>NC_139353.1:155213842-155556342 GCF_055883805.1 Amblyomma maculatum | reverse complement strand
AGGTCAAATCCCGCAACTTGTCATACACAGTCACAACAACAACGAGCTCTCATTCTGGCCGCACATCAAAATTCCGGGAGACATATGCATGCATCCAGCACAGGTAACCAGATAGTAGGTCTATCCTGCCCAGCATATACCCCCCGCGCCATAGCACACTGTTCTCTCAACAGAGACTTCGATGAACGTGTTGGTTCTGCTTGGCGATCCGTCATGCGGCTCTTCCACAGAACCAAAAAATTCCCATGAGCACAGAAAGAGAACACGGCGCCTCAGAAAGCTTCCAATGTAGGCAGAAATCTTATAGTATAGGGCTTAATATCAATATCCTTTTTGAGAGTCCGTTGAAGAATGTCCAAAAAAAACATCTCACGGCAATACACAAGACAAAGATCTATAGTTTTTGGCTGCTGACACAAGCGACAGTCCACTGACCATGGCACAAAAGTTCATTTTGCACGAAGCCACGTTTTTAAAGGTAAGGTTGATGTGTGAAGTCTAAGAAAGAAAGTCTGCGGCTGATTGTATATACATCCGTTGAACATGCTTTAATACACTCTTGTCTTGAAAGGGGACGTAAGGCTGCCAATACATCG
Source organism: Amblyomma maculatum (assembly GCF_055883805.1). Lineage (NCBI taxonomy): Eukaryota > Metazoa > Arthropoda > Arachnida > Ixodida > Ixodidae > Amblyomma > Amblyomma maculatum. The sequence goes on along the minus strand of NC_139353.1, from coordinate 155,555,746 downwards.
TACAGAAAATAATGTCTTTATAAGAACGTTTTTCATTGGTCTTCTGGATGACTCTTTCGGTGTTCGAAGGAAACCCGTACGGTGAGGAAATGGAATGAGTCGGCAACTTTTTTAAGAAAACCCCACAAAGGACCCCCACTCCTTTCACCAGTAGCTGCAAACAAATTAGGCAAATGGGCACTTAATCTTCTATTGAACACAGCTAGGAGGAAGTGATGGCTTGCTGTTTTAAAAAAGAAAAACCTTGAAACTAGCTGATCAACAAACCAGTGCTGACGGCGAGCTCCACCAGTCTCCAGAGGGAAAAACAAATCGTCCCGACGCGTAGCACCCATTGAGAGATCCTCACAAACGTAGCAAAGCTTCTATGCATGGACTGTACTTTGTTTCTTGCACAATGCAACACCTGCAATACGTAGATAAGGTTCAAAATCAAGACATTGCAAACTTGTGCTCGTGCAAATAGAGACAGCTCCCTACCCATCCATGCCTGGGTTTGTCGCCTAACTGGTGAGATCTTAGAATCCCAGTGAGGCCCACTATTGCAATATTGATGCAAAGGAACCCCCAAATACTGTAAGTATTCGGAATCCCACCTGAGGCCGGTAACAAAATTAGGTTTTGTATCCTAGGGGCCTAACCAGAAAGCTTTTGATTTTTCAAGGTTAAGAGACGCCCCCGAACAATCACTACCCGCCATGCGCAGCGCCTATAGGGGCGCCACTGAAAGCCGCCTAGCGGCGGCCGTCGGAACCCGAGGCGGGCCTCATGCAACAAGCGCGGCCGTGGCGCGCGCGTGCGATCTGCCGTTTCTGCGCGTCTCGCGGGCATTTCCGCGTTGACAGTGTGCGCAAGGGGATCGTACTGTATAATAGTGGACATGTGTACGTTGTCACGGCGGTCTGGGACTACATCGCCTCCATATGCATCATGTGTTTGCTGCAGACGAGCGTCAACAAGGTTGCGTACGAAGTGGAGTTCATTTTGAGTGCCCCGCTTTCATTACAACGCCACGCTAATTAGTTCATTCCTTGACCTATGAACCAATGTTCTTTCTTTGCTTAATGGTGCACGCTTGCTTAGTTTACATGGAATATATTTCTACAGTAAACTAGGCAGCGTTGTCGAAACTGCGAGCGGTTTCGTACCGTTGCGACCACAGGAAAACCCAGCGAGCTTGCAAACCAGCATTCTGAGCATCAGAAAAACAGAGCATATTGGGCTCCTGTAGCAAGAGTAGCATGCGCTTTACCACTGCCTATACAGCATAGATTTCACGTATTCTGTCGTCAAAAATGCAGAGCGGGTAGATACTTTCATGGGGGAGTGAGATATCCTGTAGAGGAATTATCTGAAAAGCTGCATCACAGGTTAGCCAAAGGCATATTAGATTTAATTTTTTTATCCTATATGTTATTATTGTAGCATCATCTTCATTTCATTTGTATCACCATCGCGCCAAACTGCAGAACCACAGCGGGCTTTTAATCAGCTCTAGAGCCCTAGTCTGAACAGCAAGTGCAGCGACATATTATGTCTTCGTAATCTTGCCAGAGAACAGAAGCACTGGCTCTGATGTTCAAAGTAATTGCATGGCAAATTTCAAAACGCATATTGGCAAATGTCTGCTCAATAACCCGCCGCAGTGGCTCAGGCTACTGAGGAGGATCGAGTTATCGGGACTGAAGTCGACCGCGCCCCCCGCGTTTAGGTGGAGGCGAAACGCTAAATGCCACCGTGTGCTCTGCGATGCCAATGCACGCTTAATATCGTCTGGCTAAGCGTTTCACAAATCTAATGCGTATTGTTTCTTCCCCGCTAGCAGACGCGATGAAGTTTAAAGAAAAAGTGTTCACCGAAGGTGCAATGACAAGCGGAAAACACTAAAAACATAGTTATCAGTCAGCCCTCCTACACGGCAAATTTATTGCCAATTCCATCGAATGACATTCGTTCAAAATGATATTTGTTTGCTGCTACACGAGAAAGTATGACATTCGATGAAAACGAAATTAGGTATCGAATGAGTTTGAGGTACTCTACCAAATGCGATCAACGAGGAAATGTGTTATTTCGAGAGCAGAGAATTGGTGAGAAGATACACCCAAAATAAACTACAAAAGTGCCACCTGCATTAAATACTATAGTGTGCTCCTATAATTTTGCCCCCAGTCATCTATGTGAAAAATGCCAAATAGCATCGCAAAAAAAAAAGAAAAAAAAAAACTGGCACCCATCGCTGCCAGCTAACCCGTAGCCAACGCACTCAGCGCGGGCGGAACAGGTCGCTTCGTATGCCGCGGTCCGTCGGCGCCGAGCCGCCGGCATGGCGGATTTCTTTCGCCACCTTCAGAAAAGCATGTCTGTTGATCTTAAATAATACGCGCTTAATTTGACGAAGGAATCTAAAACAAAATTTTCTTTACTGAGGATCGCTGTTATCTAACGAGATTTTGGAAGAAGTGATAAACGCAATACAAATTTCTGCTCACATTAGCAGGTCATCCCATTGCGTTCTCCAGCTCCACTGCTAAGGCGTCGCCGAAGTTACGCCTTCCTTTTACTGTAAGACAATTTGTGACACAATTGAACTGGTACTTATAAGGCAGTTTTATGAATATGAAATTTACTATTTCCAAAGCGCTTCCAGCTACGGCTTTGATGCGAAACCGTTAAGGCGTTTAGGCGTAGCGATAGGGCCTAGCACACGGCCAGAGCGCCGTCGTCGGCCGCTTTAGCGGGCAGCGTCGTTACGGTAAGCTCGAGGTATCCGATGTGGCAAGCGTTACGAATTTGCCGTATGCTCTCTTGATGAGGCCAAGCTCGGGCCTTTTTCGACGGGTCTTAATACGCCGAGCGAACGCGTACGGGAGTCAACGGGGCTGTAGTATGCTGCGCTGTAGGGCGATACTCGAAGTTTCTATAAAAGCGCCGTCGAACAGTACACTAGATATTGCCTATTTTATCTGTTCCTCTTGACACTTGCTTTAGTCCGCAAAGTTTATGTTGTTGAAACTCATACGCTCTTCGCAGTCGAGCGCAGACGTACGCACCTTCTGTGTATTTTCGTAAACATACGCCGCCGACACTGCCGCTAACTTCGTAACTGATAGTCCTAATCAACAGGTTGTTTACAAGAGATGCAAGACATGAATGTCAATGTAAAGGCTGCCTTCGTTTACAGCGCAGTCATCTTCGCAACATATTGAAGGCGCACCAACATTAGCATTTCAATCGCAGTTACCATAATTTGGAAATGGCATTAGCTTTGGTCGTGTAGCAGTGCGCCGAAAAAACGACATTAATCTGAACAAATATCATTCGGTGTGATTGCTTGCTTTCTGCGTCGAACAGCCGCGATTCACGGCCGCGGTCGTTCTCGTGAAGCATCACTGAAAACTGATACAAACTTGTTCGTGGCAAGGTTTTATGTGAGTTAGAAAAACTAATTACGCAGTAATTTTTCCCGGACATTGCTAAATGTTGACAACGGCGTAATATCTGTTAAACCGCGACCAAAGACGAAACCACGACGCGCGCGCATAGAGGCTGACATGAACAGCGCCCGACCGAGCCCGCCTACGCTTCGCGGCTTCTGCGACAGGCGGCGTTGTCAGCGTTTTGCGCATCGCGTATAACGCTCAGTTAGCGCAAACTCTCAGTCACATTCTTTTTATCAGTACAGAAAAGGGTAATGCCATCAGCATAAGCCAAAATCTTAATTTTATATTACGATAGTGAGAAGCCACGAACTGCTTTGTACTTGAGCATACTACGACATAGGGGCTAAAGATATCACGCGGATAACAAAGGCGATAGCGGACAGTCCTGCCGAACAGATGACTTAGGCGGAATAGGTTTGGTAAAGTTTCGATTAACCATTGGTCTTTTTGTGGCCGCTTTATAACATAGTTCAATGCCTTTAACCAAGACATCGTCAATGTTCGTACTCTCCAACACAGCAAGCAAAAAATCATGACGCACCATATCAAAAGCGTTTGCCAGATCAATCGTAATTAGGGCCACTTGACGGATCTCATCTGACACTGTTTCTATCACAGAACATGCAATATGAATATGGTTTTGAATACTATGGCCATTGATCCCTCACACTTAGTGCAAATCTAATCCAAGCAGAAAAGGAATGAATCCAGATTAAGTCACATGTGACCTCAGGTAAACATCCTTCTTTGTGACAGTATTGATGCGGCGATAGTCGACACAAAATTGCCATGTGCCATCTTTCGTTTTCACGAGAATCACAGGGGCAGCCCATGGGCTAGATGATTCCTGAATAATTCCTTTTTGCATCATAGCACTGACCTGTTTGTCAATAATATTACCTTCTGAAGGTGAGACACGGTATGGCGTCTGTCTAATCGGGTGTGCAGATCCAGTGTCAATTATGTTATGGCTACGGGAAGGCGGAATTAGTGGTGGGTGATTTCGAGCGAAGTCGAACACGTCTGCATGTTTCATAAGAACTTCCATCAATATTTGGCGGTCGTTGGTGGGTAGCGATTCGTTTTTCATAAACTGAAAATAGGAATCGGCATGATCGGGACGTCTAGTTGAACAAGCAACGCCGTCACTGAACGCGGCGATGTGCATAGAAAGACGTTCTTTATCAAAGACAGCGGGTTTCAAACCACGCGGAAATACGGCCGGTTCGTTGGAATGGTTGACAGTCCAAAGCGTGGCACGGCACTCGAACAACATTGCGGTTCACCAACGCACTCTTTTTGGCCCCGGAAAAGGAAACGGGTTAAAGCAGAGCGTCGAAGGCATTGGAAACAGCGCCCGAGGACACAATTGGGCCGAAGATGGCGGACATCACTGGAACAGCGGTATCCTCCAAGACAAAAAACGCTTGGACAGCCCGCAGTGATTCTTCTATGAGAGCCTATAGAAGGCTGGGGCTTATTGATATTCCGCCGCTGTTGAAGTCGATAATTCCGCCACATTGCTCTAAAATGTCAACTCCTAGAATAACGTCGTGCGTAGAGTGAGGGAGCACCGTAAATTCAGTTCCAAACTCGTGTCTTGCAGTTGCTATCTTTACGTATCAAATACCAAGCGGAATCAACGATTCTCCCACTACCTCGAAATATGACAATTCAGTCACAACCAAACACAATATTGCAGCCGAGGCGGTTCTTAAAATCTGAGCTCATCACGGGAACTGTAGCACCTGTATCCACCAAGGCCATAACACAAACACCATGCACTAACACTTCCAATTTGTTCATTAGCATAACAACCGGCAGAGGAATGGGAAATATCGATGACCTGACAACCTTTACTCCATCGGCCGCACACGCTAGTTTCCCGGTGGCGGCGAAGAACGGCAGGGAGAGGGCGAACGTAGGTAGCGGCGGGCAGGCGGAGTCGGGATGCGGTGAGAAGCTGCGGAGTCGTTGCGTGGTGGTGTGTAGCGGTAGGAGCTAGAAATAGGGTGATAGGTCGGGTCACGGACTTCTGGACTCACGTTAGAACAACGATTTCTCCATTGGCGCTGGTAGCGTGGAGCCGGGTTCCGGCGGCGGCAGAATCTGGATATGCGGCCACGCATACCAAAGCGGTAATAGACGGGTGGTTCACGAGTACGGCCCAAATAATAGTCATCCGAAGCAGGATTGAAGCGATCAGCAAGGTCGAGCCGCCGGGTCGTTACGGAGGTGGTGGCGCACTGTAGTGGGAACGAGCTAGGGGAGCAGGGCCGTAGGAGTCGTTTCGGTAGTCATGGACAGGAGGAGGAACGGCAGAGCAACAAGAAAAAGAGCGCGGGGTGGGAGCTGCCTGCAAGAAGCAGCTGATTGCACTGCGGTTCACAACATGTTAATGCGGGAGAGCAAACCACGGACAATTTGACGAATCATGTCGGCGAAATGCGGAGGCTCATGTGATTGCTCGCGAAAATCCACGCTTCCAACAGTGGTCACGTTAGACAGACTGCCAGATTTCGGGGTTATGTGACGCAGCTTTAGAGCTTCGAAAGTACGACGCTGCTTGATCACGGCCGTGGGAGAATCCTACTTGTCTTTTATAATTAAGAAGTTATATATGTCCACCACGATTTCCTTTTTAGCATCACAACGGCGTGCGCGTCTCCGTTGTGATGCTGACATTCCGTCGGGAATGACTTCATAGTCGAGTGGTCCGACGCGGCGAATGATTTTGTACGGCCCAAAGTATCGACGCAACAACGTTTCACTTAATCCGCGATGGCGAATTCGTGTCCAAACCCACACTTGGTCTCCTGGATTGTCACCGTGGCGTCGTGGTAAGTTGTATCGTCGGCTGTCAGTGCGCTGTTGGTCTTTAATGCGCAGCCGTGCGAGTCGTCGGACTTCCTCTGCACGCTGCAGGTAGGCGGCACTGCAGGTAGGCACTACAAGAAGTTGCGCAGTCCTGTTGGGTGCGAAGTTCTTCTTCACGAGGAGGCCATTGCTTAACGCGAACGAGGATAAATGTCGCCTGAACACACGAGGAGGGGAAGTGGTGTTTCCTTCTAAGTAATCGGCTAGCGCTTTCAGCTTAGGGTCTGATCGCTGTTGTTCTGCTAAACTGCTGGCGCTTACCAGTCCCAAAAATGCGTCGTTGTCATCGTCGTCCTTCGGGGGAGCGTCGACGGGAGCGCGTGATAAGCAGTCTGCGTCGGAATACTTCCGGCCCTACTTATAGACTACAGTAGAGTCAAATTCTTGAAGTCGTAGGCTGCACCTGGCAAGGCGGCCGGAGGTATCTTTCAAATTAGCCAGCCAGCAGAGCGCGTGATGGTCGCTTACCACCTTGAATGATCGGCCGTATAGGTATGGACGAAACTTAGAAGTGGCCCAGATGATCGCAAGGCACTTCTTCTCGGTCGTCGAGTAATTGACTTCCGCTTTTGTGAGGGACCTGCTAGCGTAGGCGATTACTTTCTCCTGTCCGGCACTCTTCTGGACGAGAACGGCTCCTAAGCCCACACTGCTCGTGTCGGTGTGAATTTCGGTCTCGGCGTTTTCATCAAAGTGACCAAGTACAGGTGGGCATTGCAGGCGGCGCTTAAGTTCGTCGAAGGCTTCTCCTTGCGGCGCTTCTCATTTAAAAGGTACGTCAGCCTTTGTAAGATGCGTCAACGGTTCGGCGACCCGCGAAAAGTTTCTGACAAATCGTCGATAGTAAGCGCACAGCTTTCTTGTCGGCAGGCGGTGGGAATTGTGCGATTGCAGCTGTTTTCTCCGCGTCATGGCTAATACGTACTTACTAACGATGTAACCTAGAAACCGGAGTTCTTCGTAGGCGAAGTGACACTTCTCTGCTTTTAGCGTTAGTCCCGATGACTTGATGGCTTCCAGCACTGTCTGTAATCGTTTCAGGCGGTCTTCAAAGATTTACGAGAAGATAACAACGTCGTCCAAATATACCAAACAAATTTGCCACTTCAAGCCTGCCAGGACTGTGTCCATTACTCGTTGAAATGTGGCTGGTGCGGAGCAGAGGCCAAATGGCATCACCTTAAACTCAAAAAAAACGTCCGGTGTGATGAATGCGGTCTTCTCGCTATCTATTTCGCCGACCTCAATTTGCCAATATCCGCTCTTCAGGTCCATCGATGAGAAGTACCTTGCATTGCAGAGCCGATCGAGAGTGTCGTCGATGCGGGGAAGCGGGTAGACATCCTTCTTCGTTATGCTATTGAAGCGGCGGTAGTCAACGCAGAAGCGAAGTGTGCAGCCTTTCTTCTTCACCAAAACGACTGGTGCCGCCCAGGGGCTGTACGATGGCTGGATTGCGTCATCCCGCAACATTTCCTCAACTTGATCGCGAAGGGCCTGGCGTTCTCTCGGCGATACACGATAAGGCTTTGGCGCAGAGGTCGGGCGTGTTCGTCCGTTATAATGCGGTGCTTGGCCAGTGGTGTTTGTCGTACCTTCGATGATGACGAGAAGCACTCCCCGTAGCTTCGAAGACGACTGAGAATCTGGTCTTTCCTGCTGTGGGTCAATGCCGGGTTGATTTCAAATTTGGGCTAACGGAATTGGTCCGGTGCCTCTTCCAGTGTTTGGTCGTGGAGGGCGAATACATCTTTGAGGTCGGCTAATTCGTCGAGAAAAGCGATCGCAGTGCCCTTCTTGAGATGCCGGTATTCTTCGGCGAAGTTTGTTACCAGCACCTGACCTTGACCTCTCCGGAATTTCGCGATGCCTCTTGCGATGCCGACACCTTATTCTAAGAGCAATTGGATATTTCATTCGACGATGCCTTCAGCAGTTTCGATGTTTGCGCTACCTACGCAGACTGCGAAGCTTGATCGGGGCGGGACGGTCAATTCTTGATCGAGGACGTTTATAGCGATGTGTTGCATCGACGCCGTCGTAGCAGGAATGGCTTTGTCTGCGGAAAGCTTGCTGACCTTAAATCGCAGGTCGATGATAGCCCTATGTTCATTTAGGAAGTCCATGCCTAAAATCACGTCGCGGGAGCACTGCTGCAAGTCCACAAAGCTGGTGGGGTAAGTATGCTCATTTACGGTTATTCTTGCAGTGCATCGTCCCGATCGAGTAATCAGGCTGCCACCTGCGGTGCGAATCAGCGGGCCATCCCAAGCGGTCCGTCGTTTCTTCAGGTAATGGCCGGGGCATACCGTTGTTACTTCGCTGGGCGGCGGTGTCGGCTTGCATTCTGGTCGTGTTGTCGTCGATGTTGTCGTGTGGAGCGGCGGTGAAATGGCTGCGATGTCGTTAGTGGTCGTCGGCGGCGGAGGATCTTCGTCTTTTTGCCGTTGAGCAACCTCACCTCCAAGGGTTGCTGCCTTTAGTTTCCCCTACGTGGGCTAGGAGGCCGTCTTTGCACGTAACCGCGGCCCGGCGACGCAAATCGCGCATTGTACGGTGATGGGGAGCGTGACAGACGCCTTGGCAACGAGTGCTCTCCGCTGCGCAGGACGTCATTGATTTCCTGCGGTCGCTCGCCAGGACGGGGTCGTGGAGCGTCGACAGTGAAACCACGGAGGCCGATCCGCCTGTACGGGTAGTGACGGAGGATGTGTTCTGCCTCACCACAACGGAAACAGAGCGGTCGGTTTGTAGATGTCCTCCAGGCGTCGCATTTCCGGAGGCTTGGAGATCGTTGGTAGACTTGACGGGCGGGGGCCAAGGGGCGGCTTTCGGAAGCAGGATGGTAGCGACCAGGTCTTGGGAGGTCGCGTCGGGGTGCAGGACGACATAATGCAGCTGCATAGTCTATCGCTGCTGTTCATGCTGTGGAGCCGTCGGAGGCGTCGCTTTTATGAACGCCCAGCGCCTGCTGAACTTCTTTACGGACGACGTCCGCGAGGGTCGCACCTGGGGTGGTTGCGATGATGGCAGCATTCGGCGGAGCTCCTCTCGGACGATCTCCCGGATGAGGTCCCGAATGTTCTCTCCGCTTGCAGATGCGCTGAGGTAGTGGCATGAGTAGTCTGATTGAAGCGGTCGCTCGTAGTGGCGCATCCGGGTGTCCAACGTCTTCTCAATGGTCGATGCTTCACTTTCAAATTCTTCCACATTTGAAAGTGGCGGGTTGTGGACAAGCCCCACAAAATGCGACTCTTTAACGCCTCGCATTAGGAATTTCACTCTCTCACCTTCGGTCATGTTAGGGTCGGCGCGGCGAAACAGGCGTTTCATCTCCTCTACGTAGGCCAAGATGGGCACGTTTGGTAGTTGAATTCTTGATTGGAGGAGGGCCTGAGCTCTTTCTTTTCGGTCAGAACTTGTAAAGGCCATCAAGAACTGTGCTTTGAATATCTCCCAATCCTTGAAAGAAGTCTCGTGATTTTCAAACCAAATTCGGACATGTCCTTGAAGAACAAAGTAGACCTGCCTGTGTTTCGCAGCGTCGTTCCAACCGTTGAATTCTGCACACGGTCGAAAAGGTCCATCCAGTCTCCCGCATATTCATCCGGTCGTCCATGGAAGCAGGGGGGCTCACGGTGTTGGACGAAAACAACCGGTGCTGTAGGCTGGGTCATTGTCAGCGTCGATGCCTTCCGATATCGAATGGGGTCAGGCAGCAGACCGTGTTCGGGTTGTAGGCCTTGGAGTCGGCGGCTGGCTCGGTGACCTGTAGGCTGATTTTCCAGGGCGACAGGAATAAGGCTGAGGTCTTCGCTTGAAGGATCAAAGGCAGCACCTCCAAAAGATGTCACGTAGTGGTGACAAGGCCGTACACGCCAATGGAAGACGCAGGCTTGATGGTAGTGAAATCACTCTTAATTGGGGCTGACTTGCGCCCGCAAATAACTAAGCAACTCGGCGGCGGCGATAGCAACAAACGTGCTCGTCGGTCGTCGAACAAAAAATGCCCGTCACACTCGTCATTGCTGAATTTAAAGGCTGCTCAGAACAATCTGGATGACGTCGCAAACAGCTACCAGCACAGGCTGGAACATTGTGGAAAGACACACAAGTGGCCGGAATCTTCGAGATAGATCTCGGTGCATCTTGCGCTACAACGAAACTGATAAAGATGTGACTAGCGACATCGAGCATTAACAAACAAAGATTACGGAACTGATACGCGATCCAGAATCAGTGATAAGCCTTTATGCCGGCAGCTGTTAAAAAACAACAAATACAGTTTTGAAGGTTTCGCGGCACTATATACCCAATCACATATTAATAGGTTGAAGGCTGTCCAAATAAATGCAGTGCTTTTTATTTTTCGCCGTTATGAGAGCTATTTGTCACCCTCTTCGGCACTTCCCTCCCTGAAACTAACAACGCTTTCTGCAAATCGCCGAATTGCGTTTCTTACTCAATTCTTCAGCCACGTTCTTGTCCAATCGATGTACTTCTGCTCCAGAAACATCATCAAGAAGGTATTATGAACTTGACGCCTTTTTACGCACGTACTAACACGTTCAAAATTCAGGTTTTTCTCGGCTCCATTGAATCGTGGAATGCATTACCAGGGAACAATCGCTTCTTGTATCTGTACAGTTTTGTAACAGCTATTCCACATAGACATTTATATTGTCACGTAGTTGTGACGAGGGCGACGACACAAATGAAGGGTCGATGATTGCACTAAAGAAACTCTTTATTTGGGCTGACTTGCGCCCGCAAAAGAACTAAGCAACTCGGCGGCGGCGATAGAAACAAACGTGCTCGTCGATCGTCGAACAAAGAATGCCCGTCACACTCGGCAACGCTCAATTTAAAGGCTGCACAGAACAATCTAGATAACGTCGCAAACAGCTACCAGCACGGGCTGGAACATTGTGGAAAGACACCCGAGTGGCCGGAACCTTCCAGACAGATCTTGGTGCGTCTTGCGCTACGACAAAACTGATAAAGGTGTGACTCGCGACATCGAGCAGTAACAAACAAAGATTACAGAACTGATACGCGGTCCAGAATCAGAGTGATAAGCCTGTATGCCGGCGGCTGTTAAAAAACAACAAATACTGTTTTGCAGGTTTCGCGGCATTACTCCCCCCTTAAAAAAACATCGCCTCGATGTTTCAAAACAAAGAAACTTAAACATAAACACTGCACAGTATAAACACCACAGATTCTTTAACGCGCGTAATATGGCTTCAGTCGTACAACATGTACAATTTCTGGGCGTGCGCGTCGCCGTTGTGATGCTGATGTTCCGTCGGGAATGACTTCATAGTCCAGGGGTCCGACGCGGCGAAGGATTTTATATGGCCCAAAGTATCGACGCAACAACTTTTCACTTAATCCGCGACGGCGAATTGGTGTCCAAACCCACACTTGGTCTCCTGGATTGTACTCTGCGTGGCGTCGTCGTAAATTGTATCGTCGGCTGTCGGTGCGCTGTTGGTCTTTAATACGCAGCCGTGCGAGTCGTCGGGCTTCCTCTGCACGCTGCAGGTAGGCGGCGACGTCAAGGTTGTCTTCGCTGGTTACGTGCGGCAGCATTGCGTCGAGCGTCGTCGTGGGCTCCCTGCCGTACACAAGCTTAAACGGGGTCGCTCTGGTCGTCTCCTGGACTGCCGTGTTATACGCGAAGATCACGTACGGCAAGATGGCGTCCCAGGTCTTGTGTTCAGCGTCGACGTACATAGCGATCATGTCCGCGATCGTTTTGTTCAGGCGCTCCGTAAGGCCATTGGTCTGGGGATGGTACGCAGTTGTTCGTCGATGGCTTGTGTGACTGTATTCCAGGATGGCTTGCGTCAACTCTGCCGTAAACGCCGTTCCCCTGTCCGTGATGAGCACTTCTGGGGCGCCGTGTCGCAAGAGAATTTGTTCGACAAAAAATTTGGCGACTTCTGCCGCGGTACCATTTGGTAGTGCTCTTGAAGGATCAAAGGCAGCACCTCCACCAGATGTCACGTAGTTGTGACGAGGGCGACGACACAAATGAAGGGTCGATGATTGCACTAAAGAAACTCTTTATTTGGGCTGACTTGCGCCCGCAAAAGAACTAAGCAACTCGGCGGCGGCGATAGAAACAAACGTGCTCGTCGATCGTCGAACAAAGAATGCCCGTCACACTCGGCAACGCTCAATTTAAAGGCTGCACAGAACAATCTAGATAACGTCGCAAACAGCTACCAGCACGGGCTGGAACATTGTGGAAAGACACCCGAGTGGCCGGAACCTTCCAGACAGATCTTGGTGCGTCTTGCGCTACGACAAAACTGATAAAGGTGTGACTCGCGACATCGAGCAGTAACAAACAAAGATTACAGAACTGATACGCGGTCCAGAATCAGAGTGATAAGCCTGTATGCCGGCGGCTGTTAAAAAACAACAAATACTGTTTTGCAGGTTTCGCGGCAATATACTAGACTGTAACCCTCCAGTGATCATGTACTCCGCTGTTGTTTTTACTTCTGCTGCTCCCTGCGCGTTATAATTTGTATTTATTTTAGTACAGTATTCCAATGTTGAACACCGCACAGTATGTCATGCATATCTTAATCACCCACGCCTGCTATAGCGCTTAGTTGCGCAGCAGAATATATAAATAAATACATAAACCAGCGAAGACATTTCGTGGCACGGAGGGGTGTATACGTTCGCTACAAGAATGCATGCATCAATATGCGTTGTTGGGAATGTGGATTAGAGATAATCTGGGAAGAAAAGTGCGAAAACAAAACGTGACGTGTAGGTCTGCATTCTTTACTCCCAATTTTGGAGCTGCTTTGTCGAAACTGTATGGCATAGTGTGCGTGTGTGTGCGTGTGTGTGTGTGTGTGTGTGTGTGCGCCTGCCTGCCTGCCTGCCTGCCTGCCTGCCTGCCTGCCTGCCTGCCTGCCTGCCTGCCTGCCTGCCTGCCCGCCCGCCCGCCCGCCCGCCCGCCCGCCCGCCCGCCCGCCCGCCCGCCCGCCTGCCTGCCTGCCTGCCTGCCTGCCTGCCTGCGTGCGTGCGTGCGTGCGTGCGTGCGTGCGTGCGTGCGTGCGTGCGTGCGTGCGTGCGTGCGTGCGTGCGTGGTATCCATTGGGTTCAGTGGTTTGGGGCAGGAGTGGTTGGAGAGAAGTGACGTGGGTTTCTGTATGTGGGGTGGGGGAGCAGCAGTGGTGTGTAAGGGTACTAGGATAAGGCAGGAGTGGTGGATTACCTCTACCATTATGGCCCGTAGTTTCTCGTTCTAGAGATCTGCATGATGGCAGCAAGGTGTCTAGCCGGCAACACGGTCGGCACTTGAGAACTGCTGGTGTGCACTAAAGGACTTTGAGGAGACCTTTCGCCTGCATGAACGTGACCTTGAAGCAACGAAGCGATCTCTTGTATGAGTTTCCTCGCGCCAGGTTAGTGTTCTTTCAAAGTACACGGGTTGAGTGCCCAGCTTGAAAGGATTGGTGACCACGGGCCTTGCATCCAGCCATTCTCTTCATGTGGATCCCCTCACACAGGATGCATACTAGTGTTAATTGGGGGTTTCTTCTCAAGGGTGTAAGATGCCGCATCTGGGAGAATTGTGCGTGCGGGGTAATACGCAGATATCTGTTCGATGCCCCAGCTGACTAACGTTAGTCCATGCATCCATATGATCTTGGTATGGAGTACAGGGGTGCAATCCTTTCCATATACGATTTTTCTCGGTATTGGTCCTTGTCTTAAGGTGATAATGGATTATGTGCTGCCCTTTCTTTACGTGTTCACTATAAGCGCTCGCGGTTTTCCTGGTCAAGACTATCAGGAGTTCGAATGGGGTCTCCTTCCGGTATGCATTAAAAATACCCCCCCCCCCCATACTGACCCGTCGGGAGGGGCATGCAACTGCACCTTTGCAAATTTTTGCAAATTTGCAAATTTAGTGGCTTATGATTCCAAATATGAGCCGTAGACCATACCAATCGCATCTTGCTATCCGTACGTGCACGTTCTATCCGTATACGCGTTGTTGCTAGGATGGATGCGGAGTGTGCACGGTGACTCTGGCGAGCGCACGAAGATAAAGCACGCCCTTCTTTTAGTTCTTGCCGAGTTTCTTTCCCTGCCTCTCTAGAACATGAATCATATGCTCGTACAGCGGTGACCTATTGTGCTTGTATCAACTAACTTGCTCGTGCCAACAGTGCAGCATTTTTCAGCTTCATCATAGCACCCATAGAGCCGTGACGCTGCCGACCGCCCCTCCCGTGGGATTCATGACGTCATCGACAGGCGTCTACTTAAACGACTGTCTTCACTGCTTCACCTTCAGTAGACACGGTTGGCCTGCGTAGTGCTGGCGTTAATCAAGCTATTCTTTTACTTCCTACGGGCTTTCTTTCTCCGCCTCTCTGGAACGTCGATGCTATGCTGCTGCTTCGGTGACCCGTTGTGTTGTGTTAACCAACTTCCTTGCACGTGCCAAGAATAATAACAATATTCGGTTTACAGGAAAGGAAAGGTGCAGCATCTGTCACGCTTGTTTCGGTAGATACCTGGCCCGCACCGTAATTAAAAGTAGGAAGGTAGAAGGCAAAGTGAATAGAGAGGAAGGGGTGTCATAGTGGAAATGCTACTTAGTAATTTCGACCACCTGTGGATCTTTAACGTGCGCTGACATCGTCCGTCCACTTGAGTTGCAGTTGCGCTGGTAAAGGAAGGTATACCGAATCTCATAGTGGGAAGCTTTCGCTGATTGGTTGCAAAGGTAGTCAATAAGAGATGCGATCCATGGATCCTTACGTTGCTCGGCAGGCATGTCACTGACGTCGACCGAAGGCGCCTCGGAGTCTAAGACGGAGAGGCTGGCAAGGTCGGCTGGAAGCGGCGAGCGAGACAAAGCGTCAGCGTCTTTATGTTTGCGACCAGATCAGTAAATAACTCGGATATCATATATTCCAGACGAAGAGCCCACTCTGCCAAGCGGTCGGATAGGTCCTTGAGCGATGAAAGCGAGCATATAGGGCATGATGGTCCGTGACTACATCAAAATAACCGCGGTAAAGGTAAGGGCGAAACTTTGTGAGTGCCCAGACAATGGCCAAGCACTCCTTTTCTGTTACAGAGTAGTTCGCTTCAGCATTCGTGAGAGTACGGCTGGCGTAAGCGACTACGTATTCACAGAAGCCAGAGGGGCGCTGAGCAAGCACAGCTCCGCGGCCGACACCGCTCGCATCTGCGTGCACTTCGGTTGGCGCCTGAGGGTCAAAATGGCATAGGATGGGCGGGGCTGTGAGGAGGCGGCGCAGGGTGTTGTAGGCGTCGTCGCATGCTGGTGACCACAGCGAAATATCTCAGTTGTTGCTGATGAGCTCAGCCAGCGGGGCGACAATGGGAACGAAGATCCGTGTAAAACGCCAAAAGTAGCACAAGCCTAAAAACTCCTTAGTTGCTTGATGGTAGTAGGTTTCGGAAAAGCAGTCACAGCTCGAAGTTTGGCGGGATAATGACGTATACCCTGCTTGGTCAAAACGTGGCCCAAAATGGTCAGCACACTAGCAGCGAAACGATACTTCTTCAAGTTTAGCTGCAGACCGGCGTTCGCAAGACATGTCAAGACCTGCTTCAGGCAAGAGAGGTGAGGTGGATCGCAAAGTCCGGCAAGAACACCATGATGTCGTCAAGGTAACAGAGGCACCCCTTCCACTTCAGGTCACGTAGAATTGTATCCATCATACGCTCAAATGTAGCGCAGCATTACAGAAACCAAAGGGCATGACGGTAAATGCAAAAAGGCCATCGGGGATGACAAATGCGGTGTTAGGGCGATCTTCCGCAGCCATGGGCACCTGCCAGTAACCGGATCGTAAATTCAGCGAAGAAAAGAGTTCAGGACCTTTTAAACAGTCCTATGCATCATCTATACGCGAAAGAGGGTAGACGTCTTTCCTTGTGATTTTATTTAGGCGACGGTAGTCAACGCAGCAGCGAATAGATCCATCTTTCTTTCGCACTAAGACAACAAGGGAGGACCAGGGACTGTTAGAAGGCTCAATCACTTCATTCTGAAGCATTGTGTGAACTTGGCCTTCAATAACTCGGCGCTCGGTGGCAGGCACTGGATAGGGGCGCTGATGCAGAGGATCATGGGAACCGGTGTCAATGTGGTGGGCAACAGCTGATGTGCGGCTCAAAGCAGGCTGGTGAGAGTCGAATGAAGAACGGAACTGATGACACAGCGCGAGAAGTTCAGAGCGTTGTGGTTCAGAGAGACTGGCATCGATGGAGCGGAGGAAAACGTCGGAGGGTGTTGCGTCACTGGGGAGAATAGAACGTATTACAAATTCAGAGCGCGGTGAGGCCAGCCGACATAAAAAGTACGGCGTAATACAGAAGATATTTGCGGTTTAGAAATATAGGCGATGGGATGAAAAGTACACCAGTACGGCGGAAAAAAGCACAAGTGGTGGGCACAAGAATGAAAGAGCACGCAGGGAGATCAGTATCTTCGGTAACGACGACTTTGTGAAAAGGAACGTCCGGTGACGGTTCGCCTAGCGCAAAAAACCCCAGTTCGGCGCGAGCACAATTAATTACCTCATTATGACGGGACAGAAAATCCCACCCTAAGATAAGGTCTTGAGAGCAGAAAGGCAAAACTACGAACTTTATTGCGTACACAACTTCTTGAATGATGACTCGAGCTGTGCACACCGCTATAGGCTCTGCAGGTTGTGCAATTGCCGTGCATAGCGAGAATCCTGAAATAGGTGTCGTCATTTTGCGCAATAAACGGCAAGGACTTGCAGCCATGGCAGAAACAGCAGCGCCGGTGTCGACCAGAGCCAGTACTACAAAGCCCTTAACAGAAACTTCATGCAGATTTGCTGGAGATACGTGAGGCCTTTTACAGTTCACGCGTTGCGCAGTTTTTGCCTCAGGAACTGCGGCATTCAGTTTTTCTCTTGCGCAAGATTGGGACGCCGGCGCAGAGGAGATAGGGAGCGGCGGCACGGCGAGGTTGAGCGGCGAGGAGAAAAGGTAGTAATGTCAGTCGCCACAAAGCATGCAGATGAATCGGCGGCTGCATACTGATCTCGGGTTGGCTGCCAGGAAGCTGACGTTCGGCGCGGTAGAAAATCATCGGGAGTGCGATTTCGGCAGTACCGGGCAATATGGCCAGCCCATCCACAAGAATAACAGATGGCACGGTTATCATTTGTTCACCATGGATTGCGGCACCGCGGACAAGGTGGAACGAAAGGCTTTGGCGTCTGAAGAAATTCCTGTACAGGCCCTGGAGGCGTAGCGTGCACCACAGGGTAGATAGGTGACCGTGGTCGGGCAGCCACAGCAGCCTACGTCCGCCTTGCGACAGGAGTGGGGGCGCATCTCACTGCTGGAGCGATAGGCACGTCGGCGTATGCGGGGATCTTAATGGCTGGTGTGGGCTGAGACATAGGCGCTAGAGGAGGGACAGGGGGAAGGACGTCCGCCACGCGGTCGGCGATGACCTGTCGGAGGGATGCAAAATTGAGGGAAAGCTTGCAGTTTGTGCGCAGTAGAGATATTTGGCGAGTGGCTTCCTCCCGGATGAAGTTTTTGAGCTGTTGCAGCAGCGATGAGGTCTCAGATGTAGCGGAGAGACCAAAAAGTGATTCTACAGGCGCGAAAGACTGTCGAGGAAGAAGTCGCTGCTTGCGCAACTAATTGTAGCTTTGACAAAGGTTGACAACTTGTGCAACAATTGTGAGATTCCGGAATGTTAACATTAGAAATGCGTCATATTCGATGACCTTCAGGGTGCGCTTGATCTTTTGTGCCTCGGACATTTGGGCGTTTACGCGACTGCATAGGTGGAGCACATGTTCAATGTAACTGGTAAACGTCTCGCCGAGCTGCGGCGTTCGATCGTGCAAGCGTTGTTCAGCGCAAAGCTTCCGTACAGCAGGACGACCAAATACGGTGGTAAGGTACTCCTTAAAGGAGTCCCAATTCGTGATTTCGGCTTCGGGGTTAGATACCACAGGTTGGCAACTCCGGGTTAATAAAAAATCCCTTTCGTTAACTTTGTTGCGTCCCCACTTATTGTACGAACTCACTCGCTCTTATGAAGCACGCCAGTCGTCACAGTCGGTGTCGTCTGTCCCACTGAACAGCGCAGGATCTCGTTGGTGTAAGAAGCCAGAGCAAACGACCGGCGGGGTCATCGGGGCGGTTGGTGGGTGTTCGTCTTCTGCCATGCGAATTGTCGGTAGCGTTCGGGTGTGAAGCTCCAGCGTGAGGCAAGGGTATCAAGCCGCACTTCCACCAAGCTTAAGACAAGGTGTAATCTACATGTCGAGGTCGGCGAGGAAGCGCACGATGATCAACTACAGGTATGTATGCATCTAAAGGAAATATGCATGATGAAAAGTACCTACTGGAGTTTGCACCCACCCTGTAACGCACCAGTGATAGCTGCAATGAGGATTTCTTCGGTGCGTGATTGCTTTAGTTGCGCCGGGGCCTGAAGGCGATGTATTTTGTCGTTTCTTTTCTTTCCCTTTTCCAAGCTTTTGTCGGTCACCGTGCCGCCCGGTGCCGCCAGCCCCCGTGCACTGTCGGCGTCGAGAAACGCCGTCGACGCCGTCCAATATGTTTCCATCGGTCGCCGCTACGACTTCGCGCATGCGCGGAAAACTCGCGCAAAAGGCGGAGACCTCCGTCGTTTCATGGCGACGTGTTCGAGGACGCTGAAGACTGGCTTGAGATCTACGAGCGAGTGCTCGTTCCAACGGGTGGACCGATGAGCGTAAGCTTCACAACGTGTACTTCCTTCTTAAAGAGTCTGCATGGACATGGCTTGAAAACCATGACGCTTCTTTTCCATCGTGAGAAGCCTTCTGTCATGGCTTGAAAACCACTTTTCCTAGTGCCGACAGCCAGAAGCGCGCAGAAGCTGCGCTACACTCGCGCAGTCAGAGCTAGAACGAGAGCGTGAGTACGTTCTTCGAGGACATGACACGCCTCTTCAAGCGCACAGACCCGCAAATTCCGGAAGAGAAGAAGAACCTGAGGCGGGGCATTAAGCAAGAACTTTTCGCGGGACTGGTGCGCAGTCCACCGCACACTATGGTAGAGTTTCTCAGCGAGTCTGCCACCACGGAGACAACGCTGCGACAACGAGCCCGACAATACAAGCGTGACGGGAACAGCATTGTGTCCGACGCACTCCCTATGCATGTCGGCAGCGACATGGACGCATTACGCAACCTCATTCGTTCTGTCATGCGAGAGGAACTGCAAGCCCTCCGGATGCCTTCCAACACGACATCTTTTTCTTCACTGGCTGAAGTCGTCCGGGACGAGGTGCGTATGGCAGCTGAGCAAATTCCTGACGTTCCCCATCAGTTCGACGCGAGACCCACCTACGCGTTCGTCCTACGTAAGGCTCCCACGCCGGACCATAGTGTCGATGCCACAGCTCCAGCAATGGAACCGGAGGGTTCTCGCATGGAGCCGTATGCAGCCCCGCTACTCCCCTCCTCCAACCTACAAGCGACCCCGTAAGAGTTAAGTATGGCGGAACCGCGACGGTCGACCCTCTGCTACCAATTCGGTGAAGCCAGTCACCTCTACGGACGTGCCCGTACCGCCGCGCCGACATGCGGGGTTTTGCACCGGACGACCCCGGCCCTCGCAATGGTGAACGGCCTACTGAGGTCGCAAGCAACCTTGCTGCGCGACAACATCCCAACATGTCCGGTTACCAAGAGCGTCAGCCTACGTCCCCGACCAGCTATAGTTCGCCAAGGCCCAACCATTCCCGACGCCGCTCTCCCAGCCCTTGCCGGGAAAACTAATACCAGCGGCCTTCGAAGCCAAGGTCGCTGATGTCGGAAAATGTGCAAATCCTCCGTCATCATCAGGCCGATCTGACGAGATTTCGCTGGTGTCAGGTAGCAACAGAATCCAATGTGCTACCTCCGACCGGTACGAAGACATTTCGCTTGGGACAAGTAGTGACGGCATCGGACATACTATCTCCGATTTGTGCATAACGACTGATGAGTGGATGTCACCGCATTACTCGACACCGGTGCCGATTATCGATAATCGGCCATGATCTCGCCCAAAAGTGGTAACAAGTTTTGACACATTGGTCAGGCAAAAAACTTCGTACGGCGGGAAGTCACTTGACTGCCCCTGCAGGCAAGTGGATAACACGGGTCGGCATCCGTGGTTTTGTGTATGTCGGAGAATTCGTCGTACTTCCTGAGTGTTCGAAAGACTTGATTCTTGGCCTAGAGTTCCTGCAGAGCCACGGCGCTGTCATTGACCTGAAAGAGGCGCTTGATTCTTGGCCTAGACTTTCTTCAGACCAATGGCGCTCTCATTGACCTGAAAGAGGCGCGTGTGACCCTTTCGGCGAAACGTGCAGTGGCGCGCTTCGAAAACGAGGATCCGGGACAGAAAGTTTTGTGTGTAGTTGACGGTGAGGTGAGGGTGCCAGGACGGTCTAGTATGCTGGCTCTTGTGAGGCATGACTTGTTTCACGATTACGAGGGAATCGCGGATGAGCCCCTCCCGCTACTAATCGAAGAGGAATTAGCCGTTGCTCGAAGACTCGTGTAACTGCAGAACGGCTGTGCTACAGTCCTTCTAACAAACTTTGCTAGAAGATGCGGCACCTCGCCAAGGACACGGCTGTTGCCTTCCTTCACGATATTACTGCATTGCCTCATTTAAGCACCGCCGGGCCATTCCTGAAGAGGCCGCACCTTGTTATGCTCTTCAAATCAATAAAATTAGCCCGGACTTGATGTCCGGTCAGAGGCTTTTCTCGGCTCTTCTGACCGATTTCGCAGCCTGCTTCGCCACGGGCTCCACGGTCGGTCGTACTCCGGTCGCCATGCATCGCATCACCGATGAGACCACGTTACCGGCATGCTAGCGCGCATACCGGGTTTATCCTAAGGAACGTGAAGCCATTAAAGCGTAAGTGGATGAAATGCTTGCGGATGACGTGATTCAGCCTTCGACTAACCCATGGGCATCGCCAGTGGTCCTCGTCAATTGAAAGATGGCACCTTGAGATTCTGTGTCGATTACCGAAAGCTAAATAACGTTACCAAGAAGAACGTCTATCCACTACGCGACGCCAGGTACTTATCCTCATTATACCTGAAACGCGGATACTGGCAAATCGAAGTGGATCAGAGAGGCCGAGAGAAGACTGAATTTCTGACTTTCCGGCGGCCTATACGAGATTAAGTTGCTTCCATTTGGTCTTTGCTCTGTACCGGCAACGTTCCAACGTATGATGGACAAGGTTTTGTTAGGTCCGAAGTGGCAGTCGTTGTGGTGTACTTAGATGCTATTTTCTCGCCTACTTTTCGAGCAACACCTGGACCAGTTGCGCATTGTGCTTCAAGCACTCAAAGGCGTGCAACTTACGATCAAGCCTGAAAAATGCCACTTCGCTCTCAAGGAACTACGCTTTCTCGGCCATGTTGTTAGTGCACAGGGTGTCCTCCCTGA
Organism: Amblyomma maculatum; assembly: GCF_055883805.1. NCBI lineage: Eukaryota > Metazoa > Arthropoda > Arachnida > Ixodida > Ixodidae > Amblyomma > Amblyomma maculatum. The sequence continues at coordinate 155,533,901 of NC_139353.1, read as the reverse complement.
TCCCGACAAAACTACGGCGGTGTCAAGTTTTCCATGCCCCACCAACAAGAAGGCACTTCGATGATTTCTGGGTATGTGTTTACTACCGAAGCTTTGTCCAAGGTTTTTCCAAGAGAGCTGAACCACTGACTCCACTGCAGTTGAAAACGCCGACAATTTTTCCTTTATGGGGGCCAATACCCAATCCCATACGGCTGACCTTCAACATAAGGACCCGGATCTGGCGCCGCGCATCGAGTATCTGGAAGGACGCAGTGGTAGGGTACCACTTGTGTTTTGTCGTGGCTTGCAGTCATGCACTTTACAGAGTGGAGTTCTCTACAAGCGCAATTTCGAAAGATCAGAAGAGACATTTCTACTCGTAGTACCTACGCACCTACGGCCTGAGATCTTGAGCGCTTGTCACGACGAACCATCCGCCGGCCACTTGGGAGTTAGTCGTACACTTGCAAGAATTCAGGAGAAGTACTATTGGCCGAAATTATTACCTTCAATACAATCTTACATCAAAACCTTCCCTGACTGTCAACGCCGAAAGACTCCACCCGTGAAACCAGCCGGATTTCTTCAACCAATCGCTCCACCGAAAACTCTTTTCCAACAAGTGGGGATAGATCTTCTTGTTCCTTTCCCAAAGTCAGCTAATAAAAAGCGCTGTATTGTTGTACGCGATAGACTAATTTACACGGTATGCTGAGACCGCTTCGGTCACAAATGGAACTGCCACCGAAGTAGCAGAGTTTTTGTTCACGACATCGTATTGCGTCATGGCGCGCCGGCTATTGCCATTACCGACCGTGGGGCAGCTGGCAGCTTTTACGGCCCGCCTGATTAAGGCTGCGCTGAATCTTACACACACTAGCCATAGACAGGCCACGGCTTACCACCCGCAAACTAATGGCTTGGTAGAACGGCTAAACAGACGTCTGGTCGACATGCTGTCTATGTACGTACATTTAGAGCATAAGACCTGGGATAAAATTCTCCCATATGGCACGTTCGCGTACAATACGGCATTTCTAGAGACGACGCAACTGACTCCCTTCGAGCTTGTCTTCGGCCGTCGAGTGACCACTCCCCTGGATACAATGCTGCCCGTATCCCCGACTACGAACATGAGCTTGACCTAGACGTCGCTAGCTTTACTCGTCCTGCGGAACAAACGCGGCAGCTGGCAAGGTAGTGCATATACCTACAGCAGGAACTAGACGCTGACCGCTATAACCAGGGACGGTGCTTCGCTGCCTTCGAGCCAGGAGACTATGTCTGGATTTGGACGCCCGCTTGTCATCGCGGACTGTCCGAAAAATTGCTGCGCCGGTACTTCGGCCCATACCGTATCCTCCGCCGCATCAGTGAGGTTACTTACGAAGTTTAATCCGTGACCCGAGAACCCTCAAGCCGCAGACAACGCAAGTTCACTGACGTTGTACACGTCGTCCGGATGAAACCCTACCACGACAGCCCCGCTGACCATTCTTGATACTGATGGTGTCCCATTTTGTGTTGTGGTCTTCGCATATCAACCTAGAATACTATCTGTCAGCTCATCGCATTTTCAGCATCGAGGCGATGCTGCCAAGAAGGGGGCAATGACACATGCATTCAAGGAAGACGACGAAGTAGTGAACGGGCAATTCCGAAACGACGAAGTAGTGAACGGGCAATTCCGAAACGACGACGAAGTGAGACTGCTTGATCTCGTACTGACCTAACTGTTTGTCGGTGTTGCTTGGTGCTGGAGTGCCTTACGTTACAATATCATAAATACCATGAAGTGGAAATAACAAGGAGAATATGATTGGGATGGAGCCCATTTGGCAAACACTCAAAGATTATGACTGCCAGTTTACCGATATCGGTCAAGAGGAAAGTATGCAACAGTTGCATGCTACCTGTACTGACCTATGGGGCTGAAACATAGAGGCTAATGAGGAAGTTCTACTTAAGGTGAGGACAAATCAGGGCTATGGAACGAAAAAGATAGGTGTCACTATAAGAGATGGGAAGCGTGTAGAGAGGGTCAGAGAAATAACACAAGTTACTAACATTCTAGTGGAAATTAAGAAGGCATGGGCGTGGGCAGGACATGTAGTTTGAAGAGGACAACCGATGGTCGCTAAGGATAACAAACTTGATTTCAAGGGAAGGAATGCGTAGCAGGAGACACCAGAAAGTTAGGTGTGTGGATGAGGTTAAGAAGTTCCCAGGGGTCAAAAGGATGCAACTACCACAGGGCCGGTTAATTTGAAGAATATGGTAGAGGCCTTCAGCCGCAGTGGTTATAGTCAGGCTGAATATGATGATGATCATAAGAGCCCACAACTTTTCGCCTAAGGGAAGACCATCACAGTTGCGTTCGAGGCAGATTCGGGCTCAAGGCAGGTTCAAGGTTGCTGAATGGTTAGAGCAGCTCAGTATTGGAGTTAGCGCCCTTCTTCCTCTTTTTCATACCACGCAACTTAGTCGCCTTCAGCGCTTGCTCCATTAGCCCCTCTCCCCCTCAGTTCTGGAAGCATTAACCCGATGGTAAATTAAATTGTGGTGGAGAATAATAGCCACTGACTGCGATCTAGCATAATAAAGAGAGGGGGAGGGGGCACGCGAGTGTAGCAACCGCACTTGCATAGTAAACATCGGCAGTTGCTTAGCTGTGCTATTCTTGGCAATAAGTAGTGTGAAGCATGCGCAGTAGCGCGCGGCGCAACTGTTGTAAACACGGCTCCGGCTAAAGGTCACGCGTCGGAGTGGAGTGCACGCCTGCAGGGGCGGCGGCAAAGAGCGCACACCAGCTGTGGCAAGGAGGCGACGCACCTGCGCCTCTCGTGACATCACTCGGCTCTCGCGCATGCGCATATGGGTGGTGCGCACACACAGGAAACTCAGCTCTGATCCACGTAGTGTACCGTTATGCTACAAACACTCATGAAGCGGTATTTCGGGCCGTACACACTTCGTCGATTCCGTGAACTTAATTACGAGGAAAGATATCAAAGGAAGCTTCTTTGCTAAGATGGGCGTGATAAAGGACAAACGAGGCAAGGACCTCACTGAAGCCGCAGAGATAAAGAAGAGGTGGCAGGAATACACAGAAGAACTGTACAAGAAGGACCCGAATGTGCAAACCCAACATAAGACGGTTGTGATAACTGATCTCGAGCCGGACATCCTGAAGAGGGAAGTTGAATGGGCCTTAGCCAGCCTTGCTACGAACAGAGCTAGCGGAATTGATAGCATTCCAGCTGAGTTGCTTCAAAACCTCAACCATGACGCTGTTAACATTTTGCATACATTATGTCAGAAGATTTGGACAACCCTGCAGTGGCCACAGGATTGGAGGAGGTCAGTTTACATCCCCATTCCAAAGAAAGGCTGTGCCAAGGATTGTTCCAACTACCGCACGATCGCGCTTATTTCGCATGCTAGCAAGGTGATGTTGAAAATCCTCCAAGGTACGCTGCAGCAGTATGTGGATCGGGAGCTTCCGGACGCGCAAGCTGGGTTTCGCAAGGGCAGAAGAACTAGAGACTAAGTTTCCAACCTTCGCTGGATCATGGAAAAAGCAAGAGAGTTCCAGAAACCCATCTACTTCTGCTTTATTGATAATGTGAAAGCGTTTGACTGCGTAGATCACAGCAGATTGTGGCAAGCTCTCCAAGAGATGGGAGTTCCAATTCACCTCATCTGTCTCCTCAGGAACCTGTATGAAGGGCAAGAGGCCACAGTCAGAACTGGGCATGGTCTTACTGATTGGTTTCCGATTGAGAAAGGAGTGAGGCAAGGCTGCATACTGTCGCCCTGCCTATTTAACCTATATGCAGAGTGTATCATGAGGAAGGCCGGTCTGGACGAGTCTTCAGCTGGAGTGAAGATTGCTGGAAAACGTATCAACAACCTTAGATATGCGGATGATACCACTTTAATGGCAGAAAGTGAAGCGGAACTCAAGAGACTTCTGATGCGCGTACAAGAAGAGAGTGAGAAGTTTGGGCTTAAACTGAACATTAAAAAGACAAAGATCATGGCGTCTTGCCATATCAAGTCCTGGAGCATCAAGGGACAAGAAGTGGAAGCTGTGACAGATTTTCTCTTCTTGGGCTCCAAGATTACCTCGGAAGGAGACTGCAGGCATGAAATTAGGAGACGCCTGCTTCTGGGAAAGAGAGCAATGGTTAGCCTTGACCGCAGAGACATTAGTCTGCCAACCAAGATCCGTATAACTCGTGCTATGGTCTTTCCAGTTGTGATGTATGGATGCGACAGTTGGACTGTGAAAAAGGCTGACCGCCGAAGAATTGACGCGTTTGAATTGTGGTGCTGGCGAAGACTCTTTAGAGTTCCTTGGACTGCCAGAAGATCAAATCAGTCAATATTGTCGACCATAAACCCTGACTGCTCATTGGAGGGTCAAATTCTAAAGTTAAAGCTCAGCTACTTTGGTCATCTGATGAGAAGAAAGGAGTCGCTGGAGAAAGATTTGATGTTGCGAAAGGTTGAGGGTCGCCGGAGAAGGGGTAGGCAGCGAACGCGATGGTTAGATGGCATCCTCGAGGCACTGCAGATGAAGTTATGTGATGTTAGGAAGATAGTGAGAGACCGGAAAGCGTGGCGTGACATGTTCAATAGGGTCACGAAGAGTCGGACACGACTGAACGACTGAACTGAACTGCCTTGTCTAACGCAAAAGCCGTCATGCCGTCCTAGCGTTCTGACATTGTGCACATAGTGCGGCTTAAGCCTTATTGCCAGTGATCACAGAGAACCCTTCCTTGTTTGTCCTCTCTACGTTGATCTTCTGCAAGCAAGACGTTCCGAGATTCTGTGTATGTCTGCGCGGTTGTTAGTTCAGTTTGGGTATAGCATCGGGACGATGCTTCTTTTCGAAGGGAGACAGTGTAGCTGAATCAGAGGAATCGCGAACATTTTTGAAGAAAGAAGACGCTGGTGTGAGCGGTTTGGCGCATGCGCATAATGGGCGGCACACACGCATGCGAAACTCGGCTCTGACCCGCGTAGCGCAGCTTTACGCTACAAAAGGCTTCATGGACCACTTGAACCGCTTCAGAACGCTTGGGATGTCGTGGCTGTGGTTCTTTATTGGGAACAACTTCCTAATCCAGGCCACCAATGCGTCGACAAATGCGGTAGGGACCGCAATAACGGCGCAATAGTTTTCACTGAGTCCGCGTAGTCGAATAGGGTACCAAACCCAGGCAAGGTCACAGGGAACATAATCTGCAGTCCGTCACCGCAGATTCTAGTGTTCTGCATCTCGGCCTTGCGGCTGCTGGATTCGCGCCCTTGCTATAGATGGAAGGCTCCTTCGGTACGCTGTTGAAAAGTGGCGAGATCGTCTTTTGGGCTTTCGCGACAGGGAGTAGCATGGCGTCGAGCGTGGTCGCTACATCTAGTCCGTAAACGAGGCTGACCGGAGTCATGTTGGGGGTTTCTTGAAAGACGGTATTATATGCAAAATGTGACGTAAGGTAAGATCTCGTCCCAAATTTTGTAATCGATGTCCACATACATAAACCACATGTCTGCGATAGTCTTGTTTGGAAACAAAGAAAGACAACTAACCCCACATAGCGATGGATCCCCATCTTAAACAAGGTATCGGAACGTGCCTGCATGTAAAGGGCAGCGTATATAACTGGAAGTGGAAAAGTGTGTGAATGGCGGGTTACCATCTCAAACAACACTCCCGATTTGGTAGCGACTCTCAATTTGGCCATGTTATTTTCGCCCATGACGTCACTCCAATCGACGCTCAGTCCGTCGATTGGAGTGACCTGCCACCTGCCAACCAAAAACTGCTAGTTGCATGCCTGTGATTTTTGGCTCGCTATGCGAATGCCGACACCGATACTGACTCCGACAACTTCAACATCAGAGATTCTGGAAAACCGGACCTTAAAAGATATTGCTCGAAAAGATAGCTGCTGAAGCAGAATTCATTTTTAAATCGGTTAAACGCACCTATCTGCAAGAACCCTGAAAGCTCAGTGCCTGGTGGGTTAATTGAAAGCCTAAGAAAGGAAGCCGTTTCTGGACCTGTAATAAAAAAACGTTATGTTTTAGAAACAGCTGGATTTCTTAATAGAAAAGCCTTTATGCACTGGTGACAACGAGCATACATTCATTCTTACAGCTGTAGCTTAAACGCATTTTTCTTGGAAATCCAAGCACGCAGCGCTGCTTATTCTTTGCACTTATTACCGAGATTTAACAGACAATAAAAATGCGGTTCTTTCAGTTTTACTTCGTCGCTGCCACTTGTCGCCTCACTTCGAAAGCCACTTAGAACTCTACCTTTCAGTTTTAAGTAGAGCTAGAAACATTGGCCTGCCAAGGTAAATATCCAGCAGGTTTACACAGCGCGAACTAAATACTTGGTATTCTGAGCTCGCACCTGCACAAAAGAATTTTTCAGCGATGCTCAAATTTTGTCTAATACAGGGAAGCCATTTTATGCTTAGAAAAGGCGCTCGACCGCCGCAGGCACATGATTAAGAGCGGCAGCTTGAGTTTTACAGAACTTAAACCCAGGTCCTCAAAACGGTGCCAGCATGCACGCCACGAAACAAAGACTCGTTTGGTACTGTTAAGGTTTATGTACCGAGTGGTTCTGCCCCTTAGCCTGATGTGCTAACCAACATATGGTGAGCTTCCTCTTCTTCCACTTCTCTTCCAGAGAGCCTGTTTTTTGCACTTCGTTGTTTTCTTCTGTTCGCATGCCTGACATTTCCCCCTTCGCAGACGAAGCCCCTGGGCGGTCAGTCAGAGCCCCGAGCGAGAGTGGCAGCGCTTCATTCTTGCGACATGAACTACCTGTGTTTTCCGAGAGGGGCGACCTTGGGAACATTGGCGAGACACGACGTAATTCAACTCATTGATGCGTTTGAACACAATAAATGAGACTGTGTAGTGCGACAACAGCTTCTGGGACAAACCACGCTTGCGGAGAGGTGTCCAGAGCCACACGAAGTCGCCGGGAAGGTAGGAGACATCCTGATGCCGACGATCGTAGCGCTGTTTAGAGCGGTCCTGCGAGGCCAGAGTGCGTAATCGGGCCACCCGACGAGCCTCTTCAGCGCGACAGAGGGTGCTCGAAGCAGAAGGCGCGGTGTTGAGTGAGAACGGCAAAATGGTGTCGAGAGAACGTTGAGGCGGACGGGCGTAGAGGAGGAAGAATGGACTATAAGAAGTTGTCACATACTTCGAGGTGTTATAGGCGTAAGTAATGAAAGGCAGCACGACATCCCAGTTCTTATGCCGCGAGTCAACATACATCGCAAGCATGTTCGTCAGTGTCCATCTTGTACGTTCGACGACGCCATTTATCTGAGGATGGTACGGCGTAGAGTGACGCAACTGGCAAGTACAATAGCGCAGAAGCTGTTCCACAACATCTGCCGTAAACGGGCGGCCTCGGTCGCTGATAATTACACGATGAGGCCCATGACGGAGGATGACAGCGTGAAGAAGAAAGAACGAGACGTCAGCGGCGGTGGCGGAAGGAATGGCGGCAGTTTCACAGTAACGCGTGAGATGATCAACGCACATGATGACCCAGCGATTGCCTTTGGACGAGCGGGGAAACGGGCCTATGAGGTCAACACCCCCTTCCTCATATGGTGTGGTCGGTGGTGTCACCGGATGTAAGTGGCCCGGCGGAGAAGTGGTGGGAAGCTTGAACCGCTGCACTGGACGCAGGAGTTCACGTGACGCTGAGTCGTTCGACGCATATTTGGCCAGTAGAAACGTTCCTTAATGCGTGGAAGATTCCTGGCAAACCCCAAGTGCCCAGCTGTAACGTCATCGAGCATACAGTGTAGAACAGAGGAGTAGAGGCTAGCCGGAACGCCTAGCAGAAAGCGTGCACCGCCAGACGAGTAATTGTTTCGATGCAGCAAACCATCGCAGAAAGGGTTCGCAGAGGCCGGATCACGAGCTTTTTCAAAAAGTGATACCAAGTCTTGATCTTTTCGTTCTTCTCGCTGGAAAGTGGCAAGATCCGGAAATTGTACGGGAACGGCAGCAAGATAGTCGTCAAAGTTGTCAACGCAGAGGGTAGTTGCGAGAGGCAGCTGCGAGAGGCAGTCTGCGTCAGCGTGTTGGCGGCCACTTTTGTACGACATTGTAAAGTTGAACTCCTGAGGGCGTAATGCTCAGCGGGCCAGCCGACTGCAGCGGTCGCGTAGATTCACCAGCCAGCAAAGCGAATGATGATCGGTTGTGACTGTAAAGGAACGTCCATAAAGGTACGAGCGAAACCGCTGTACGCCAAAAACGACGGCAAGGCACTCTTGCTCCATCACGGTATAGTTGCGTTCAGACTTGCTAAGGGTGCGACTTACGTAACCGACAACGTGTTGGTTTCCGTCATGCCGTTGTATGAGCACAGCACCCACGCCGATGCCACTTGCGTCAGTGTGGAGTTCAGTGGGAGCTGTCGGGCTGAAATGACGCAGTATGGGCAGCGAGGTAAGAAGAAACTTGAGCTGGCGAAACGCAGAATCACATTCAAGAGTCCATTTGAAAGGAATATCCTTCTGCAAGAGAGGCATTTTAGGGGTAGGCTACGTCAGCAAACTTTGGGATGAAGCGTCGACAGTAAGAGCAAAGTCCCAGGAAGCTCCTGAGTTCTTCCACAGACTTGGGCTCTTTGACGCAGCTGATAGCTTCAATCTTGTGGGTCAAGCCTAACACCCTCTTTGTCAACCAAATGCCCAAGCACAACGATCTGGCGTTCACCGAAGCGGCACTTTTTAGAGTTCAGCACGAGACCCGCTTCCTTCATGCAGTTAAGGACCACAGCTAAACGGCTGTTATGCTCGGAGAAGGTCCTCCCGAAAATCACTACGTCATCTAGGCAACACATGCAAATTTTGCCACTTCAGTCCACGCAAAAGAGTGTCCATAAATCTTTGGAAGGTAGCCGGAGCGTTGCATAGGCCGAAAGGCATCACGTTAAATTCATAAAACCCATCGGGAATCGAGAATGCCGTCTTCTCCTTGTCTTTCGGATGCATCGGTATCTGCCAATATCCGGACCGTAAATCAACAGATGAAAAGTAGGAAGCTCAATGGAGGCAGTCAATGGCATCATCAACACGCGGGAGCGGGTAAACATCCTTCTTGGTGACAGTATTGAGGCGGCGATAGTCGACACAAAATCGCCAGGTGCCATCTTTCTTTTTCACGAGAATCACAAGGGCGGCCCATGGGCTAGATGATTGCAGAATGATTCCTCATTGCATCATATCACGGACCTGTTCGTCGATTATCTTACGTTCTGAAGGTGAAACACGTTATGGTGTCAGTATAATCGGGTGTGCAGATCCAGTATTGATCATGTGATGGGTGCGGGAAGGCGGAATCGGTGGTGGCTGATCTCGAGCAAAGTCGAACACGTCCGCATGTTTCATAAGAACCTCCATCAATATTTGGCGGTCGTTGGTGGGTAGCGATTAATTTATCATAGACTGAAACTGGGAATCAGCATGATCGGGACGTCTAGTTGAACGAGCAACGCCGTCACTGAACGCGGCGATGTGCATAGAAAGGCGTTCTTTAAAGTCGGCGAGTTTCAAAACACGCGGCCATACGGCAGGTTCTAACCACGTATGGTTGACAGTCCAAAGCATGGCGCGGCCCTCGTTCACTCGAACAACGCTGCGGGGCACCAACAAACTCTTTTTGATACCGGAAAGGGAAGCGGGTTCCACCAGAGCGTCGAACGCATTGGCAACCGCGACCGAAGACACAACTGGGACGAAGATGGCGGACATCGCCAGAACGACAGTATTCTCGAAGACAGCCCGCGGCGATTCTTCTATGAAGGCTGATCGAAGGCTGGGGCTTATTGATATCTCGCCATTGTTGAAGTCGAGAGTTGCGCCAGGCTGCTGTAAAAAGTCAACTCCTAGAATAACGTCGTGCGTAGAGCGAGGGAGCACCGTAAATTCAGTTCTAAACTCGGGTCCAGCCATCGCTACATTTACATAACAAATACCAAGCGGAACCAACGATTCTCCCCCTACACCTCGAAATATGACAGTTATATCCCAACCAAACATAATTTTGCGGCCGAGATGGTTCTTAAAATCTAAGCTCATCACGGAAACTGTAGCACCCGTATCCGCTAAGGCCATAACACAAACACCATCCACTAACACTTCCAAGCGTTTCTCCAGCATAACGACCGGTAGAGGAATTCGCAATATCGATGACCTGGCGACTGCACCTCCATCGTCCGCACACGCTAGTTTCCCGGTGGCGGAGAAGAACGGCGGGGAGAAGGCGATTGTCGGGAGCGGCGGGCAGGAGGAGTCAGGCTGCGAACAGAAACTGGTGAGTCGTAGCGTAGTGGTGGTACGTAGCGGTAGGAGCCCGAAGGAGGGGGATAGGTCGGGTCACGTACTTCTGGACTCACGGTAGAACGGCGATTTGACCATTGGCGCTGGTAGCGTGGTGCCGGGTTTTTGCGGTGGCAGAATCAGGATATGTGGCCAAGCATACCACAGCGGTAACAGACGGGTGGTTCACGAGCACGGCCCAAATAATAGTCCTCGGTAACAGGATCGAAGCGATCAGCAAAGTCCAGCCGCTAAGGTTGTTGCGGAGGAGGTGGCGCCCTGTAGTGGTTACGAGCTAGGGGAGCAGGGCCATATGAGTCGTTTCGGTGGTTACGGACGGGAGGAGGAGCGGTAGAACCCCAAGAAAAGCGCTGGATGGGAGCTGCCTGCAGGGAGGAGCTCTCACAGAGGATTGCACTGCGGTTCACATTCTGGTGGCGGAGAGTGTGTTCTTCACGGATAATTGGCGAATCATGTCGGCCAAATGCGGAGGCTCATGTGATTGCTCGTGAGAATCCACGCTTGCAACAGTAGTCACGTTAGGCAGACGACCGAATTTCGGGGTTATGCGACGCAGCTTTAAAGTTTCGAACGTACGAGAGTGCTTGATCACGGTTTTAAAACAGAAGCTTGGGCATGTTGGTAATTCATTGTGTAGAACAGCGCGAAAAACACGACAGGGACTTCGTTGTCTTCGTTCGTCCCTGTCGTGTTTTTCGCGCTGTTCTACACAACTTGATCACGGCCGTGGGAGAATTTAATTTTTTTTTGTAATTAAAAAGTTATATACGTCCACCGCGATGCCCTTTAAGAGGTGGCCAACTCTGTCTTCTTCAGACATGCTCGAATTCACCGCTTTGCAGAGTTTTAGGACCTCTTCTATGGACATTGTGCATGTTTCCCGAGGCCCTTGGGCTCGTTGGAATAAAGTCTGCTCAGCGTATTTTCGTTTTGCCGTGGTATCCCCGAAACAATTTCGAATCTCCTCTTCAAAACGATCCCAGCTCGTTAGGGACGCTTCATGGTTCTCAAACCATGTCAGGGCTGTGGAGTCTAAGAAAAAACATTTGCCAGCATTACAGGGGCATCCCAGCGATTGTACTTGCTCACCCGCTGGTAATTGGTGAGCCAGTCGTCCACGTCTTCACTAGCCTTGCCAGAAAAGGTCCGCGGCTAACGGTAATGCTGCCATGTGGGTTCCGCTGGATCTTGCTGCCGTGCATCGCCGTCTTGGACCATTGTGGGTGTCAAAGGGGGGGAGCCCAGCGAGTCGTCGGCTCGAACGAGATAGAGAGGAATCCGTGGTGATCGTTGCACCTTCCACCACACTGTTAAGGTTTATTTACAGAGTGGTTCTGCCCCTTAGCTTGATATGCTAACCAACATATGGTGAGCTTCCTCTTCTTCCATCCCCACCTAGGTCAACCGTGGTTCGCACGACACTGCCGCATGAAGGTCACCCCCATAACGGTTTGGAGGACCAAAGATCGTCTTTGCGAATACCTTGCACATGTTAGGATTCGGGTGGGAGAAAAGAAATTACGCCATATAATGTCGATTCGTTTCACATCACTCGGAACCATGTGCCTCAAAAGGGTTAAAGCTTTTGCCCCCCCCTCCCCCCTACGTGCATATATTAGGCGGGACTGGCAACATCTCCGCTGTGTCCCCACATGCTGTGTGCGGGGATAAAGAAAAGTACATGATGTGCTTTTCCAGGGTACAGCGCGGAAAGGAGTGTGTTCTTCACTCCTCTTGAGAGACCCACAGATGCGTTTATACGGCATTGTCAACATGTACGGAAACCGGTCTTGCAGAAAGGTTTAACGCATTCATTTAACTTTCCTGCAAGACTGAGCCTGGAATCAAGATGGTGACGGAAGTAGTGACTATTATTTATTACGTGTGATTATGTGTGAGTGACTTGTTAACAGCGTTATTTAAGTGGCGCTACGATGAAGCAGTTCTCGGAGAACCCGAAAGGCTAATCCTACCTGTAGTGGACAACAACAATCAATCGTCACCAATGGTGATTGTAAGTGGCGACACACAGACCAATTTCCATGTGGAGTATATAATGCCAGATGATAATATGGCAGCTAAGGCAGTGATGTCGGGGCCGAGCTGATATGATGGATGAGGTGGTGGACTCCATTGTATGGATGGATACGTTGTAGCTAAGAAATTATTTGCAGTGCTATAGATACATGATCACATGGCTTGACCTGTAATCTAGGTCTCTTAACTGAAGAACATCTGAGAAAATAGAGATATCAAGTCTGCAAGCAGAGCATACGCTCTCGTAGCGCATATTTAAGACATCACGGACGTACAAAGCCAAAATTACTGCCCGGTCTAATACAGAGACTCCCGCTCCGTAATGAAGGTATGTGTTTAGTTATCGTGTTTTTTTGCCCTTTGTAGCAGCAAATTGCGCATACATAACTTTCGCTTATTCTGGTATTAAATATCAGAAGATATCATTGACTAGAATGCGCCCTTCATTTAGTTCCATGCTCCAGAATCTCGCAGGGAGGAAAAAATAATCGGATTGCTAACAATAAACGTGCTACATTTAGACTGACAAATTATATCAGGATGTGACTGCTTTTTTTCTGTTTTTGTTTCTTTATTACCAAACTAACCAAGCGGCATGGTTTGCCACCATGACGTACAATAGGTATGTTATAAGACCCCTTTAGGTATGTACATTACTGTAAATTATTCTTCTTTGTTAAGGAAGGCTCAAGTGTTGCGACATCATGTAACAATATGGGTTGGAGCGTCGACACTGCCGATGAGAGACCTCATTTGCTTCTTGGGAGGAGGCTTAGTGGAACGTCTGCCTAATCTCTTATGATTTGCACAGGCGCTAAATATTCCTGCTGCTCCGGCGCTTCGGCAGTTTGTGTTGCAGATGGTTTCTCCTTTTCACTGTGCTGGCACGCGCATCGACGTGGCGTGCGTCACTGTTGTCTGCTTCTTTCACTTTCATATAGCTCAGGTGCCTTTCAAGCTATTTGCGGGCACCCCGAACTGGGGTAAACGCTTTTCCTGCCTGCTCTTTCAGCCTTTTCAGTTGCTTTCTGAGTGACATTGTAGTGAGTACAAGTATGCATCAGGAAATAGAAAGTATTGCAGGTTTAATGATTGGCCTATGGACTAACAGAGCCAGCACTAGAGATGCGGCATAATTATCTGTGCTGAGATCTTTTAGTAACGACCTCGCATACCGTGCATATAGTGCGGGAGCTTAAGTACCTCCTCCAACTTATCTAGAAGGATATATCGTAGCAAAACAGCAGTGTCTTCAGTAGCGAAGTGAAAAAAGTATTCTTGCCAAACCCTTCTCTTACGGCCAGTGAAGTAACAAGTCATATTTTTACCTGTAAGCGCGTGGCAGAGTCTTCAAATCATTATACTTCACGATAAACTCCTACCACAACTGCCGTGCCGTTCCGACACTGTAGGACTCATGGTTTGTCCTATCTGTGCCCTTATCTTGCCAAGCACATGCGAAGAATCGGAAACAAAGCAAGCCGTGCAGAGAAGAAGATGCATAAAGGGAGGTGCGACTGTTGCTAGCTTTAATGATCTGGTGTTTTTCGGAGCAGACTGCAAACTAAGTGGTATAAGCAACAAATGATACGCGATTAACGAAACTAAAACGCGGAGAAAGAAGATCGAGAAGGATAAGAGCTTCTTTGTTGGGGAACAACGGGGCGTTGATAAATAAATCTGAAAGAACGTCTTCGCTACAAGCGAAATAACTTGCTCTGTAATATTGTTTTTATGGATGAAACCATATCATTTTTATCCTTGCATTTTAAGGGTTCAGTTCGTCTTTCATTTTGTGCTGCTAGCAGGTCAGCAATTTCACAGACAACCCATTTAAGGGCGAAGGTCTCTCCCATATTCCTCCAAATTTACCCGGTTCTTTGCTAGCTGCATCCACTTAAGCACCACGACTTTCTTAAACTCACCAGCCCACCTAACTTTCTGCAGCCCGCTGCTACGCTTTCCTTCCTTTGGAATCCAGTTTGTCACCCTCAGACATCATGGGTTGTCTTTTCTACGCACTACATGCTCTGCCCTTGTCCATTTCGTCTTAATTTCCACTAGAATATCAATACATCGAGTTATTTCGCTGGCCCACTCTGTGCGCGGTCTACCTCTTAGCAATACTCCTACCATTTTTCGTTCCATAGCCCTCTGAGTTGTCCTCAACTTAAGTAGAACCCTTTTGGTTAGCCTCCACCTTTCAGCCCCATAGGTGAGCACAGGCGAAATGCACATTTTATATACTTTGCTCTTGAGCAACACCGGCAAACTGGTAGTAAAAATCTGCGAATACCTGTGAAATGCGCTCCATCTCAATCTATCCTAGTTATTTCCCTTTCATGGTCTGGATCTGTGATTACTACCTTCCCAAGTAGATATGTTCACCTGAAACATCCAGTACCTGGACACGCATTTTGAACTGCTGTTCCTTCCAGAGGCTGTTGAACATTACCTTAGTTTTCTGCATATTGATTTTTCAAGCCTACCTTACTGATATTCCTGCTAGGTCATCAATACTTTGCTTACTAATAAGTGCAGCGTGCGTAGACACGTACGAACACACAACAGGACAGGCGCTGGCTACCAACCGCTTTATTACCAGCAGCTTTTAAACGCAACTCATAACCCATGTGACATCATGAGAACACCAGGAACAAAATTATCAACCAAGAGACATCATTGTTCCATTGCATCTAAAGGCCCTTATCTGAAACGGTTTAAAGTGGCTACACATCTAAACGTATCCTGAGCCGATGCGCACTATCATAATAGAAATAAAGAATGGGACACCGCTTTACCAACGATAACCAAACACAGCGTAAGCTCAGTCAAGACCAGCGTTCTAAGCAAAAGCAGATTCATAGGTAAAAGTAATAACAAAACACAGCGCAAGCGCAGTCAAGACTAACAATTGAAGCAAGAGCAGAGACAAAGTGAAAACAACAGAACTAACAAAGGAAAAAAACAACCGGACCGAAAGCTGAGTCGAACCTAAAAGCGCCGGATCAACAACCATGGACACAATTAAGCCATAAAACTACCAATCACGCAGAGAGAGTGTCAAAACTACAAAGCACGAGCGGGAACAGCTCTAGCACTGTTCTAAAAAATCCAGCTCCTTGTCAGACAGAAACACTGAAGGTGTGCTGAAGCATTGGTCTCCAGCCTTGCTAATCAGCAATGCATCAATAATGATTCTTTTGATTTCAGTCCGAGACTATGCTTTAATATCGGTTCTTGCGTACAGCGGCTCACACGTCCTACTGGACGCTTTTCACGTACTGCAGTGTTCATCCAGATGGCCTCTGGTCTTGTTACGTACACGCCGTCGGTGTTCAAGTAATGTCTCGCTGAGGCATCTGCCAGTTTGGTCAATGTTCACACGGCCACACAATTGTGGAAATAACACAAGTGACACGTTCAGTGGTAGGATTGATGGGTTCTACTCGACATTGGTTTTTCTTTGGCCTTGCAAGAAGCTGAGAAAACAACATTTACATCGCTATACTTCGCCAACTTCTTTTAGACACCTGATGGTTGTATGGATTTACAGCCGGACGTCGCCTTTTGATTTTATTTTGCCTACTGCCTACTTTCTCTTTGACCTTTAACAGTTTTCTTTATGCAAATAAATTTTTCTACTTCCTTTATGTAGAACTGTGGTTCCTCTGAAGCCAAATAGTATCTTCAGTACTTTTAGATACGGCTCATCTATACCATGATTTCGCAATGCCTATATGACGGTCGAGGTTACTACTAAGTCAAGTGCATTTTTGTAATCAATGAATGCTTTTTATAAGAGTTGGTTATTCCCGAGCATTTTCTATCACCTGACTGATGGTATTAATATGACCGATAGTAGAGCATCCTTTTCGAAAACTTGCTTTATCGTTTGCTTTCATAACCTCGTCCTTCGTTACTGGCAGACTTTGTGAACGCTTTTCACTACAGCCTATTTCATTCTATTCATGACTATTTCGACTACTGCATATATCCGTAGAGAACGCCTTGGCTACTTTAACAATCCTACCTATATTCTTGATGACAATTGCCGCATTGTCCCTTAGCACATATATCTAATTTTAGCCTATGTGCAATTTCCTGTTCACCGCTTTAAGCCTCCCTCCGTGATTTAAAACACGCTCGACTGTACCCATGTTATGCTCCCTTATTTTGGCTCATTAAAATTTTAACTTGTTTTCATATCTTTTGCAAGTTCTATACGTCTGTTGGGTTAGAAGAATTCATACTTAGCGTTTCTTGATCAAACATTTCGTCTCCTTAGCTAGCTTACCAGTATCCTCTCTGACTATCCTACGGTCTACCTGCACACTGCGTAATGATCTTATCTTCTACTAATGTGTTTCTTATTTTGTACCCATATTTATTATTTAGAACTCCTTAGTAGCATTCTGTTCTAAATATATGACTAGGATTTCATGTATTGCTGTACTCTCTTGTCTCATTGTGTCATGTTCAAGTCTGATTTAATTGGTATAAAGAAACCATGCATATTCCTTCTTTATTGTGCTTCAAAAGTACGGAGCTTATCTAAATTCATCCTATACCTACTTTAATATTTATCGGAGTCCTGTTTGCTGTCAGTTGCCATGTGCTGTTCCCTGGGCCTACTGAAGCTGCCGTGAAGGAGCGTTTTGTCCATGAGCCTTTTTCTCTTTTATAAAAATAAAGAATGTGTGTGTGTGTGTGTGTGTGTGTGTGTGTGTGTGTGTGTGTGTGTGTGTGTGTGTGTGTGTGTGTGTGTGTGTGTGTGTGTGTGTGTGTGTGTGTGTGTGTGTGTGTGTGTGTGTGTGTGTGTGTGTGTGTGTGTGTGTGTGTGTGTGTGTGTGTGTGTGTGTGTGTGTGTGTGTGTGTGTGTGTGTGTGTGTGTGTGTGTGATATGCAAATATTGTTCATTCTTCTAAGCTATAGTCATCATCCTTCGTTGAAGACGAATATCTATTCTGTTGCGAGATCCTGAATTATTCTGCCCTTCCTCACCGCTATATCGCTGATGGACTTTTTTCTTACAAATCTGTTTCATTCCTTCTTCAGATTGAAAGCTTCACCTGCAAAAACCGGGTCCGTGAGCCATGGTCTCGCCCGACGAGTGACAAATCCAGTCTCTTTTAAAAACAACTGTTTATACCGGAGAAACGAAAAAGAAGTAGAAACAATTGAGATAGGTGTTAACACGTTCTTGGAGCATTACAGTGCAAATCTATATTTCTATTGTATAGAGTGTATTTTATCGAAGAGAATTGTACTTGTATTGTATGTGTTTCCCTCCCTGTAATGACCCTCATATAGTGGATAAACAGTACGAATAAATAAATAAATAAAAAACAACAACATTGGGCGCTACTGCGCTGAAAACATGCTGTTCCTACGCGCGACAATAGAACACCAAAGATAAGGCAGAAAGAGGGTCAGGGCTTTACCGCGGCGAGACAAAACACACTGCGGAGCAAATGGGACGAGAAATAGGGCCAAAGCGCTAACAGCAGAACAAGAAACCTTGCTCCTCGCGTGGCAGCAACTCCCGCGAATACGCCTAAACCATTCCTCCCGGCACTGCTTCCGTCTTCTCGCAAATCTTAGTATTGTCATCCGTGCTCATTTTGCTGGCCCTTGACGCACGCTGGCCGCCCCATGCTGGTCTCCCAAAGGGCAAAAGCCCCAAGACTTGCTTTCGACGCACTTATCTACCTTCGTTTCCCCGCCGATAACATTCCGCCCCCACGACTGCCAGCTCGATCATGCGGTCTAGCACTGCCCGGGAAAACACTAATTAATGCAAACAGAAAAATGCGCCCGTGGTTTTAAACTATAAAAAGGGCCGGGGTCCCCTCAAAATCTAGACTAATTGCAGACCTTACGATCCTGTGGTCACTGCTTTGCAACTTTCCGATTGCCTCTACATCTGCCTAATACTGGGGTTAGAACACAATATCAAGTCATTTTTTTCCTCGCTAGGCCTGTTCCATGTCCACTTCAGGTTGTTCTGTTGGCTGGTCAAGGTATTCATTCTTCATAAGTTTTCGAGCTGTGCAGACTGAACTACTAACACCCCCAGCTGTTTCTAAAACCAATGCCACTGTAAACGTCCTGGTCACCTGCCTTCTTTCTGCCTACCTTAGCATTGAAGTCGCCCATCAGAACAGTATAGTGTATTTTGTAACGACAGCTCCAATGGACACTGCCTCGCCATTTCACCATGCCTGTCCAAAGAAGGAAAGGAAGAAGAAAAAAAAAGACGTGAAAGAGGAAGAATGGAAAGAAGAAAAAGAAGGGAAAGACGAAGAAGTGAAAGAAGGAAAAGAAGAAGAGGAAGGAAAGAAAAGATGGAAAAAAGAATAAGTAAAAGAAGATAGATAACTCGTTAGTTGGTAAGGCGAACAACAGCGATTTGCTGGACCTTAAAGTTCGCTCGAAGGCTGTGGCAGGTGTGTGCCCCGGAGTTCGACGCATACTAGAAGTTTTCTACACACGAATGAGAATGGTCAACGGCGAGAGGCAAGGGAGGCTCATACGTGATGTGATTCCCTTATGGCAAAAATAAACTGAAACCATAGAGTAAACTATTGTGTGCAAAAGACATGTCAACTTTCAAGCCAAGAAGTAAAAGAAGAATAACGAAATGATAAAGAGAAATAAAGCAGAAACCTTGCAGTATATGCATGGCAGTATGTGCATGTGCAGATGGCTATGTGCAAAAGCTATCTGCTTACTTTCAAGATGAACCTGAGCGTGGCCATGCAGATTGCTGTCGCGTAAATCCAGGTTTAACCACAAGCTAAACCACAGCTAATTTTTAGGTTCTTCTTTGCCAGTTGTACATCTTTGTAGAAGATTTCGACTGCCTGATCATCATGACTACATGTAGGCGCAGATGCTTGTACAACCTTCAGTTTATACGCTTATTAAGCCTAATTACAATGATTGCCACCTTCTCATTAATTCTATACAATTCATCTATATTAGCAGCTATATCGTTATTGCAAGGAAGCCTACTGCTAATTTTCGTCCATCCGGTAAACCTCGATAACATAGTACATGCCCATCCTTCAGTGCAGATTAAGCCTCATTCGGCCTTCTAGCCTCCCAAAGTCCTACTTTATTAGATTTGATACCCTCCAGTTTCTCTACCAGTACTGCTGAACTAGCTTAATTAGCTAGGGTTGTAGCATTAAACGTTAACAGGATCGATTACCAATGTATCCTGTGTGGGGCAAAAACTTCTAGCACCCTTTGCTGTGTTAAAGGTTTGATCGCAGCCGTGCTGAGATGTTCCGCAGCAGCTGGGGACTGAGGGCCGAGGGGTTGATGGTATATTTATATAGAAGGTTGTGGGATATTTTAATATAAGGGTGGCCAAATGCTGTTCTGGTGAAGGAGTGCGTTTCTAGTGGTGTTCGCAGAATAGGTCGCATCTCAACGCTATTTGTGCATTTCTAACGCCACGCGATTTTTTTTTATTTTTGAAGCGAGAGCTACATTAGCCACAGTCTCGCCATTTCGCCGTGCCTGTTCGAAGAACACGTCCCTATCCGAAGAAGAAAAAGAAAGCAAAATAAGAAGGAAAAGAAGAATAAGAAAAAAAGGGGAGAAGAGAAGAAGCGGAAGACAGATAACTCGGTAGTTGGTAGAGGCGCACGGCAACAGCGAGTTGCTAGGACAGAAGGTTCTTTCGAACGTTGTAAAGGCGATGTGATGGCGGTGTGCACCGGAGTTCGACGTGGAGACGATGTCATACCGCTAGAAGTCTTCTACACCCGAATAAGAATTGTCGACGACGACAGGCAAGGGGTGGCCATACGTGAAGGGCTTCCCCTACAGCATAAATAGAACTGGAACCACAGAGTGAAATATTATGTGCAAAAGCTGTCTGCACTTTTAAGCCAAACGTATCGTACCCATGCAGATTACTCTCGCGGAACTCCAGGTTTAACCAAAGGCTAAACCACGGTGGAAGAAAGAGGTGCTCCGACGGCGCCGCGAGGAGCGGCCGCTTAGTGTGACTTTTACGCATGACGCGGCCGCCAGGGGCACCACCGGTACTGGGGGCTCATCTCGTCGCTCGTTTCGCTTGCGTTTCTATGGGCGCGCCTGGGACGGGAGCATGATTTTGACACATAGGGAGGTTTCTCGGCTTGATTTTTTTTTGTGGAAGGTATGCACCTTTATATTTCTGTCATTTTTCTGGATTATAATTCGACTCGGGGCCGCATGAATGATTTGTGAACTGATATACAGCTTTGCGGTTTACGACAAACTCGAGTAATAGAATATTTACTGAAAGTACTCCTGTGAGCGTCGTGTAAAAAGCATCTAAAGCAGTGCAAGACGGCCATGTGAGCCTTCGCAGCTGCCAACATGTGCACAGTTTCAGATACTGTCGCGCCGAAAAAAAAAAGATAACAGTTACGTTCGCGCACTCCAATGTTTGAATTTTTTTTCGCCGTTCTTTTTTCCAGTTGACAACAAAAAACGTTAATGTCCTGATTTATTTCATTACGGACAGTTGTAGAAGGCTTTTGCTGCAACCCGAATGTAAATATGACGCAAGAAATTTAAGCAGCGAAACCCGTAGGCGCGCCTTTGCTCGCATTTCTTTTTATTACCATGCAAATGTGCGTGTCGTGCATTACAGCTCAATTTGAAGGTATGATGCTATAGTGCGATTCCATGAGGGATCAAACGAAGGATGGTCGGCCGACCTTATAAATTGATTTTAAAATTTGATATATTGTTGACGTATGACTGGAAAGAAGATATCTGCAATTGGTTTTGCTGCCATTTTTTTTTTCGGGGCACAGGAAATTAATAATGAGTGGAGTGACGCGGTTATGTTCTCTGCTGTTTTTGAGAACTTTGGTTATTGATTACAGAAAGTATAATAAAGTTAGTAAGCTAAAAATGATCTCACTAAAAATAAGCAAATTTTTGTTTGTATTCAATTAATTTTAACTTTTTGTGAAGTGTAGGATTTTCATTTGCATGAACAATAAAGGAGAGGTTGGTGCCGCATAGCGGTTCCCACCAAATTTATAAGAAACACCTGACCTGTTTTTATAACATTTCTTAAAGTATAATAATTGGTTCACAGGAAAGGAAAAGCGCAGTATCTGTCATAAATGTTCTGTGGACACCTGAACCGCGTCTTAAGGGAAGGGAGGAAGTTGGGAGTGAAAGCGGAAAGAGAGAGAGGGGTGCCGGTAGTGGATGGCTTAGAAGTAATTTCGACTAGCCGGGGATCTTTAGTGGCTGTTCCTGGCCCTACGGGGCTGGGACCGGGAGGTCAACCCCGCTTGCGGCGGGGGCTAGCCGGCCACCGAATTTTTATTTAACGTACACTGACATCGCACAGCAAACGGATGCCTCTTTTTTTCGCCTCCATCGAAACGCAGCCGCCGGCGGCCGAGATCGAACCCTGGTACTTGGGCACAGTAGTCGGGCATCTTAACCACTGCACCACCGCGACGGGGCGAAATCGGCCCAGGAAATGAAATTTTGTCTATTTTACAGTCCTTTGTCTCAAAAAATGTTTGTGGTAGAGCGGCAATAGTTCCACACCATGTTCTCAGCATATTCATCTATCAAAGGCAGTCATGGGTCCTGAGGTTAGGGCGGAAGCCGGCTTGAGCTGGATGAAATCCCGGACGGACGTATTCAATGTAGTGACTAATTCGGGTATGCAGTAGGCACTCGATGAGAGATGTGAAGTCAGGGCGATTGGACGCAAATTACTAGGAAGTCGATGGTTTTTGCCAGGTTTAAGGATAGGAAGAATAAGAGAGAGCTTGAGGTTATCCGGTACCGTTCCGGTCTCCGAGTAAGAATTAATGATGTCGAGAAGGGCATCCTGGGCTGCCGAGTCGAGATTGCGAAGCTCCTGCCAACTGACTCGGTCATACCCGGGTGTGGCGCGAGCTCGGCCTCTTCCAAGGGCTGCTTGCAGTTCTTCCTTTGAGAATGGGCGAATCAGGTCTGGATCAGGGTTTCTGACTGGGAAAATGCGAACTGCTGGTGGAGGCGTTAGGCTGGCGTGTGGGAAAAAGGTGCGTATAACTTCCTCTTCAACATCAGCCGGGCTGCCATTGAGAAGGAGATGGGAGAGAGGTGGGGCCCCGCGTGCCTTGCCATTTAGGCCACGAAAGATTCGCCAAAGTTGTGATAGGCCCGGTACTTGTCCAAGACGGTCGCATGTAGAGTGCCAAGCCTCACTTTGCAGGTGAAACTGGCATGCCCGGATTGACGACGCAAATTACCCTAATTCCTGTGCACAGTTTCTTTGTTTCTTTCACGCACCAGGCTTTGCGCGCCGGCATGAAGTGCGAACCGCAGATCGAACGCGCGGCAAAAGACCCAGTCTGACCGTTTGGAAGCCGTCGTCTGCGATAGGCACGCGCATCCAGCGATAGATAGCTTTGCTTTTTTTGCGTGTTCGATACTTCGCTTTGCCACGGGAGCCCCACGTTCATTCTGATATCGTCTGACGCAGCGCGGTTTTCCACGTGGCAACGGTTTGCGCGCCTGCGAGGGTGAAGCGGGCGCTCAAACCTCCGGCGACAGCGGTTTGATCTTGCTTCCTTCACCGCCATATTATCGACGTCTGGTTGCGGTGCGAACAAGGCACGGATAGAATAGCGAAGCTCCATAGCACATGCGTTAAACAGCTACCCAAGAGTCATTGCACCGGTGGCATGATGTCATGAAGCTGCTTGTAGTTGGCAATACGTGGCAATAATCCACCAGAAGCGCGCCCGGTGAGCGCTCCCGAGCTGCCAGGGCAGCGTGTCGTCTGCTCGAGCAGACGACGCGCCTCTGTTTGCTCGGAAATGGAGTTATTTGTTTAGTCAGCGTTACGAAAGTTTCTACCTGCTCAGAAATCGGGGTGTAAATATCTATAAAGAAATTTCTAAGGCTTGGGGCCTTTCAATGCTGATTTAAGTGAGACATTATCATTGCGAGCGCCGGTGTTCCATAGGCACACCAGCAGAACCAGCAGAGCGGATGGCCCCTAGAACACGTGCTGCCCCTGGCGGCTGCCCTCTCTTCCAGTCACACTAAGCGGCCGCGCCGTCGGAGCACCTCTCTTTCTTCCACCATGGGCTAAACTAAAGCCAATTATTTCACCATGCAGGAATTGCACACCACGGTCCTGGTGCACGCGAGGCTGGTCTATATATATATATTTATAGCATAACTAAATGGACGTGCTTGATTGCTAGAGGTTACACACAAGTGAAAAATAGCTTCATATTGTTTCCAAGTTTATTTGAGCCCTGCCTTTCTCAAGACTGCTTGAGAAAGCAGTCTACGGCAGTCTTGAAAAAGGCAGGGCTCCTGCCGAAACGTCGACTCCAAATAAACTTGGAAACAGTATGAAGCTATTTTTCACGTGTATATATATATATATATATATATATATATATATAGGGAGGGGGTTGAAGCTCGAATGGGTCCGGTAGGGCATGGACTTAAAGTAGGTGACACACGGTAGAAAAAACAACACTTTATTCCGACGTTTCGGCCGGGGTCCGGCCTTTGTCAAGGAATGTAGAAAGAAGCTGTCGGTTCCCATTTCTTATATACATGCACAATCGAAGAACACGTGACCAGCTTATCTCAACAAATAAACATCAAAATATCAAAAACAAGATTTCACACGCGTGATGTAATGGCGGTGCAGGGTATATAGACAGAATGACACGTGTTGCGCTTAGGTCATGCCTCTTAATATGTTGCACAAAGAAAGGAAGATGTATCGCTTAAAAGATTGCTGTCACTATCAGCGCACAAAACAAAATATCACGAGGTTAGGATGGGTGGAATACATGCCACACTTAATTCTGCAATATTCAGGAGGGGGGGGGGGGGGGGATTCATCTACTGAAATATCATTCTCATTGGTAGGCGACAGTGGCAGATAACACGTCAGTAGAATTTAACAGTGAAATATAACTGTGATTTAGCGCGGTACACACACAAAAAAAAGTAAACAGTCCCTGAAATCGCGGCATGGTGACAAAACTCGATTTTGTGCTCAATGCTATGGGGACAAAGAGAAGAAGTTAAAGAAGTTAATTGTTCGTAACAGTGTTGATTACACAAGGAATCATGTGCAAGGTTATTGGATAAGTTGTAATGATTAGTGCATGTTACGGCAGGAAGCAATATGATCGTGAGAAACTGGTAAACATGAAAAAGATCAGTGCAAGTAAAGCATGACATCCTGTGAGGGGCTTTGGGCTGTGACCGTAACAGCGCAAGCGGAGAGGCAAACAGTGCAAAGTGGTGGTCAATGTCGATTAAACATAATATCTTTTGAGACGCTGCCAAAGGTGCTACCATTTAGTTAAAATGCTACGACGAGAGACAAGTTAGCTTGCCAATGTTTTCATTCAGACCACAAGAAACCGTGTTAAACTTGTGTATTAAAAATGATTCGCGAACTTCGCGTTCATGGTGGGTTCTGAAACCTGATTCCAATAAAGTTACTTGCATTTTTTCAAAGGGGTGCTTGGTAATGTTTACATGCTTAGAGATAGGAAGGTTAGGCAGTGTATTACAATGACCTTTATGGTTATTAAATCGGTATCTGAAGGGTGTTTCGGTTTGGCCAATGTACTGAATTTTGCAGATAGAACATTCCAGCATATAAATCACGTTGTCCGTATCGCATGAGAAGTTGCCTCGAATCTTTACATTAAAGTTCGATGCAGTGCTGAAAGCTTTCAGTGATGTAGTCATTTGTGCACAAACTTTGCACCGTGACTTGTTGCAAGGATGGCAGCCGATTGGTGCAGTGGGGCTAGTTTTAGACGAAGTTAGAATATCACTGAGGTTCTTGTTACGGCGATAGACAACACGGGGGGCTTGCTCATAAATTTCTTTTAGACGATCACTTTACATGAGAATACTATGATGTTTCTTTAAAATGCCTGCAACGTTGGGGACTGAAGCTGAATGCGTTAGCACGAGATTGATTCGTGATTGGCCGGATGGTTCCTTTTCCGCTTTGAGGAGAGCTTTGCGATCAAGAAGGCTTGCTCGTTCCACTGCATCATTTATTAGGCGCTCTGAATATTTGCGTTCCATTAGGGTGTTACGAAGGTTGGCACAGTGAAATTCAAAGTCGCGATCGTCTGAACATATCCGTTTAAAGCGGACGGCTTGTCCATATGGGATGCTAGTCTTCCAGTATTTAAGATGGCTGCTGTTGAAGTGCAGGTACTGAGGTCTGTCACTGGGTTTCCGGTATAGATCAGTGATTAGTTTGCCATTCTTTATTGACACTGTCACGTCTAGAAAAGCAATAGTGGTCGGAGAATAAGAATGAGAAAAGTTTATGGCCTCATGCACATTATTAAAACTAGAGATGAATGATAGAAGTTCTGCCTCACTATGTTGCCAAATAAAAAAAATTTCGTCTATAAATCTCTTGTAGTAAAAAGGCTTTAGCGGGTAGTCTTCGAGAAACCGGTCTTCTAATAAGCCCATGAATGTGTTGGCGTAGTTGGGACCAACACGTGTACCCATCGATGTTCCGTTAATCTGGACATAATGTCTGCCATCAAATTCAAAGTTTTAAGTTCAAGTATTAATTTAAGAAGGATAGCCAATGTAGAACCGTCAATGTTACTGCATAAGTTTCGATCTTCAAAAGCCTTTACAACTGACCGGATACCATCGGAGTGGGGAATATTAGTATAAAGTGACGCAACATCCAGAGTTACGAGCAAGACGCTATATCAGCTAGGAAATCAGTTTTACCCTTTATGTAGGACTGGAATGTGGCTGGAATCTTATTGATTAGAGTGTCAACATAGCGTGACAGGTTTTCAGTTACGGTTCCTATACCGGAAATGATGGGTCGTCCAGGGTTGTTAGGTTTATGAATTTTGGGCAATAAATAAAATCGGCCTGGTACAGGGCTGAGGGGAAGTATTGACTTTGCAATGCTTTTGTCAATTTTTTCACTCAAGCTAAGACTGGATAAGGTTTCTTCCAAAACAGTTTTAAAGTCCGCAGTCGGATCGCTTTCTAGCAGGCGGTAAAAGGAACCATCTGCCAGTTGCCTTTCGGCTTCCGCGATGTAGTCACTTCTGTTCATGACTACGATGGCACCACCCTTGTCAGCGGGCTTTATGACAATATCAGTTTGTGACGCGAGTCGTTTTATTGATGCGGTTTCTTTTCCAGAGAGGTTACGACAAAATTTCTTTTGAGTATTGTAAGCTTTCAGCACATCATTTTGGACTGCCTTAATATAAATGTCGAGGCAGTTTTCTCTTTGGGTCGGGGGAGTCCAGTGATTTAGAGAGGGCAATTTACCATCTTGTACGGGATCTTGTGGCCGGCCATGGAAGTACTCTTTAAGTCTCATATTGCGGGCAAAATTTTCCAAGTCTTTTAACAATTGAAACTCATTGAACCCACCTGATGCAGGGCAAAAATTTAGGCCGTGTGCCAGGGCACTCTCGTCATCATTAGTCAGGGTGAAGTTTAAAAGATTTACAATTGGGGTTTGAATGTGTGTATGTATGTATGTATATTTATATTGTCAGGCATGCGCACAGAACAGGACAAGGAAGTGCAAAAAGAGGCTCTCTGGAATAGAGGTTGAAGAAGAGGACGCTCACCATCTGTAGGTTAGCACATCAGGCTAAGGTGCAGAACCACTCTGCAAATAAACCTTAACAGTGTGGTGGAAGGTGCTGAAACGATCACCACGGATTCCTCTCTACCTCATTCGAGCTGACGACTCGCTGGGCTTCCCCTTTGACCGCCACAATGATCCAAGACGGCGACGCACTGCAGCCAGGTCCAGCGGCACCCGTATGGCAGCATTACCGTGAGCCGCGGACCTTTTCTGGCAAGGCTGGCGAAGACGTGGACGAGTGGCTCACCAATTACCAGCGAGCGAGCAAGTACAATCGCTGGGATGCCACTGTAATGCTGGCAAATGTTGTTTTTTTCTTGGACTCCACAGCCCTGACATGGTTTGAGAACCATGAAGCGTCCCGAACGAGCTGGGACCGTTTTGAAGAGGAGATTCGAAATTTTTTCGGGGATAACACGGCAAAACGGAAATGCGCTGAGCAGAAGTTATTCCAGCGAGCCCAAGGGACTGGTAAAACATGCACAATGTACATGGAAGAGGTCCTAAAACTCTGCAAAGCGGTGAATCCGAGCATGTCTGACGAAGACAGAGTTGGCCACCTCTTATAGGGCATCGCGGTGTTCGTATGTAACTTTTTGATTACAAAGGAAACTTAGATTCTCCCACGGCCGTGATCAAGCACTGTCGTACGTTCGAAACTTTAAAGCTGCGTCGCATAAACCCGAAATTCGGCTGTCTGCCTAACGTGACCACTGTTGCAAGCGTGGATTCTCACGAGCATTCACATGAGCCTCCGCATTTGGCCGACATGATTCGCCAAATTGTCCGTGATGAGCTCTCCCGCCATCAAGATGTGAACCGCAGTGCAATCCCCTGTGATAGCTCCTCCCTGCAGGCAGCTCCCATCCAGCGCTCTTTTTGGGGTTCTACCGCTCCTCCTCCCGTTCGTGACCACCGAAACGACTCATATGGCCCTGCTCCCCTAGCTCGTTCCCACTACAGGGCGCCACCTCCTCCGCAACAACCCCAGCGGCTGGACTTTGCTGATCGCTTCGATCCTGTTACCCAGGACTATTATTTGGACCGTGCTCGTGAACCACCCGTCTATTACCGCTATGATATGCGTGGCCACATATCCAGATTCTGCCGCCGCCGGAACCCGGCACCACGCTACCAGCGCCAATGGTCAAGTCGCCGTTCTACCGTGAGTCCAGAAGTCCGTGACGCGACCTATCTCCCTCCATCGGGCTCCTACCGCTACGTACCACCACGCAACGACTCACTAGTATCTGATCGCAGCCTGACTCCTCCTGCCCGCCGCTCCCGACGTTCGCCTTCTCCCCGCCGTTCTTCTCCGCCACCGGGAAACTAGCGTGTGCGGCCGATGGAGGTGCGGTCGCCAGGTCATCGATATTGCCAATTCTTCTACCGGTCGTTATGCTGAAGAACCGCTTGGAAGTGTTAGTGGATGGTGTTTGTGTTATGGCCTTAGTGGATACGGATGCTACAGTTTCCGTGATGAGCGCAGATTTTAAGACACGTCTCGGCCGCGAAATTATGTTTGGTTGGGATAAAACTATCATATGTCGAGGTGTAGGGGAAGAATCGTTGGTTCCGCTTGGTATTTGTTATGTAAATGTAGCGATGGTTGGACACGAGTTTAGAACTGAATTTACGGTGCTCCCTCCCTCTACGCACAACGTTATTCTAGGAGTTGACTTTTTACAACAGTGTGGCGCAACTCTCGACTTCAACAGTGGCGAGATATCAATAAGCCCTAGCCTCCGATCGGCCCTCACAGAAGAATCGCCGCGGGCTGTCCAAGTGTTTTCTGTCTTCGAGGATACCGTCGTTCCGGCGATGTCCACCATCTTCGTCCCAGTTGTGTCTTCGGGCGCGGTTCCCAATGCCTTCGACGCTCTGGTGGAACCCGCTTCCCTTTCCGGTGCCAAAAAGAGTGTATTGGTGCCCCGCAGCGTTGTTCGAGTCAACGAGGGCCGTGTTACGCTTTCGACTGTCAACCATACCAATGAACCTGCCGTATTGCCGCGTGGTTTGAAACTCGCAGACTTTGAAGGACGCCTTTCTATGCACATCGCCGCGTTCAGTGACGGCGTTGCTCGTTCAACTAGACATCCCGATCATGCTGATTCCCAGTTTCAGTCCATGATAAATGAATCGCTACCCACCAACGACCGCCGAATATTGATGGAGGTTCTTATGAAACATGCGGATGTTTTCGACTTTGCTCGAGAGCAGCCATCACCGATTCCGCCTTCCCGCACCCATCACATGATCGACACTGGATCTGCACACCCAATTTCAAGACACCATACCGTGTATCACCTTCAGAACGGTAAGATAACAACGGTAAGGTCAGTGATATGATGCAAAGAGGAATCATTCGGGAATCATCTAGCCCATGGGCCGCACCTGTGATTCTCGTGAAAAAGAAAGATGGTACCTGGCGATTTTGTGTCGACTGTCGCCGCCTCAATACTGTCACCAAGAAGGATGTTTACCCGCTCCCGCGTGTTGATGATGTCATTGACTGCTTTCATTCAGCTTCCTACTTTTCATCTGCTGATTTACGATCCCGATACTGGCAGATAACGATGCATCCAAAAGACAAGGAGAAGACGGCATTCGCGACTCCCGATGGGTTGTGTGAATTTAACGTGATGCCTTTCGGCCTATGCAACGCTCCGGCTACTTTTGAAAGATCTATGAACACTCTTTTGCGTGGACTGAAGTGGCGAATCTGCATATGTTACCTAGATGACGTAGTGATTTTCGGGAGGACCTTCGCCGAGCATAACAGCCGTTTAGCTGTGATCTTTAACGCATGGAGCAAGCGGGTCTCGTACTGAACTCTAAGAAGTGCTGCTTCGGTGAACGCCAGATCGTTGTGCTTGGGCATTTGGTTGACACAGACGGTGTTAGGCCTGGCACACAGAAGATTGAAGCTGTCTACTGCGTCAAAAAGTCCAAGTCTGTGAAAGGACTCAGGAGCTTCCTGGGACTTTGCTCTTACTTTCTACGCTTCATTCCTAAGTTTGCTGACGTAGCCTACCCCCTCACATGCCTCGTGCAGAAAGATATTCCTTTCAAAGGAACTCCTGAATGTGATTCTGCGTTTCGCCAGCTCAAGTTTCTTCCTACCTCGCGGCCCATACTGCGTCATTTCAGCCCGACAGCTCCCACTGAACTCCACACTGACGCAAGTGGCATCGGCATGGGTGCTGTGCTCATACAACGGCATGACGGAAACCAACACGTTGTCGCTTACGTTAGTCGCACCCTTAGCAAGTCTGAACGCAACTATACCGTGACGGAGCAAGAGTGCCTTGCCGTCGTTTTTGGCGTACAGCGGTTTCGCTCTTACCTTTATGGACGTTCCTTTACAGTCATCACCGATCATCATTCGCTTTGCTGGCTGGTGAACCTACGCGACCCCTGCGGGCGGTTGGTCCGCTGAGCATTACGCCTTCAGGAGTTCAGCTTTACAGTGTCGTACAAAGGTGACCGCCAACACGCTGACGCTGACTGCCTCTCGCGGCTGCCTCTCGCAACTACCTTCTGCGATGACAACTTTGACGACTGTCTTGCCGCCGTTTCCGTACAATTTCCGGATCTTGCCACTTTCCAGCGAAAACAACGAAAAGACCAAGACTTGGTATCACTTTTTGAAAAAGCTGGTGATCCGGCATCTGCGAACCTTCTGCATTCGCGATGGTTTGCTGTATCGAAACAATTACTCGTCTGGCGGTGCAAGCTTTCTGCTAGTCGTTCCGGCTAGCCTCTACTCCTCTGTTCTACACTCTATGCACGATGACGTTACAGCTGGCACTTGGGGTTTGCCAGGACTCTTACCCCCATTAAGGAACGTTTCTACCGGCCAAATATGCGTCGAACGACTCAGCGTTACGTGAACTCCTGCGTGCAGTGCCAGTGGTTCAAGCTCCCCACGACTTCTTCGCCGGGCCACTTACATCCGGTGACACCACCGACCACACCATATGAGCGAGTGGGTGTTGACCTCATAGGCCCGTTTCCCCGCTCGTCCAAAGGCAATCGCTGGGTCATCGTGTGCATTGATCATCTCACGCGTTACTGTGAAACTGCCGCCATCCCTTCCGCCACCGCCGCTGACGTCTCGTTCTTTCTTCTTCACGCTGTCGTCCTCCGTCATGGGCCTGATGGGCCTCCTCGTGTATTTATTAGTGACAGAGACCGCCAGTTTACGGCAGATGTTGTGGAACAGCTTCTGCGCTATTGTACTTGCCAGTTGCGTCACTCTACGCCGTACCATCCCCAGACAAATGGCCTCGTTGAACGTACAAACCGGACACTGACAAACATGCTTGCGATGTATGTTGACTCGCGGCACAAGAACCGGGATGACGTGCTGCCTTTCATTATTTTTGCCTATGACACCTCGAAGCATGAGACAACTTCTTATAGTCCATTTTTCCTCCCCTACTCCCGTCCGCCTAGACGTTCTCTCGACACCATTATGCCGTTCTCTCTCGACACCGAGCCTTCTGTTTCGAGCACCCTCTGCCACGCTGAAGAGGCTCGTCGGGTTGTCCGATTACCCACTCTGGCCTCGCAGGACCGCTATAAACAGCGCTACGATCGTCGGCATCAAAATGTTTCCTACCTTCCCCGCGACTTAGAGTAGCTCTGGACACCTCTCCACAAACGTGGTTTGTCCCAGAAGCTGTTGTCGCACTACACAGGTCCATTTATTGTGCTCAAACGCATCAATGAGTTGAATTACGTCGTGTCTCGCCAATGTTCGCAAGGTCGCCCCTCTCGGAAAACACAGGTAGTTCATGTCGCAAGAATGAAGCGCTGTCACTCTCGCTCAGGACTCTGACTGACAGCCCAGGGGCTTCGTCTGCGAAGGAGGAAATGTCAGGCATGCGCACAGAAGAGGACAAGGAAGTGCAAAAAGAGGCTGTCCGGAATAGAGGTTCAAGAAGAGGAAGCTCACCATTTGTAGGTTAGCACATCAGGCTAAGGTGCAAAACCACTCTGTAAATAAACCTTAACAATATATATATATATATATATATATATATATATATATATATATATATATATATATATATATAGGCATGGTTTGCTTATGACTAATGGGCGAGGGAAGTTCAAACAGGATGTCGCACAACTTTCTTGAGTATCTATTTTATTCTAACAACAGTGGACCGTCCTTCTTCAGGGTTAAATTGAGATTCTACCATGAAGAAGGACGGTCCACCGTCCGAAACTGTTAGAATAAAATAGATAATTGGGAAAGTTGCATGACATCCTATATATGCATGTATGTATGTATGTCCATGTGCGCGTGTGTCAACCTCAAGTACAACAAAACGGTTCAATTCAATATATATATTGTGACGCCCAGAAATGGGGAGAAGAAAAGATGAGGTCGACGAAGAAACGGCTCGTGCTGAGACTCGCAAGTGGACACAGCTGGGTCTTCGACGCTGGTCCTGCGTCAGTTGAAACCGCACTCGTAACATCTTGGTGGAGGTGCTGGGTGGACGGTCACCAGAAACCTCGAAGACGGATTCCCAGCTTGAACCGCGC
Source organism: Amblyomma maculatum (assembly GCF_055883805.1). NCBI lineage: Eukaryota > Metazoa > Arthropoda > Arachnida > Ixodida > Ixodidae > Amblyomma > Amblyomma maculatum. Next base: position 155,501,252 of record NC_139353.1, on the reverse strand, counting down.
CGCAGTCGCCGTTTTCCTGGCCTGCCGTGCCCCGAGCCTATGATGTCTGTTAACAGTGACGCTCCGACGTTCGTGTCTAGCAGCTCATGGCAGCATCAACGGCAGCCGCGTTCGTTCACGGGCTCATCCAGCGAAGACGTAGATGAGTGGCTCACTCACTACCAGTCCGTAAGCCGTTACAGTAACTGGGACTCCTCCCCCCAGCTAGCTAACGTGGTCTTCGCGCCTAATGACACAGCCGTAACGTGGTACGACACACACGAGGACACTTTCACCACCTGGGACCGCTTTGTGGAAGAGATAAAAAAAGTGCTTTGGAGATTCTGACGTGAAGACGAAGCGAGTTGAACAAGCGCTCTCTCAAAGAGCTCAGCTTCCTGGGGAAACTTGAACCAAATATATCGAGGAAGTTTTGAAGCTGTGTAAGCTTGTCGATGTTCGCATGACTGAAGATGGCAAAGTTGGCCATATTCTTAAAGGGTTTGCCGTAGATATTTAAAATTTCCTTATTGGTAAATCAAGCCCTGATTCAGTGGCTGATGTGATCCGGCATTGCCGCACGTTCGAGACGCTGAAAATGCGTCGGATAACACCCGAGTTCGGACGTTTGGCTGGCGTTACATCGATTGTTGCTGTTGGCGCTGTTGACGTAACATCGTCTGGTGACCTGGCCTCCACGATCCTTCAGATCGTTCGCGAAGAAGTGAACCGGACGCTAGAACTATCTTGGGACTCCTCAGCGCTACCCCCATCGCATCCGCCGTGTCCGCCTCCTGCAACCGCCTTTAATGCAACGGACTTCTTTAATTCAGCGGAATTAAGTGAATACCGGGGACCGCAGCAGCTTTGACAGAGTAGCATACCGAGTACAGGGTCATCCACTTCTAGCTAGAACACGGTCACTGCTTTTAAAGCAACATTGTATCTGACGCAGGCAGATATCGATGCAAAGCGATGCAAGCACACAGAGACACGGATGTGCTGCTTCACATGGCCAGCCACTTTAGATTACTGCGTGGCCGGGTCGGATGCAATGACACCTTGAAAGCAGTGACCGTGTTCTAGCTAGAAGTGGACGACGGTGTACATCCCTTAGGCAACGGACCCGCCACTACCAGCCGACATATAACCGGTATGACAACAGTCGACGCGACGGTCTCTGTGGCGACTACTTGCCTGCGCCACCTTTTCGCAGACCTCCTATGCGGTATCGCTGCGGCCCTCCTGGCTACCTCTCGAGATCATGTTCTCGCCATCAGCCATCGCGTTACGGCTACGACTCCATGAACTACCCTCAGCAACAGGGTTACAAACCTGGCTCTTCTCGTCGTTCGCGTTACCCTCCTGGTTCCGGGGACCCATGGCAAGCACCTTTGCGGAATATTTCGCCGGCATTGAACACAAGTATCACACCACCTCCTGCTTCCCGTGCGCACCGTTCTCTATCAGCCCGACGCCGCTATCCACCGCAGGAAAACTAGTCGGCGCGACCAATCGGGATGAGGTCGCTGGACATTCGCTGCTACAAGAGATACCCCCGCTTTTGCTGATGTTACGGAACAAAGTCAACGTTTTAGTTGATGGTGTTCCTTTGATGTCTTTAGTTGATACCGGGGCCACAATATCCTTAATGAGCGCTTCATTTAGGCATCGCCTCGGAAGAAAAGTGTTATTTAAGCGAGACAAAAGTGTTCATTTCTGTTGTGTAAGTGCCGAACCATTGCTTGCTGTTGGAGTGTGCAGTTTTAAAGTTTATTTGGGTGGTGCAGTGCTCCGTGTGGAAATGGCAATGCTCGCCCGATCAACGCATGACGTCATCCTGTCTTGACTTTTTGAAGATGTGTGGCGCCAATATCGACTGCCAAATTATCGAGCTTAGCGTCAGGAAATGTGTTACCCCTGGTCTGATGGAAGGCTCGTGTAGTGATGTGAGTGCGTTTTGTGTTTGTGAAGATACCGTTGTGCCTCCATTATCGGCTTTATGTGTACAGGTTTTCTGCCTCGACTCCACCCTCGACATGTCTGAAGCGACTTTAGAACCGATGCATCTCACCTGCATCAAGAAAAATGTCCTGATTCCCCATGCCATGATGTCTGTTGCCAAAGCCGCACTGCACTCTGGGCAGTGAATTGTTCTACGGAACCTGTCGTTCTTCCCACAAGTTTGAAACTTGCATCCGGAGTAATCACCCACCAATAACTTTTGACTTGATTACCGACGCCATAGACAAAGCGGTGACTGATATCAAAGATGAATCGCGATTGCTTCGTATGATTGACCCCTTGCTCTCAACGAAGGCGCGCCATGCACTGCTGGCCATTCTAGGGCGACACTGCTCCTTGTTTGACTTTTCCCAACCAGGTGGTCCATCTTTAATTCCTGCGTCACGTATCCTACATAGGATCGACACTGGCGCATCGCTTCCGATTCGACAAAAGCCCTATCGAGTGTCACCGTCGTAACGAAAAGTAATAAATGAACAAGTCCTTGGGCTGCTCCAGTGATTCTTTTCATGAAGAAGGATGGCACATGGCGTTTTTGCGTCTACTACCATTGTCTAAATGCAGTCATTAGGAAAGTTGTGTACCTTCTTCCCGTAAAGTTTTCTGCCTCCTACTTTTCTACCGTTGACCTCAGATCGGGCTATTGGCAAATACCTGTCCACCCGGCGGAAAGAGAAAACCGCATTGAACTCACCCGATGGCCTTTACGAATTCAATGTGATGCCATTCGGCCACTGTAAAGCACCCGCCACCTTCGAACGATTCATGGACACAATACTCCGTGGTTTAAAATGGGAAGTGTGTATGTGTTACTCGGACGATGTCACGATTTTCGGGAAGACGTTCAGCGAGCACAATGAACGCTTAGCTCTTGTGCTGGACTGTATGCGCAAAGGTGGCCTGGTGCTGAACTCAAACAGAGTCATTTTGGAGCACGCCAAGCGCTAGTTCTCAGACATCTCATCAATAAAGACGGCATCAAACCTGATCACGCAAAGACAGCGGCGGTTGCCTCTCAAGCCATCCCAGTCCGCTAAAGAACCACGGAGTTTCCTAAGTTTGTGTTTGTATTTTCGCTGTTTTATTCACCGTTTTGCTGATATCGCAAACCCCCTGACAAGCCTCCTTCATAACAATATAGCTTTCGTGTGGACACATGAGTGCGATTCAGCCTTCCGCCACTTGAAATTTCTTTTCACGTCGCAACCTGTGCTCCGCCACTTCGATCCTTCAGTGCCCACAGAAGTGCATGCTGACGCAAGTGATGTTGGAATTGGCACGATTCTTGTCCAGCGCTGCGACAGCAAGGAGCACGTCGTGTCGTACGCGAGTCGCTCCCTTAGTAAGCCGGAGCGCAATTTATACTGTCATGGAACAGGAATGCGTCGCTGTCGTTTTCGCCATACAACGTTTTGCTCGAATCTTTATGGACGCCCGTTTATCGTTGTCACAGATAACCATGCCCTCTGCTGGTTAGTTAATCTCAAGGACCCGTGTGGCCACCTTGCACGATGGGCCCTACGGTTACAAGAGTATGACTTTACAGTCACATACAAAACGTCGTAAGCGCGCTCACGCAGACTGTCTTTCGCACCTTCCTCTTCCTACGACGGAGTCCGACACCGATGATTTCGAGAACTGCGTCGCGTCGGTATCAATGGTTTTTCCTGACACCCCAACGTTTATAGAAGAACAACAGAGATCCCACTTTGGAACCTCTCTTCGCAGCAGCTCAATATTGTCCAGGTGGACACCGATTTTGTGTGCGTGATCGTCTGCTCTGGAAGAAAAAGTATTCCTGAACAGGTCCCCGCTTCCTTCAAGTTATTCTGAGGAGCCTATACCATCCTATATTACAGGCCATGCACGACGACCCTAGTTCCGGTCATCTTGGAACTGCAAGACCGCTCCACCGCACCCAGGAGCGCTTCTGTTGGCCAAACAATTTCGACAACTACTGAGCGGTACGTCGCCAGCTGCACCCGTGTCTACGCTACAAACATCCCACAAGCGTGGCAGCGGGGCAACTTCACCCCATCACACCACCCCGTACACCATTTGAGCTAGTGGGCGTTGATCTCTTTGGCCCCTTTCCACTATCCCATAATGGGAACCTTTGGATCATTGTTTGCATGGACTACCTCACTCGATACTGTGAGACGGCAGCCATACCCGCGGCCAACGCGTATCAAGCCTCCTGCTTTATGTTGCGGGCGATAGTTCTTCGTCACGGACCACCACCTGTTATTATCAGCGACCGTGGCACGCAATTTACCGCCGACATCGTGCAGGAGATGCTCCGTTTATGTGCCTGTCATCTTCGCCATTCATCGCCTCATCATCCCCAAACCAACGGTCTAATGAACAGGCCAACCATACAATACCTAACATGCTGTCCATGTACGTCGACGCAGATTATAAAAACTGGGACAGTGTGCTACCGATTATTACCTACGCTTTTAACACCGCCCGTCATGAGACCACTGGCGTTACTCGGAAAACTCCCCTGATGGGGCTGGGACAGGTCGGCCACCGCCGCTTGCGGCGGGGGCTAGCCTGCCACCGAATGTTTATCTGTTGTAGGCCGTCATTGTACCCGCCACCGCTTAGGTGGTGGATGACGGCCGTTGTTGCGGCGCGCGTCTTTCTCTCCCTCTTCCTTTTCTTTCTTCTCTATTTTCTCTTCTGTCTGCACGAGGCAGCGGAGGTGGCTCTGCTACAGAACCAGTAGCAGGCCAATGCATTTTCTTTTCCTTCTTCCTACAGCCACAACAACAACAACAACCACTGGCTTTAGTCCATTCTACCTGTCGAATGCTCGCTACCCACGATATACCCTGGATACCATCCTCCTGTTTTCACCCACTATTTATGAAGATACCTAGGTAGCCGAGACAATCTGCTTTGCAGAAGAAGCCCGCCGGCTTGCCCGCCTTCGCATCTTAGCGTCCCAGGATTGCTCGAAAGCACGGCAGATGCCCACCACCGTCACGTTGTTTTTACGAATCTGGAAAATGCCTCTATGGTGCCACTACGATGGACCGTTTGTCGTTCTTTCCCAACTTAGCGACCTCAAGTATCATATCGCTCGTCTCGCCAAAAGCGGCCGTCGTTCTGCAAAACGTGAAGTCGCCCACGTCGTTCTTTTAGAGACTTATCGACAACGCGACGATGTTTAAGTCGCCTAGCGGGATTCGGCTGCGCCGGAAAAAATGTGACGCTTGAAAATGGGAACAAGAGAAGGTGAGGTCGACGAAGAAGCGGCTCGTGCAGAGCCTCGAAAGTGGACACAGCTGGGTCTTCGACGTTCGTCCTGCGTCAATTGAAACCTCGCTTGTAGCAATATATAGGAACCGAAGCACTCAACGCCCATCACCTTCTGCTTTTTTTTTCAGCCTCTTCGCTTCCGATACTTAGCACGTGACACTGCCTGCATAGGAGACGAATCCCTACGGCGACCTAAACGGGCTATCTGGGATGAATAATTTTGAACCAAGCGATATGAACCACTTCCGTTTTCCGTGAACATCAGTCGCTTAAAGTGCGGTGTGATACAAGAATGTTGAAGTCACTAAGATGCTCCCAGATAAGAAAAGGGCCAGTATAGTGCAACCGCTGCTTTTTGGATAACCCACGCTTGCGCTGCGACATCTGCAGCCACACTAAATTGGTAAGCGCATAGCAGACATGCGGGCGTGGGTTGGCGTTATGCTCCTTGGAGCGAGACTGTGTGATTATAATCCATGAACAGCAAGGCGGCAAGCTTCTTCAGCTCGACAGAGAGTAGCGGTGATAGAAGGGTCCTCGTGGAAGTTGAGCGGTAGGTACGTATCCAGACAGCCTTGGCAAACAGTTCTAAAGTAGGCAGAACGAAGTGTAGTCTGTAGTCTCTCGTTGCGCTGTATTATATGCCTACGTAATGAAAGGGAGAATTTCATTCCAGTTCTTCCCTGGGAATCGAGTACATTGCCTGCATAGTGATGAGAATGCAGTCGGTGCGTTCATCAAGACCCTTCATTTGGGGATGGTACACCATTGTATGACGGATATTGTATGCACAGAGACGAAGAGATTCTACCATAATATCAGCAGTAAACTATCGTCTACGGTCACTGATTAGAACTTGAGGCGGACCGTGTTGAAGAACGAGAAACCGCGGAAGAAGTTTGGACGCATCAGAAGCCGTGGCTGACAGTACTGTAGCTGTCTTATGGTATCGGATTAGGTATTCTACACACACAATCATCCATCGGTTACTATTGGAAGATTGAAAAGGCCCAATAGGTGGAAGCCCACTCGCTAGAAAGGTGAGATCGGAGGTTCAACAGGTTGCGGCGGCCTTTGCAGCAGTGATGTAGGGGACTTGTAACGCTGAAACTGCCCACAATTGGTTACATAGCGTTGAATGACGGTGTATTTAGGCCAGCAAAATCTTTCCTGTGTCCTCTGAAGGGTCCGGGCGAAATCCAAGCGGCCAGAAGTCACGTCGTCGTGCATCGTCTCAAGAACAGGAATTCCGAAATTTCCAAGAAAGACAAGAATAAAACGCGCACCACCGGAGGTGAAATTCCGTTTCAAAGTAAGCCATCGCGAACACAAAAACGGACAGCTGGTGAATCACAAGCAGCTTCGAAGCGCGCGTTCTCAAAGCCTTGCCTTTCCATTGTTCATTCCGGAAGTGGTAAAGGTCAGGAAACGGTGGTGTCATAGTCGCGAGGTAGCCTTCCCACCCGTCACCATCGCAACCAGTAGCGGGAGCGGCCAGCGCGAGAGACAGTGATAGCTGGTTGACAGCCGCTCTTGTATGTCACAGTGAAGTGGAACTCTTGTAGGCCCAAACCCAACGCATGACACGGCCGCAGGTATAACAGAGCTTTACAAGGCAACACAGAGAATGATTATCGATGATGATGGTAAAATTAGTTCCATAGAAATTGGAGCGAAATCTGCACAGGACAAACAACTGCAAGATACTTCTGTTCAGTCACTGTGTAATTGCCATTGCGACTTGGTCAGTGAACGCCTGGCACCAGCTAATACATAAAAAGGCCCGAATTGGCGCAGCACAAGCCGGACGTACCCCGACGGGGTGGCGCAGGAGTTACGGCAGTCGACTACTGTTCCCAAGATTACGGGAGCGAATCCCGGTCTCGAAAGCCGCTTTTCAAAGGCGGTGAAAAGCAAGGTAGGCGCCCGTGTGCGTTTGCAAGGGTGGAAGAACGGGCTAGTTGTTAATCATTTTGGAAAGCAAACTAGCGCACTTCAAAGCAAAGACACAGGAAAGGAACGACAACACAGCGTTGAGAGACACATAAAAGGGCCCGAGGAACTAGAAATGTAACTTGCGAGGGTGGAAGAACGGGCTAGTTGGTAAATCATCTTGGAAAGCAAACTAGCGCACTTCAAAACAAAGACACAGGAAGGGAACGACAACACAGCGCTGTGTTGCCCGTGTATGGTACGATGTCAGTGCATGTTAAGGTACCCGAGGTGCTCAGAATTTCAGGTGTCCTCCACTACGGCGTCTCTGATAGCCCGAGTCGCTTTGGGACGTTAAATTCCACAAACGAACCAAGCACCAGGCCCGACGTAACAAGTCATTTCAGATGGCGGTCATCATCATCAGCCTGATTATACCCACTGCAGGGCGAAGGCCTCTTCCATATTTCTCCACTTAACCCGGTTCTGTGCTAGCTGCATCCACTTGACCCCTGCGAACTTCTTAATCTCATCTGCCCACCTAACTTTGTGCCGCCCCCTGCTACGCTTTCCTTCCCTTGGAATCCAGTTTGTTACCCTCAGCGACCATCGGTTATCCTCTCTTCGCACTACATGTCCCGCCCATGTCCATTTATTCTTCTTAATTTCCACTAGAATATCGGTAACTTGAGTTATTTCTCTCACCCACTCTGTACACTTCCTAACCTTTAATGTTACCCCTACCATTTTTCGCTCCAAATCCCTCTGCGTTCTCCTCAACCTAAATAGAACCCTCTTGGTTAGCCTCCACGTTTCAGCCCCTTAGGTGAGTACAGGTAAGATGCCACTGTTGTATACTTTCCTCTTGAGCGATACTGGCAAGCTGCTAGTCATAATCTGCGAGTGCTTGTCAAATGCGCTCCATCCCAACATATTATTCTTGTTATTTCTTTTTCATGGTGTGGATCTGCGGTTACTACCTGTCCTAAGTAGACATATTCGCCTACTACTTTCAGTATTTCGCTACCTAATGTAAACTGCTGTTCCTTCCCGAGGCTGTTGAACATTGCCTTAGTCTTCTGCATATTGATTTTCAAGCCTACCTTTCTAATTTTTCTGTCTAGGTAATCAATCATTATTTGAAGTTCATCCCCCGAGTTGCTTAACAAGGCAATATCATCAGCAAATCGCAGATTATTGAGGTATTCTCCATCCACCCTTATCCCTAACTGCTCCCATTCCAAGTCTGAATACTTCCTCTAAACAAGCTGTGAATAGTACTGGGGAGATTGTGTCTCCTTGCCTAACACCTTTCTTTATGGGAATTTTGTTACTTTCTTTATGCAGAACTATGGTTTCTGTGCAGCCACTATATATATCTTCCAGCACTTTCACGTACGGCTCGTCTACCCCCTGATTTCGCAATGCCTGCATCACCGCCGAGGTTTCAACTGAGTCAAATGCTTTTTCGTAATCAATGAATGCTATGTATAAGGGCTGGTTATATTCCTAGCATTTTTCTATCACCTGATTGATGGTATGGATATGATCGATAGTAGCGTACTGTTTCCGAAACCCTGCTTGATATTTTGCTTGATTGCAGTCTACGGTTGTCCTGATTCTATTAGCGATTACCTTAGTAATTACCTTATACGTGACAGACAGTAAGCTGATTAGTCTGTAATTGTTAAGGTCTTTAGAGTCCCCTTTCTTGTGAATGAGGATAATGTTTGCATTCTTCCATGGTTCCGGTACCGTCGATGACACCAGGCACTGCGTATACAGGGCGGCCAGTTTTTCTAGCACGATATCCCCCCCCGTCCTTCAGCAAGTCGGTAGTTATCTGGTCCTCTCCAGCTGATTTCCTCCTTTTCATAGTTTCTAGTGCTTTCTTGACCTCGTCCTTCGTCACTGGTGGAACGTCTAACTGTTTTTCCCTACCGCCAATCTCATTACGGTCCTGACTACTTTGCCTACTCTAGAGATCTGTATAGAACTCCTCGGCTACTTTGGCTATCTTGTCCATATTAGTGATGACGTTGCCCGCCTTGTCCCTTATCGCATACATCTGGTTTTTTTTTTGCCTATGCCCAATTTCTTCTTTACCGCTTTAAGGCTTCCCCCTGTTCTTTACAGCATGCTCGATTTTCCCCATTTTATACTTCCTTATATCGGCCACCTTGCGCTTATTGATTAGCTTTGATATCTCGGCCAATTCGATCTGGTCTGTTGGATTGGAAGCTTTCATACTCTGGCGTTTCTTAATCAAATCTTTCGTCTCCTTAGACAGCTTACCGGTATCCTCTCTAACTATCCTACCGCCTACTTCTACCGCGCACTCAGTAATGATATCTCTGAAATTATTGTTCCTTACCGCTAGGGTAATGTCGCCATCCTAAGTTAAAGCTGAATACCTATTCTGTAGCGAGATCCTGAACTCTTCTGCCCTCCCCCTCACCGCTAATTCGTTGATGGGTTTCTTTCTTACTAATCTTTTGCGTTCCTTCTTCAGATTTAGGCTAATTCGGGACGTCACCATCCTGTTGTCACTGCATGGCACTTTCCCGATTACCTCTACATCCTGCACAATGGCGGGGGTTGAACACATTATGAAGTCAATTTCATTTTTAGCCTCTCCGTAAGGACTTTTCCATGTCCATTTCCGGTTTTTCCGTTTGCTGAAGAAGGCATTCATGATTCGTAAGTTATTGCGCTCTGCAAACTCAACTAGTAACTCCCCCCTGCTATTCTAGAACCAATGCCATAGTCACCTACTACCCTGTCTCCTGCCTGTTTTTTCCCTACCTTGGCAGTGAAGTCGCCCATTAGTACAGTATACTGCGTCTTTACTTTTCGCATTGCTGATTCTACATCTTCATAGAAGCTTTCACCTGCCTGGTCATCATAACTACATGTAGGTGCATAGGCCTGTACAACCTTCAGTTTATACCGCTTATTAAGCCTAATTACGAGGCCTGCAACCCTCTCATTAATACTATAGAATTCATCTATATTACCCGCTATATACTTATTGACAAGGAAACCTACTCCTAGTTGTCGCCTCTCTGGTAGACCTCGATAACACAGTACATGCCCATCCTTCAGTACAGTATATGCCTCATTCGGCCTCCTAACCTCACTAAGCCCTATGACATTCCCTTTCATACCCTTTAGTTTTAATAACAGCACTGCTAAACTAGCTTCACTAGCTAGGGTTCTAGCATTAAACGTTGCCAGGATCAGTTTCCAATATTGGCCTGTCCAGCGGAGCCAGGCTTTCTTAGCACCCCCTCTGCGTCACAGGTCTGACCGCCGCCGTGGTCAGTTGTTCCGCAGCCGCTGGTGACTGAGGGCCGGGGTTTTATGGAGCTTGTCATAGGAGGTTGTGGCCAATTACTGCGCTAATTACTGCGGAGGTTGTGGCCAGATGGCGGTAAGCATTCACAATTATCAGTCCAGTTGAACGTGTAGCCTTGTGAAAAAGGCATATAGATGATAGGCGATGTTAGAGAACCTGGGGGAAAACGGCGACAATAGGAATAGAGTCCTGACAATCTCCAAACTTCCTTCACTGATTTCGGTTCTGTAAACATGGCTACAGCGTTAATCTTGTGGGGATCCGGCCGAACACCATTCCTACCTACCAAGTGACCAAGCACAACTGTCTGGCGCTTGCCGAAATGAGATTTCTTCGAGTTGAGTACGATGCCGGCTCCTACAATGCAGTCAAGAATGATGGCGATGCAGTTGTTATGCTCGTGAAATGTATTGCCGAATATGACAAAGTCGAACATATAGCGTAAACAAAATTGCCAATTTAGTGCGCGCAATATGGTGTCCATGAAACGTTGATATGTGGCAGGCGTATTGCATAATACAAATTGAATTGCATTCATTGTACAAGGACCTTCGGATGTGACAAATGCTGTTTTATTTGTCGGTAGGGTGCATTTGTATGTGCCACTAGCCTGATTTTAAATCAACCGAGTAGAACTAAGAAGATGCGCAAAGGCAGTCGATGGCATCGCTTATGCGTGTAAGGGGGTACTCTCTTTCTTGTCACAGGATAAAGTCCACAATAGCTAAAACAGAATCGTCATGCATTACCTTTCTTTTTAACCAGGATAACAGGAGCCGTCAAAAGACTTGGAGATACCCTGATTACGCCGCACTGAAGCATGTCGCGAGCTTGCTCGTCGATTATCTTACATTTGTTGGCTGCACAAAGTAACCTTCTGTCTGATCGGGCGGGCGCAGTCAGTAGCAATCTATTGATGAATACGAGAAGTTGGAATGGCTTGGGGCTGGTCCTGGGAGAAATCGAAAATGGACACATGCTTGGAAAGTAGGTCAATCAAATGTCGGTGCTCGGTTGTAGATAGAGACGGGTTAGCCATGGCCTGAACTCGAGACACTGAACTTGAGAGTGCCTTCTCTTTCTCAGCACGCGTACGTAGTGCAGCTACAGAAATCTGCAAACCTTCCTCAATATCAGCGAGTTTCATGCCACGAGGTAACACGGCTGGTTTATGTGAATTTCGTGAATAGTTCACTGCCAAGAGCGATGTATGGCCTCTAGTCACTGAAACAATTCAACGGGCAACCAAGACACTCTTCTTTGCGCAGCAGGTTACACTGAGGCATAAAATAGTCGCACTAGTTTATAGATGATACACACTGGACGACCTCAGCAGAGATCGCAGGCAAAATTGTGCACTCCGATGCAGAAAATGCTCCTTAATCAGGAGACGGGGCCTCCACGGGAGCTGACATCAACGTACTGTTCAGTGAAATTTATCCAGTTCGGCAGTGTAAAGTTAGACACACGGTTGCGAGAAGTCTATTTCAGGAAGTACCTTAGGTGTGGAGCGAGACAACACTGTGAATTAGCATTGAAACGCTTGACCACTAATAACAACGTTCGCACAACTCACACCAGGTAACAACATATTCACCGCCAACACAAGATACATCCTGATAAACGTTGAACGTCACTTTGCGTCCCAGACGAGTCGTGAAAGCTAAGCTTATTGCAGAGATGTTTCTACAGTATCCACCAACTCCATAATGCGGACGCCATTAATGAGTCCTTCAACTCTGTTCTTCAATATAAAGACAGGTAGATATATTAACAAGTCTGACTCTCCGCCGGCGTCACCTCCATCGGCCGTACCGCATTGTTTCCCGGATATGAAGAACGATGCTGAGGAGACGGTGAGCGTCGGTGTCGTTAGGGTATGATGTCACACTGCAGTCAGAAGCAGGGAGGCGTTGCCCAACTGTGCGGGGTTGTAACCATCCCAAGTTGATGAAGGCATTGGGTCTGGACAGAAGGGCGGATACCGATACCTGCCAAGGTAGGCGAGGCTCCCTTCTACGGAGAAAGAGGAACGCCAAAAATCCTTTAGTGGCCTGCGTGATGACACTGTAACATAAATTACGAAATAAAAGGAAAGCGTCGCAGCTGATGTGGGTAGGTGCAATATACGTAAAGATCGCATCTCCGAGGGTTCAGTTGCATTGCCCACTAAGACCATTATGTCTTGATGATAGGCAGTGGTAGGGCGTGGATAATGTGACTTTTGTGAGTAGCACTGCAACCCCTTAAGACATCACAATTTGTCATCTGTCGCTCTGCAGCTCACGTGGCATGCCATGGGATAAAAAAAAGAGCAGAAGGGGAGGCGGCGGGAAGTGCGGCAGTTTTAGAATATTTTGTTAGGTTAGCAGCAGCCACAATTATTGCGAGATTGTTTCGGCGGAGTAATGAAGGGGGCCATACAAGTCGATGTGACACGGTCAAAGTGTCGAGCGGGACAAACGTTTGGCTGCAGTCCAAGATGATCGCATGTATTTCTGAAACAACAAAGAGTACATGACATGCCAGTAGAAATGGATGCGAAGCAGTGCATGTTTTGTTACAACGCCGGCATGAGCCCACTGAGGGCTGGTGCGGCAAAAGACAGACTTGGAGTGCATGTTGAATCCAATTAACCATTTGCGCTCGTCAAAAAAGTAGTTTAGACAGTACAAAAAGCTGTCTCGAATGCCAAAATGGTGCGATCGGCGGTGCAGGGCTCGATATGCACACAGAGAGGAAGGCTACTTAGAAAAACGAGATGAAAGGCGATGCAGGGATCTTTGCGCAGCTCGAATGCAATGAGGTCAAGGGAAACAGATTAGATTGCTACATTGGACAGAAGGATTGAGGTGGTCGGGGGTATAGGAGAACGGCAAAGAACATCTGCTTCTCGACGTTGTTTGCCAGACCGGTTGAGGACGCGGATATCAACATCTTTGAGGCGTAATATCCAGCAAGCATGGCGACCGAAATGAACTTTTAGTTAAAATAACCAGCACAACGTGATGAAGGCGAATCATGGGCCATTTAATTGAGCACGAAATGTGTGAAGTGCTAGGCGATGGCCAATCGTTCTTTCTTTGTAGTGGGGCAGTTGGTCTCCGCATTTGTGACAGTCGGCTACTGTACCACGCATACATCAACTCCGGCCTTACGCTCAGTGAGCACTGCGCCGATGCCAACATCACTGGCATCTGTGTGCATCTCAGCGAGAGCGTAGGTCAAAATTTCGTAATAGAGGCGGAGAGGTGAGAAGAGTTTACGGGGTGGTGAAGATTTCGTCGTATTCCGAAGATCACTGCAGGAGCTAGTCAGCATTCAGAAGTCGAATCTTAGTCGCAGCGATGGACGCTAAATTCCGGATGAACCAGCGGAAATAGTAACTGAGACCTACAAATGTGTGATATTTGTATGCAGTTGTCGCCTTCAGGAATCCTGTGGCAACATGCAATTTGAATAGATCAGGAAGCGCGCAATCTTTGGATACTATTTTGGCGCGAGGCGAACCGGCACTTCTTCAAATTAAGGTGTAGACCAGCCTCATAGAGGTGTTTCAGAACAGTCCCGAGGCGTGTCAGAACCTTCGCAAACTGAGAGGAGAAGAAAATATAATTGAGATAAAAAAGGCGAGTCTAACTTCGAGCCGAGCAATACCCTATTGATCATGTGCTCAAATGTCGCCGGGGCGTTGCACAATCCCAACGGCATGACGCTGAAAAGCGATATGCCGTCGGGAATCACAACGACCATCTTCGGGCGGTCCAAAAAGGCTATTGGAGCCTTGAAGAATCCTGAGTGCAAATCCAGTGACGCAAAGGATACTGCGCCGCTAAGGCATTCAAGGGCATCGTCAATCCGAGTAAACGAATAAATATATCTAAGAGGGATGTTATCATTTGTGAGAAACGAATATAGCCGTTCGTCTTGACCAATAAAACAGTTGACGCCCAGGGGCTTATAGATAGCTGAAAGACACAGCGCCCTAGTAAGTCGTTACGACGATTACAATTAGCTCGATGTGGTGAGCACGGTTAGGATTTTGCCGCAGTTGAGCATGCGTACCGGTTTCTGTCATGCGACTGACAACCACGCTGCAGCCCAAATATGTCTGGCAACGTTATACGAAGAACAATTGGGCTCAGCAGAATCTCTGCAGTGAGGTCCTGGCTGTTCCGATTTGTTGCGAATGCGGAAAAAGGAGAAGAATCGGACGCAGAGAAATACGAGCTGATGTGAATCAAAGGGCGACGGGATTATGCGATCGGAGTCGAACAGCTCGGCGCTTCTGAGGCAGGTACCAACAAGCAGAGTATAATGAAAGGACAAATGATTAAAGCAGCCATTTTGATAACAGTGGTTCATAAAATGTGCAGCCAAAGGTCAGGGAAGGGAACTGCGGGAAACAAAAATATTTGGCGGGATGAACAGGATGGCAGAATCAGGCACAGTTTCAAGACAGTGTGGCGATGACAAAAGAGTACGGTATGGTCAATTACGCTATTATTTCCACATGCAGATGCCACAGCGTGCGCACCCGTCAGGTAAAGTAGATAATGCAACCTTGTCGCGTAAGCTGTCGATATTAGCGTTGTGCTGAAACAGCAAGCCTCAACTAAGAGTAACGCCATAGAAGCACGACGGCAATTAAGCAAATTCAACTCTGTAAACAACGTACTGTATGTAAACACGAGCTGTGTATACAGCTAACAGCTTAACTTGGTGCGCGGTGGCAGTACATAAACACGAGAAATTCAAATGGCCATTTCACGCAGAGAACAGCAAAGTCGGGCAGCAGTAACGTAAACTGTATTACGGCTTGTATTAGCAACAATTCCGACATTCACATGTCACATTGACAGGTGAGAGAGGAGGGCTTTCAAATGTCGACCGAGCCGCAGGGCTGGACCGATGGCGCATCGGTGAAAGCGTGCGCCATCGGTAACAGGGTGAAGGAGACCGACGTGAGATGTGGAGCAAACGGTTAGAGGTTAATGTAGGTGCCGGTGCATCAGGTGTCTAATAATGAGGTGCAGCGTGCCGAGGACCATAGGATGCGCTTGCGGAGGACCACCAAACAGGAACATGCGCCGTCGGCTCTAGCGAGCGACATGCTCTGGGATGATATAGGTGTAGCACTGAGGGCGGTCGTCTGCAAATACGCCAGCAGGCAACGGCTGCAGGGGCAAGACAGGTGGCACGTCCGGTGTTTGGTAGGCACGTCTGCAGTGCCGCTCATGCACCATCTGCTGCTTTTGCAGGTGTTTTTGTGGCCACTGCTTGCGCAGTGGTAACCACCCAGTCGGAAAAAACTACAGAAAATTTTCTGATGCTACGACAGAATTTCTGTGCGGTTTTTGACGGGAAACCTGTTGTGACAGCAGAACATTCTGTAGTAACATCAGAAATTTCTGTAGTTACAACAGAAAAGTCCTACAGAACTACAGACAACAGAAATATACTACAGAAAAACTACAGAACTACAAAAAAGTACTACAGAACTACAGAAAAATCTGATGGTTACGACAGAACTACAGGATATTTTGTCGTATTTTTGACACAGTTCTGCAGCTTTTTTCGACTGGGCATGTTCAACGACAGTGCAATACTCTACGTGGCGTGTCCAAGCATCGACCCAGGCTACCGTGAAGAGGAATTCTCTTCGGCGAACCACCACCAATTTCAGCCGATGCCCTGAAACAGCCCATGAACATTGGTGCGCAACTCATAACATTGAGCTTTGTCCAGTTTGCCCATTACATTGTAATGATGCATAAGAAGGCACTCAGTTGCCAGATATTATGGACGGTGTCACAACTTGCTCTGACAACGTCTTCTTTTTATTTCTTGTTGATAATAATATGCGGTAATATAGAGCCAAACCCATGTCATTCTTTTGAATATACCTTGCAAAAGAACTGTATCGCCAGAACGAAATAAAAAAAAAATAAAACTTGGCTCTATTGAAAGCAATCAAACAGCATAGTCGCAATCAAGGACATCGCAGTACTAATATCGCGCATTGAAAGAAAGATTGCAGTGCTGACAAAGCTGGAGTCAGAAGTAGCTGTATATAAGAATCAGTGTAAGAGACAAGAGAAGGCTCTTTATGCTCGAAGGAAAGTTGGAAGATCTAGAACATCGATCTAGGCAGCATAACCTCTTGCTCTTCTGGCGCACCTGATACAAATTAAATTGAGTTTTGGGCTGCGTCTGAGGCCGCAATCACAGAAATGTGCAAACCGAACTTGGAATGTTCGTATACAATTGCGAAAGCAGACAGAATCGGCCGTTTTGAGGAAAGAAAAATTTGGTCTTTGATTTTCTCAGTGCATATCATTCATTCAAAAAGACAGCATATTGGGACAAGCAAAATGCTTGAAGGGCCCAGGAATGAGCATATCACAGGATTTTTCTTCGTCTATGGCAAAGTAACGAAAGCATCTTTAGAAATTCGCCCAGGAAAGGAAACTTGAGGACATGTGTTAAAAACTAAGACGAGATGGCTCAGCTTGTAAATGATGTATGTTTACCTGCGATAAACCTCCAAAAAAAGTTTAAGAATTGATAAATTATTAACTTCATAAATGTTGACAAACATTTGATATTCTGCGGCTCAAATCGCTTCCCTTGCAAGAATCTACTGATGTTTCACCACCACAACAATTGCAGTGCAGCCTTTCGCACAAGCTCCTGAAGTTGTAGCTTCTATTGACTACCCGCCTGTGCATTTCGCTAACCGGAATGCGTCGATGCTTGACGCCCTAAGGTATGACGTCGCCTCAAGTGCACCTAGATCTTCTATCTACCAAGATTTCTCAGCAGTATGAGCATTCAGCCAGACCTAAGATGCGCCCAGCTGTTCCTTGCTCTTATCCACAACAGAATTGTCTACCTTCCCCACCGATATGCTACCGCTGCGGCGTCGAATTTCACATCGCCAGGTACTGCCGCAGTATGCTCCCGCCTTGCTATAACTACCCGGCGCCTCCAACAGTACCCAACAATCGGCAATACAGCCCCGTTTTTCAGCAATCAAATATTCCGCGCGGGTGTTACCGCAACATCCATAACGGGAATCTTCGCGACCATTCCCCTGCATCTAATGGAAATGTTGCTCCTCCACCCGTCTTCCGTGCCTGTCGTTCTCCATCCCCGCGGCGGCGCTCCATGTCGCCTTGGCGGGAAAACTAACCAGCGCGACTAATGGGGGTGAGGCCGCTGGAGATGTGCTTTGTGCTAACATCCCTCCAGCTATAATACTCAAAAACAAAATTCGTGTGTTCATTGATGGTGTGTGTAACATTAGCTTTGGTGGATACGGGTGCGACTGTCTCTGTGATGAGTAATCAGTTTGGGCGCTTGTGTTTTCGCAAAGTGATGTTTGAATATTACAGAGCGCCAACTTTTTGTGGTGGGAGTGGAGAGGCCTTGCGGCCACTGGGTGTGTGTAGTGCGCAAGTGTCTGTGGGTGGTGCCATTTTTCAGGCCGAATTCGTAGTCCTACTCACACTACGCATTACATCATTTTAGGAATAGACTTTGAAGTTTTGTGATGCTACCGTGGACTGCCGATGTCAAGAGGCTCATTTTTACGGCTCGCATCTGCCGACTCTTTTTGAAAGCGGCCGCAATGAAGAAAACGTTTTTAGTAATTACCGAAGACACAGTAGTTCCACTTTCGTCTGCCATGTTCGTCCACGTGTCCGCTCCACTTCTTGACCAGGTTTCACTTCAGGCCGTGGTGCACCCAGTTCAACTCAGCATGCCTGAAGAAAAATGTTAATATTCCTCACTGTATGATCTCCGTGCATCACGGTAGTGCCTCGTTGTGGACAATCCATCGTCCAAGCCCGCAGTTTTACCAACGCGATTGAAGCTTGCCTCCTGTGGACCCGATGCGCCCCGCGTCGTTGCTTTGGTCACAGATGCTACGAGTGCCACCGTACGTCTGGCTGCTAATGAAACTTCGATGTTCCGCACGATCAGTGCCGATCTCAGCTCACCTCAATGCCATACTCTTGTCGATATTCTTCTACCCTTTTCGCCTATGTTTGACTTTTCTCAAACCTCTCACCCTGCACATCGAACCCATCATACCGTTGACATTAGGTCGACTCGTCCCGTCCGTCAAAAGCGATATCGCGCGTCCCCATCTGAGCGCAAACTCATTCATGAGCAAGTGGAGAACATGCTACGGAAGAAGGTGATACAGGAGTCATCTAGCCCCTGGGCTGCACCGTTATTCTCATACGCAAGAAAGACGGTTCGTGGCGATTCTGCGTCGATTACCGGCATCTAAATTCTGTTGCAAAAAAGGACGTCTATCCTCTTCCTCCTATAGACGATGCCCTCGACTGCCTCTCTCGTGCGTCCTATTCTTCTTATCTTGATCTCAGATCTGGCTACTGGCAAATTTAATGGACCCTGCGGATAAGAAAAAAAACAGCCTTTGTACGCCAGATGGCCTTTATGAGTTTAATGTTATGCCATTTGGGCTGTGCAGTGCACCTGCCACATTTGAACGCTTTTGGACACAGTTTTGTGCGGCTTAAAATGGGACATTTCTCTTTGCTAATCTGGACGATGTCGTTATATTTGGGAAGTCCTTCCAAGAACACAATGACAGTCTAGTACTCGTCTTGAAGTGTCTGCACAACGCCGCCCTAATTCTAAACTCGAATACGTGCCGCTTTGGAGAGCGCCAAGCGCTGGTGCTAGGACACCCTATCATTGTGATGGTGGAATGCCGGATCCCCAGAAAACTGCCGCTGTTGAGTCTTTTAAACTCCCGCAGAGAGTGAAGGAGCTTATTTATTTATTCAAATAACTCAGACTTGTTAGAAGTATTGTGCGAGTGGGGCATACAAATAAAATGTACAAATAAAATGTAAGAGCAAATACTACAAATAAAAGAAAACGTTACATAATGGTTACACGAAAGTATTGAACACAAGACACTAAACGGAAAGAAGCAGTTATACAAAGTTTAAAGTTTGCGCAGTTTTCTAGGGTTGTGATCATATTTTAGATGCTATATACATGGCTTTTGAGACGTTGCTTACCCATTGACGTGCCGTCTCAACAGAAACTCCACTTTTGACTGGACACCAGACTGCGACGCGTCATACTATAAAATGAAGTTGCGTTTAATATCGAAACCCATCCTACGTCACTTTGATCCTGCAGCAGTGACAGAAGTTCACACGGGCGCTAGTGGAATCAGTCTTGGGGCAGTCCTTCTCTAACGGCACGATGAACGAGAGCATGCTATCGCGTACGCAAGTCGCACCCTGAGCAAACCGGAGCGAAACTACACAGTCACCGAACAGAAATGCCTGGCTGTAGTTTTCGCTGTGCAGCGTTTCCGTTCATATTTGTACGGACGGTCGTCTACTACCGTAACTGACCATCATTTACTCTGTTGGCTGCGGAACCTTCGAGACCTATGTGGTCGCCTCGCACGCTGGGCCCTCCGGTTACAGGAATATGACTTTGCTGTGGTGTACAAAAGCCGGAGGCGTCATGCAGACGCAGATTGTCTTTCTAGGATGCCAATGGCCACGACTGGACCTGAAAGCGACGATTTCGACAATTATTTATCGACCCTCGTGCCAGCGTTCCCCGACACGAATGTTTTCAAAACGAAACAGCAAAATGATAGCAGTCTGCAGCCTCTCTTTGCCGCCTTCAAGCCAGCGCAGCTGCAAGCCGTTTTTGTGTGCGTGATGGCCTCCTATGGAAAAAGAGTTATTCGCCTGTCGGCCAGCGATACCTACTCGTAGTTCCCAAGACGCTTTGCACGGACGTATTGTGTGTCATGCATGATGGTGCAACTTCTCGGCATTTGGGATCGGTTCGAACACTCCACCGTGCTCAAGAAATATTTTACTGTCCCAGAATGAGGGGGGGGGGCGCTCGACTATTGAACAATACGTTGCGAGTGGCAAGCATAGTCAACGCCACAAACGTCCAACTGCAACTCCATCTGGCTTGCCGCACCCTGAGAAGACCCCGACAGCTCCGTTTGATCAAGTAGGCATTGACCTCGTAGGTCCGTTTCCGAAGTCCGTGGATGGAAATCGCTGGATTGTAATCTGCGTAGACTATCTCACACGTTACTGTGCAACCGTCGCTTTTCCATCTGCTACGGTGGTTCAGGTGTCGCTTTTCTTGCTGCACTCAGACATCTTACGACATGGGCCGCCACGAATTATCATCACTGATCGGGGCCGACAATTCACTGCTGATGTTGAAGAGCTCATGCGTTTATGCGCCGTAACTTCCCGACACTCGACGCCATGTCGTCTCCAGACAAATGGCTTGACCGAGCGCGTCAACAGAATGCTTATCAACATGCTAGCCACGTATGTAGATGCAAGGCATAAGAACTGGGACACTTTACTACCCTTCATCACGTATGCGTTTAATACCGCACCGCATGAGACGACTGGGCACAGTCAATTCTTCCTGCTGTATGTCAGACCACCACGCTACTCCCTGGATACTATTCTGCCCTTCTCAAGCCGTGAAGACCCCTGCTTGGCTGAGACCCTGTCTCGCCGAAGATGCTCGGAGAATTGCCCGATTACGGTCTGGTGCTTCACAAGAACGTTCTAAAGTACGATGCGATCCAGTCATCGGCGGGTCACGTACTCCACAGGTGATTTAGTCTGGCTGTAGCGTCCAATTCGGCGCCGTGGCCTATATCAAAAACTCTTGGACCACTATGACAGCCCATATGTGGTTGTCGAACGCATAAGTGATTTAACTTATGCAATAGCCCGCCTGACAGCATCGGGTCGTCGGTCTGCCAAAATGTTGCCCACTTGAAGCCGTGTCAGCCTCGCATGACTCACGACCACGCCCAGAAGGCTTAGGCTGTGTAGGGGGGAAATGTCACGCTACTGACGACGAGAAAAGATTGTGCTGGTGTGGTAGAACAAGAGGAAGAAGCGTTGGTGTCTGGGGCTAGTAGGCTTCACCTTGTCCCGCTGCTATATCACGGTAAATAAACACCCCCCTTTGTTATTTCACCGTAACGATTAGTTAGTGGATCAGAACATACAGGCTTCACAAATAACTACATCTAACAATACATCCGAGGCTGTATTTTGTCAGTTGAAATTTTTCTAATGCAAAGTACTGGCAGTTTTCTCCCATTATCGACCTCCCGCAAATACGAAACAAGAATCACAGCAGGTGATTACATCTCGTAAAATAATTATGGTATACTTTATTATTGTAGGCGGTGGTTTCAAGCTTCCTGATTTCGACTGGCACGATCAGCCACTGAAGTTTTAATTTACTCATGGATAAAATCGCCATGATAGATTTTATGAATTATCACGAATAATCATTCATGAATTATTTTCATGAATCACAGAATATTTTCATACTGCGCTTACCAAGACGAAAACTTTGTAATATTTGGCTCGACATTATGCAGATTGCATATATCACTCTAACCTAAAGCTAATCATTTACAGTACAAATTCAAGGAAACCTAATATTTATCTATTAAAGAAAAGGAATGTAAACACTGGAAATAAAGCGGCTGAAAAGTATTTTTGTTTTGTTTTTCGTCTCCTCAGGGCAGTTTTACTTTTAATTGCAAATCTATTTTGAATAGTTATGACAGATTTTGCTCCTTTATACTCGAAGTCAGCGAGAATGCCAAGCATACCGATGTAAACATTGTGTTCACACAGTTGTTGCCATCATATTCGGTACGCGTCGTGTGCAAATAATTTTTTATTGCTGACGGTTCACAGAATAGAGGTAATTTCCTTGTGAGCACTGAAACATGTTTGGAGGTAATTGTCAAACTGAAATGAACAGCCATAAGCTCTGACTTCACTACGCCGCTGTAATAAATAGCATCTCTCTTAATAAAATGCGCCAGGTCTTGCAGATTACGTAACAGGTCGAGAAATAAAACAACTCTGCACTTACTCGATGTCGGTTCGCCTTTACAATGACAGAAAATATGCGTAAGATGCGAATAAGTGTTTCCCAATTGTGGAGCTTCCTTAAATTGTACATGGGGCTCACAGATAATCAGCAGTGAAGAGATACACGTTCATATGAGGTGATCGACATTTGAAAATGTCAATTATCATTGCATAATACAAACAACATCTGCAGAATATTGCACTTCTGCCATTATTACACTGTTCAGCCTAGTAGAGTCAGTTGTGACGAAAATTCTAACGCGACCATCATGTGCATCAGATTTCCACGACGCACACTTTTCTTTCATTGCACTTTTTTTTTCTCGCAGAAAATGGAGTTGGCAACTCTTTTGTTCTTGGTAACTTGCTCGACTGCGGCAAAAGTTTCCGACTGGGAGCCGGTGAATCCAAACACCGATGTTATTTATGTTCTCGCTGACATTGCTCTAAAGAAACACCCCCAACGACTCGGCTCTAGATACCTCTCTGTTCTCAAGGTAACAGACGCTGTAATGAAGGTAAGACTTCGGGACACTTCACTATTTCACTCCATTCTAAAAAGTGGTTCGTGACAAAAGGACGCCAGTGTACTCAATTAGCTTCCATATAAAGAACTTTCTACACACGCACCTAGATGAAGGAAGCGCCTAGACAAAATACGTTTTTCTAGTTAGGACATGCAGGTAAATAAGTCTCCATTCTGTTTACGAGATGATCTCTTTAATAGTGCAAGCACGCAATCTATGATTTGAGTTCCGCCTTTAATTTAAGTTTTATTTATTTTAAAGGTCTCACACAGTGCACATAAAAGCGAATAATTAAGCATTCATATCTGGAGCCTGCATTTCGCTGAGCGTTTTGCTATACGGAATGCAAGTTTAGTTTGGCCGATCACCGACCCGCTATGCATCTCGCGGACAGGTAAAACAGCACCGCCATAGCAGATACCTGTCTCATTTCCTGTGTACACGAGGCGGACTCATGGTGTAGGGCACTATTATCGCAATTCCGGAAGCTGTTCCTTCGAAACAGAATGGAGGTCCTGTAATGAGTCGCTCTTTTTTTTCGCCCCTCTTCCGATACTTCATTCGTGCCGAAGGCAGGAAGAGAGTCTATTGGAATTGCGACGTCCATGAGTAGCTAGTGTTGATGTGCTCCAATGATCACCTGCCTGTTCATTTTAACAAAGAGAGAGAAATTAACTAAATTTGAAATTGGGCTAGATGGTGCATTGCTAGACTAAAGATAAAGCCCTCAGGAAACACACACAAGAGAGTCTATTGGAATTGCGACGTCCATGACTAGCCAGTGTTGATGTGCTCCAATGATCACCTGCCCGTTGCCTGTTTCCTGTGTCTGCTTCTCTTGTGTGTGTTTCCTGTGCGCTTTATCTCTAGTCAAAAAGAGAAAGAAAGAGTCGTGCAAGGAGGTCATTAGCCTAAAAGCAAGCCTTTAAAGGAGCCACGGCACATGTGCAGCTCGACGCCTCTCACTCCGAACTCCCCCCTCGCGTTAGAGGTTTTGTGAATGCAAGCCCCGTATTCTCAAAAGTATTAAGCCCAAGAATTCTATAACAACTGAAATAAATGAGAGGAAGAGGACGCCTGGTTTTGCTCAGTTTGATTATTATCTGTTTTGAGAAGCAAACATTGCTGTATGTTTCGGTGCAATAAGCAGCCTGGCGTAAATATCACCAGGGGTTTCAAGTATATGAAAATCTTCACAATTCAAAAGCTTTCTTCGTGTGGGGGCCTAAAGCCTCAGAGCGACTCGGGCTGTGTGAAAGATGGCATATTGATGGGGTCCGGAAATTTCAACCACATGGGGTACTTAACGTGCTCTTACATTACAAAGCACACTGCCTTATTGTATTCCGGCTCCATTGAAAAGCGGTTGCTGCGGCTGGGATTCGATCCCGCATCTTCGGACACGGCAGTTGTGCGCCTGAATCACTGCCCCACCGCGTCGGTGAGAAACAGCCCTTTCGCTACGTATAATTATTCCACAACTCCACACACTTTCCTTTGGTAAGCTAGTAATATATAGAGAAAATCGCATGGTACAACCCACAGCAATGGAAAATGAATATGGCGGTTTTTTTCACAGTAATTATGGACGCAGCAACACCACGATGCGATAATACAAATACATAGCGGACAATACTAAAGGCTCACATCGGGAAGGATGTTTAGGCTAACATACTGACCCAGCCAAAGATACAAAAACAGAAGCCAAAAAGTAAACGCATAGATTTTTGACCGTTTCGCTGGTTCAATATGTTATATTCGCATCAACTAGCGCTATTGGTCCCCATGTTAAAGGATTTAGGCTTTCATGGATAACGCAGTTTGCACTCTAATACAACTTATCGTCGTCAGTCAACTTCCGTCGCTTTTCTATGGAGGCGAGAAGCAAGGGGCCCGTGTGCTGCACGTTGTCAGTGCACTTAAAGAACCTCAGGTGGTCGAAATTTCCGGAGTCCTCCATTGCATCGTCGCTCAATACCTTAGCCGCTTTGGGGCGTTAAACACCCATAAACCAAACCAAACCAGTAATATGCTATAAGCATTTGAAGTGAAAATAACTAATTTTCCGGTGCTTAATTACATTTACTTCCCTGACATGCGCGGTATCCTGACCGAAGTTTCAGCCTCAATGCACGCAGTACATTGCGGAATGCCAGCGAGCCTGAACGCCTAAAAAAAAAAAAAAAAAAAAAACTTACCCCGCATATAACGAAGGCTTCGAGTGGAACTGCAAGCGCCCCAGTTAGTACTTTCCTGTCACAGATGAATCTGCACATCAGCAGGTGCATCCGAAAATGACGAAACAAGCGATCAAATTTGAGGAACAATAAAATATTGTAAGGAAAAAACCCAGCGTGATGATAAGTGCAGCGACCTCGTTTCAAAGGGTAACTCTAATCTTCCACGCCTGAATTCCGCCTTTTTTAGCTCACAACAATGAGTTGAAGGCGTCAGACAAAACCTGGCGCGCATTTCAGGAAATCGCATCGCAGTGTGCAGCCTTGACGGCGGCTTAGTAATACGCTGAATATTGTTTTGTTTTTTATCGTCTGCTTCATACGGGTTTTTTATACGTTTGTGTAGTCATACGTACTATCAGCTGCAAAATGTGTATCGGGTTTGGCAGATTTTATTTCGGTTGTGTTAGAAACCATGATTAACAATTACTTGGTGTAAATGTAATAATTTTATTTTTATTGGTCACCGTAGAGACATGAACTTATATATCGTGAAAATCACGGCGAAGAGACAACAATGCACCAAAGAGAGACAAGCACACATAAACATTAACATTTCACTGTATTATTGATAAGGTATGTCTCACGATAAAACATATTATGCTCGCATGTGTATTGTCATCGGCGTATTTTTAAGCTACGTTTATTGCGACTAAAACTGATCATGGAAACCATAGAACAAAACAAAAATGAGTATGAAATTTCACAAAACGCTTGACAATGTGCCTTCAAAGGGACCAAGATTTGTATAAAACAGGTTAAGAAAAGGCAGCTAGGGATCGGTATCCTGTCACTAATCACAGTATCGCAAGACTCTTTGAGATGGCTTCATTCACGCACTTTAAAATCGCGCTCCTCCTCACATCACCGACTCACAACACTAGACACAAGAAAAAAATCTTTTTCAGGGCACTTTGAGCCGCTAAACAGCGGTCAGGCAAAAGCCTTTGTTCGAAACACCTCTGATTCCTGCTACTGCGTGTGCTTCTATATGCTGTGTGCTGCGGTGTGGTGCGGTGCTCAGGGAAACGCCAAATTAAAGGCCCAGCCCCGATGTATGGATCGGACGCCCAGCGAGGTTAGCTTGGTATATGCGTGAATCGCCTGGTAATGCCAATGTTCATGACCGATCATAGACGATGACGTCACCAGATTATGCTGTTACAACCTCGTGGTATGCCATAAAATCTCGCGAAGAAGTAAGACACTTCCAGCGGACGAACACTCATGACGTTAACGCAAAAAGTTCGGCAAGTTGGAGAGTATTCATGGTAAACGAGAGCGAAAAGACGAACACACAGGAGACGACATGACACAAGCGCTCATTCGCCAGTCAATTGTGTATTCTGAAAATAAAGGCTATGAACACAAGAGAAGATGAAAATACAAAGAAACCAAAACCCGATGCCGCATCAAAGATCCTAATCAGGGCCCGTGAAGTAAAGCAGAGAACCCCGGTACGGAGCAAGCCCGCTGTCATCAAGGAATGCAATTTCAGGGGTTGTTAGGGGGAATGAAAGGGTGCTGACACATATGCCAATTGATTTTGCGAAGTAACAGCCTTTCTTAAGCTCGCGCGTGTATTTGTTTTGGTGTGTAAAAAGAACAGTAGTATTCTAAAATTTTGACACACATCGCTTACGCTTTCCTAATCTCTTACAATCCCAGCAATGGTCGGCCAAGTTAGAGCGGTCTTGCTTAAATTTACTCTTGTGTTCCATGAGGCGTAATTTTAGGCATCGGACAATTTGTCCAATGTAAGCGGGGCCACATGTCGTCGGAATTCGGTATACAACATATTTGCAGCATTCAACATATCTCGTAAAGTCATCACCGTCTGCATGGCCAGCACGACTTCATGGCACGTCAGGTTCAGCACTATCCCCTGTCTTAAACTGCTGTGCGGTCCACTACTGCCTTCAACTGGCTACACATGAAGAATTTGCAAGATCCTTCGTTCTGATTGGGGGTGCCAAGTGTGTTACTACAACCTCTGTTTTTGCATCGCCTGCCGAACGCACAACATCAAAGGGCCAAGTCTACGAGCCTTCTGTGTCTGGAAGACGACATCACAGCAGATGACGGAGTTTCTTCGGAACACCGTGAAACCCACCCAAACAGAGGCAAGCACCCGTTCCTGAGTGAAAAGTCCTTCAACTTGGAAGTGCCTGCTTACCATTTGGACGACCTCAAAAGAGGGCCACATTTTTTCTATAACCCTTCGCTTTCTGACTTGGATAAGCTTGCTGTGGCCTGGAATATTGTTCGCTTGGAGCCTGATGGAAAACGAGAGACGTCCGTCTCAGAATGCGTAAGTGTTCTTGACTGGACTAAAAGTAGCCCCCAAAACACCAAACGTTTGGGACCCGTCTACTATTAACTTGTTTCTAGCAATCTCCGTGTGATCACATCTAACAATAAAGGTTTCTTCGTCATTATGCCTGTTCGTTCGATAAGGCCTACGCACAGTCAGAAAGCACTTCAAGCATCTGTGTATTCAGCCTGATAACGTAAAAGAGCGTGCTATAGAACCGCTAAATAATTTAAATTTGCTTTCGTTGTCGCGTTCTGTTAGTAAGTCAGAGGGTTTTCTCTATAAAAACCCATAAAGGTGATAAGACCTTACATGCTATCGTTTCGGAGCTTGAAACGTGGCAGTACACTGGGTCCAGCTAGTTTCAGCGGCATCTTTCATCGCTGCAATTATCCCTTTCTTGTGTGGAATTCACAGCATGTCGTGCAGATGTTATAGGATGCAAACCCAGGACGATGCCTCATAGAGAAACATACGTAAAGAGCGGACACTTCTGCAGGACCCTGTGTCCGAGCTACTGCACTGCCGCCAGTTCCCCGAGCGGCTGGTCAGACCGCTAATTTCGTCCTCCGAGATTTTAGGCGCGGGATTTTGCTCTGTTTTGGTTTCGATGACAATGCTTTCAATTCTGATTTACTGTTGGCTCTTAAAGTATTCATCAACGTCGTCTATGGCGAACAAATAATTTAATGATGTAATTCATACAGACGTGGCGGCCCGCAACTGTTATACTGGAAATGCCGCCAACCTAAGCGCAGCTGACTTTGTTCACGCAGGTTGGAATAATGCTGTATTTTATTTTATATTTTGACGTCCCTTAGCCGCCTTTCTCAGTTGAACACATAGGCAGCATGGGTTTAACAAAAAATTTATTTCTCGTGTTTTTATTTCGAATTACACAAAAAAGAATACTAGATCACACATTTTAATATGCATCCTATTAGAGAGAGCAATTAGAAAGAAGATACAGTAAAGCACGTGTCGCAGTGTCACGAAGATACGAAAAAAAAAATGTGCATACCTGCTGTGTGTTTTCCTCTAAAACATCACCCTTGAGATAAACAGAAGGAGCTGTGAACGGCTAGGCACAAGCACAGCCGCCTGATGGAAGCGCACTGGGTGCGGCCTGCTGCGTCGCGCCGCCGTCAATGGGCAAGCGCGTCCTTGGGGAGTTTACAGTTGTGCCCGCTATTTCTGCTGAGGGCGCCACAATTCGGGGACACGTCGCCGCTGGGGTCGCCGGCTCTGAGCGCGCGGTTTGCTTCCTTTCTGGACGCGTTTGCCTCGTGCCTGCGTGGTAAACGCAAACTTTTTTGTGTGCGCGTGTGCAAGCACGTTAACGTTGAGACGGAATGCGCTTGTTTTTTAAGGCAAAAGCCGTTCTAGGGTCATGGAGCGAAAACTTGTGCGCAGAAGCTGTTGCTGTAATCTGTGCGTCGCATCTGTGCACTGGTGTGTCAGTCGCAAAAGCGCACGTGCAAGGAGGGAAATTAAGAATGAAAATGATTGATGGTGATAGGTAATCAATAGAAGTTATAAATAGACATTGATAGAGGTAATGACTAATGCTAATGACTAATAATGGTTAATAATGATTACTTTATTTGTAATGGCCAGTAAATCAAACTATGACATGTAATGACCGCAATTGATTAGAAATGAGTACAAGTGCTTAGCGATGTGTGGTAATCAATATAATAACTAGGCGTGACTCATGATTACTGCTACTGACTACGAAATGACCAATATGTGAAAGGATGACATGTAATGACCACTGCTGATTCTAAATGATTAACCTGCTTAGTTATGAGTGGTAAGGACTACAATGACTACGCAGGCAGACTCATTATGACTGGGAAACGACCAGTATATCAAACGACAACTTGAAATGAACTGTGGCAAACGATGAGAGTAAAATGATAGGACATAGGTAGGCTTTCGCCGTCCTCCGCTTAAGAGACATCTAAGGGACCCTCAAATTTTATCTGCTGAGCTCGCTTCAGACAAAGGCAGTAGCGAGGAGTGGAAATGCACTCGCTTCCTCTGAAATGAAAGCGGCGCTGAGGTTAAAAAGTCCAGATGCTGAAGCATAATGCCCTATCAGCTGCCATTGAATTTGCTACAAGGGACAGCAGATTGGGCTTGTTGGTGATTAATGATAGGTTAACAGTGCGAACAACGTGACGGGAAAACAGCAGAAGAGGACGGCCCGACCGCGCTAGTTGTGTCGTCCTCTTTTCCTGCGTTCCCGTCACGTTGTTTAACCTATGTAGTTACCAGGGAGCTGGCCAGTGAACTGGGATTTTTAACGATGTGTTGTGAAGTAGATGAACCCGATGAGGCAGCACCAGAAGCTTTTCTCGCAAGTTATGTTGCGAGGACATATCAGGAAACGGTACGAAGCGTTTTTTTTTTTCATATAAGCATACAATTTGTTCTAAATTTTTCCGCGCTAGTCTGAGTGGCCTTGCAAGCAAAGGAGCCTGTGCATACAACATTTGTTTATACTCTTGAGACTGTTTGAATCGGTGCGATAAACTGAAAAGCCACGTTCCACAGAAAATCCGGCGCCCGCTCTGTGGGCGGAAAGTCGGAAAAATACCTCTCTGCTAAGAGGCACGTTCGTTGGTGATATGGCCAGACACCTTTGGCACAATGACAAGACATGACATATTCTATGTGGCAGGAGCTGCCAAATCAGAGAGAGTCAATACGATGTAAGGGTGAAATGGGAATTCTTGAAAGTGGGACCCTTAGATGCCAAGTCAGGCACACTCTACTCCTATAGGGCACGTTCGTACGGCTTCAGTAAAGAGGGGCTTTATATAGTTATGTGTAGGGTGCTATTTCATATAATGCGGTGGCTTAAGGCTGCATTCTAATGATATGCGACAGAGGCAGCAATTACGGGATACGGTGAATAAGCAGGTAGTAAAAAGCAGCTACTCTAACGAGGCTCTGCAAGGAGATTCAAGGACCCCAAGTTTTGTTTATCACTACCAGGTTGTTGCTTAATATATGCAATATTTGGTAATTGTTTTGAGGTAACATGTCAGTCGTGCAAAAGCATGTTGCAGGAAATATGAGTCAACTGGACTAGTTACAGGTTGATGAAAACCAAGGACAATGGAGGCTTGATGTACCCCGCAAAGGAAGTAATCAAGCTTTGTCAGCTTACGAGCACTTCATTATTAGGATGATGAAATCTTAAGAGGTCCGGCGAAGTAGCAAGCTGTGTAAACTTTTGATTTCATCATTGTTTTCTCACTGTAGACAGTACCTGCAGCTAATCTATGAAAACAATGATGGTGCCCATGCTGAGGCGCTATGCACAATTGTTAAGTTGCGGCACCCACTGATAGCGAGCTGGACTGGAAATGTCAACTCAACAGTGGAGCGACATTTATGGCTATGGCATAAAACTCTATCATGAAAGGTTTTCCATCTGCGATTGGTAATTTTATTCCCTTTTTTGTATGGCCATTTAATAAGCGTACTCGGCTGCTCGCTGAATCTCGGCTGCAGTTTCGCTCTGAAGCGTGAACATTCTTGTGATCGCAGCTAAGAATTAGTTTCACAACAGCAACACTCGATGCGCGTTCTTCCACTGAAAATTACAAACCAGCAAAAATTGTACGGGTTTGCGAGGAGCCAATAAAAATAGTAATAAAAACTTTCGGCGCATATACGTAGCACCTTGAGGCAGACCGGCTCTATGAAGCGCACTTAGTTCGGTCATGCAAAATGCGGGAAGCCATGACGGATAGCCATCTGGCGTAAAAGGTTTCAGGTCTCCAACTGAGTCGAAGATCCCAGGTTATCATGTAGATTTAACCTAATAAACATCTTCATATTTCTAACGTAACATTTGTCAGAATGAGATAGAAAGGTTGGTTAAAGGTCTTATTTTCACAGAAGTTGCTCAAAGTATGACAATATATTTTTATTGGATAGCGCTGTCAGCTTAGAACAGGTTTACATCAATTTGTGTATAAAAGCTGTACGCAGGAATGAGTAAATGGTATCAAAATGACACACGAAATTCGCGACATAGTTAAGTGGTTATGCATTAGGCTACCATATCGCAGCTGAACAGCTTCGAATTGTTCACAGCCGGATGACATTTTCGTGTAACAAAACACTTGATCCGAATGCAACATCACGGTAATGCGAGCTCTCCAATCGAGTGGCCTTGACCCACGGTCACATTAAGTGTTTCGGGGTACACTCCAGTATACATCGTTGCCGAGCAAGCGCTAAGTGTTGACATGGTCACACTAGACATTACAGTATATACTAATTCGTGTTGCCGAATTGTGTGAAGCGGAGCTCTTATATCCTTCAAGTAAAAGGCTTCTACCACGCCGACGCCTCCCTGTAAGCCCAGCCAGGCGCAGCTCTCCGCGCGCGGCTGTCCCCGAACGGTGGCGCCGCGGCGGTGGCGACGGGAAGTAGGCGCCTCCCGCCGGTTTCGGGCGACGTAGCAGCCCGCACCTAGTGCGCTTCTATCGAGCGGCCGTGGCACAAGTAAGGATGAAGAAATGCAGGTACAGCCCGCGGGAATTTCTTTATAAGCCTTGAGCAACAGGCTGTTCAGACATCGAAAGAAAACATACTAAATACATAATAGTAATACAATCATATGCTTATACTGATGATTGCGATCAAAACTGCCCTCTCCCCGTAGACCAAAGCCATTGCATGGAAGCCACTGTACATGACTAATTACAGTAGATGTTATCAAAAATGCAGGCCACGAACAGGCAGCAGCGCTTTTCTAACGACAACGAGAATCCTTTGGTCATGACGAGCGTAGCATGTAAAAATGGTGCTTACGAACCGGCAAAAGCGCATGCATTGTGAAAATACAACGAAGTAAACATCATTAAGAACACAATCCCAAATGCGCAATACACTGATCTTGTAGCTCCGAATGAAAGTTTGCGTTATGATGCGTGTTAGCGCGTGTGACCGTGTGACCATGTGACCTTCACGAAGCGCAACAAACGACTTGCTATAAGCATTCTTAGACATCAAAATTAATTCTGCAAACAAAAGGAAGCAAGTTACCGGCAAAACGAGGCGATGCATTGAAAAGCGCGGTGAGGTTGGCGTACCGGGCAGCACATAACCTGCGCAGCATCAAAGGTTATATGGAAATGCCAAGAAAAGGGGGCGCTTAGATGCAACGCGGTGTATGTATGATAAGCTGTCTGCCTTTGAGGGGAAGTGGAACCCAACTTTGCTACGCCGCATTGGTGATGAGAACCTCACTCGCTCGGCCGCAAAATGGCTCGAGTGTCCGCTCTTTACTAGAGTATGTTTGTCTATGGATTCCTTGCCTTTAGTTTAGAAATCCCTTTAGTATAGACGTACCACACAATGTCCTGTTATAATCTGTGCAAAGCTGCATCACTGAGGATAATGAAGAAACCAGTTTTCGATGTGACTGTGGCACGTCGGTAGAGCATTTCCCAGAATTGTCTTTTTATCTGCAGTCAAATTTTGTGCGGTGGATCAATAACCTGTGTGTTCAAATGTCTACGATATACATTGGTTCCAGGGTCGCACCTATAATATGTGATGATTTTTTCTAAGCCGCATTGATAGACACATAGAAACACACCTCAGCGAAATTTACCCTCTTATATTTTAGTAGATAACTTTCTGGTGTTGCCAAAAATAGATACCTTTACCAGATATGTTGGTGATATTTTAAATGTCTTTGAGAAAAACGACATCGGACTGTAGTTTACTTTTTAACTACCAAAATAGCAAAAGTTGTCGTTTTTTGACCTCAACTTGCACTTTTTGCTTGACCACATCTGCTGGCGTTTCGCTCCTAGACGCTCAAAACCTTTCAATAATTACTCTTCCGCTCAATACCAAACTGTGAAACACAGGTTTGCAACTTCTTCTCTGAGGCTAGCACTTGTAAACTCATGCATGCATAATGCTAAAAATCCCTTTCAGGAACAAGTTGCTAGGCTGGAACCGTCAGGGTTCTCCAAAGCTGCCCTCTCAAGGTTTTGCGAGAGGCTCGCTAGTTTTAATAGATTCCACACGGCCTGCAACAAGCATCAGCGAGGAAAACAAAAGGTTCCCGTAATCCCGTACGCACAAAAACTTCCCACTGGCTCAAAAAAGTACGTCGACGTTACGGTGTGGATCTTTGTTCCGCACCCGCCAAGCTGTTAAAAAAGGCGGGTGCTACATCCCGTTCTGTAAGCAAAGTATGTGGCGTCAAGCATGTTAACAGATATGTTAAATGCCGCAAAAATGTTGTATACCAAATTCCGGCGACATGTGGCCGCGCTAAAATTGAACAAACTGGCCGATGTTTAAATAAACGTTGCATGGAACACAAGAATTCATTTAGTCAAGACTGCTCTAACTATGCGGACAGCTGCCTGCATTGCAAAATATTAAGAAAGCATAAGCGCTGTGTGCTCAAATTCAAAAATACTAATTTTCTTTTTACCCACCCAAACAAATACACGCCTGAGCTTAAGAAAGCCTACTACGTTGCAAAATCAATTGACACATGTATCAGCACCCTCCCCCCCTGACACCCTATAATTACTCCTGTAATTTCGTTCCTGGATGCCAAATAAGTTTTCCGCATGATTGTTCTGCGCCGGCGTCCTCTGCTTTACTTCACGTTTTATCACACGCTTGTTTCGCACCCTGATTAGGTTCCTTGATGCAGCATCGAGTTTTTTCTTTGCATTTTCCCCTTCTCTTGTGCTCATAACCTGTTTTTCCCGAATAAACCATTCAGTTGCGAGTGAGCGCTTTTCTCGTATCTTCTCTGCTGCGTTCGTCGTCTCGCGCTCGTTTATCATGAAGGGACAATCTTGGGCCTAATAAGGCTTTCGCCTTAATAATAGCTTGGGGAGTGCGGCGCCCATCGGAGTAGGTTTAGTTTCGAAACTTCCGCTTGTCACACCCGTATTTCCGAGCGGGGATCTTCTCCCTCGTAATTAGAAACTGCACTACGGAGTAAGAGGCATTTCCTTTAAATTAACAAGATTATCTTTTAACGGTTTCTAAAACGGGGTAGTCAAGAATATTCAACCTGAGAGTCAGTCCATAAAATCTGTTATGTCATGTTCTATTTCTTCGTATAAAAGTGAATTACTGAATATGCCAGCTGCGCAGAAAGGTATTCTTTACAGCGTTCATACAAGCGTCTTCTTTTCTGTGCAAGGCTAATTGATTTTTAGACAACTCCAACCATAACCTCTAGAATTTGTTTCAACGCCTTATGGCAAGCCATTTGTACTCAATGTGAAGAAAGGCAGACATCACATTTTCCTTTTACAACTAGCCAGATAATCTCACCGATTAAATGCTTTTTCGAGCGCAGCTCTTTGGCGTCCGTTCCTGGGTTTCGCGTCGGCGTCGTCGTCGGCCTCGTAACCAGCTCCGCCCCCCTTTCATCCCCCCAGCGCTAGCAGCGACCGACTGATACCGCTGGATGCCGCTGACGCCGCTAGAGAGTCAAGATAACGTGACTGCATAGAACACCGTCGCCATCATGCAGAAAGAGGAGGGGAGGGTCCCCCCCCCCCCCTTGTTCCTGTGTGGCGGATAGGGTGCTCTTCAGTTGCCGACGCGCCGGTTATTTCACGTAGGCCCCGGCACGTCGACGAATACGTGACCACCTTCCCACGGCTAGACCTGGTTCTTGGCGCTGCGGAAGCGAGGGTATCATATTGTTTGCGTCGGCATCAGCGGCGTTGTCCCTGAAACCAACTCCGCAGCTGGGGTTGACTCACTATCGGCGTCAGCAGCATCAGTCAGTCGCTGCTATCTCTTCCCTCCTCCCTTTATCGCGTTGTCCGCTTGCTGCGCGCGCTTCTGCCCCCATCGTTTGTCGCTGGGTGTACACGCCGCCCCCCTCCCCCCTCTTCATGTGAGTCTCCGGTTGTCAAAGCGCCGGCTCGAACTTAATTCCTTTCTTCGCTCCTCCTCCAATTCAACCCCTGTGCGGTGGCAATCAGAGAGCCAGATCGGTGGCGGCGGATCTGTATATGTGCACCGCCCGAGCCGAAATTGCCGCTGCCGTTCGCCACTGCGAAATTATCTGCCAGGTGGAAGTCCTCCGTCTGCTGCTGCTGCTGCTAAACGAGCTGCCAGAGCAGAGGCCCAGCCCCGTCGCCGCCAGAATCCCTAGCAGTAAGCGAGGCTGAAGCAGAAGCTCATCGCCGCCGTCGAGAAGAGCCTGCCGTTCGCACCGTCGAAGCGGAGGCTCATCGCCACCGTCGAGAGCAACCAGGTGTAAGCGAGGCTGAAGCAGAAGCTCATCGCCGCCGCCGAGAAGGGAGTCTTTGTTAAAGGAATACGTGTGAAAAATAAAAAAAAATTCTGTGATAGCGCATACATGTGTTGCTCGATTTCTTTGCCTCAAACTATCGAAAAGGTGAAACAGCTTATTTGCTGCGCTCAAATTTCGCATTAGGAAGCAATGTAATCGTCGGTAATTTTTTGTTTTGCTCCTCAATGTTGGGTTCCCAAAATGAAATACCGGATGAATTCTCTGAAAAACAATGGTGTACGCCGCAAGTTCTCTATCCGAAGCGTAGTATAAAGTATTGGAGCGCTGAACAGGTTTACTTGTTGTTAATGGCACCACAACGCGACAGGAATTTCAGTGCTGTTCTCTGGGTTGAATCAATGTTTACTTCTTTTGCTAGTGCTTGGAACAATCTTTGAGCGCACTTTTTACTCCCAAAATAATCAATTCCTTTTCTTTTTTAATTTATCCAAGTATATTTCTGCAATCTGATTTTTTTTTTTCATTTCAAACAAACTTATATGTTACGAACAGAAACACTGTATCCCAAACTAGACTAAAAATTTCTATTGAAACACTGTATCATTGGCGATTGTCTGAGGGTGCAATATCAGAATGAAGAGCCTGTGAACAGCAATATTTTTTAAGTATAGAACTGAACACGCTCGCATAAATCTAGTGAAAAAACACAAACTGGATTAATTTTAATGCGCAATCACTGAATTTAGAAAATTCTAGTGTTTTGAGGAGTTTCTCCTAGATAGTAAATAAGATGAGGAAATCTTGCTGCTTTGTTTTTGTAAAGTTGATGAAATATTTCTTTCTGAAAATAGTCTTAGAGCTTGTACACCAGAAAGTTTTATTTTATTTCTTACCTTTTTTTGGCAATGAACACCCAGTACGAAGTTTAGAGTGCTTTGGCTTGTGTTTATCTGCCGCTTCAATGAATTTTCCTTTCCGAAGCTTGTTGCTGTGTCCGTAAGAAGCTGTAGCAAACATTGGTAAAAAGCTCATGCAACTAAGGTGTAAATAGCTAACTTGCTATTTTACGATGCCGTATTTTTGTTTCTCCTGGCTTCATGTTCAATTGACCTTGTTGTTAATTTAAACAGCGCGAACAGGAAGCCACAGGACAGGATACAAGGAAGCCACAGTACAAGCGCTGACTCGCAACTCACCATAAGTGAGCAAAGGCTTCTTTTCCAAGGCCCAGATAAAAACAAACATGAAGAAAATGAAGCAATCACATGAAACAACCCCTGGGTTCACCTGTTACACAAAAAGTCACTCACAAAAGAAATCTCTTTGCTGGAAAGAGCAAGAGAAGTCTTGCTGACACAGTTGTAGCAGGTGAACCCTGGGGTTGTTTCCCGTGATTGCTTCGTTTTCTTCATATTTATTTTTAACTGGGCCTGTTGTGAGTCAGCGCTTGTACTGTGGCTTTCTTGTATCTTGTCCTGCGTCTTCCTGTTCGCGCTGTTTATACTAACAATGGATGTTTACCAACACGCCCAACAAAGTAACATAGTACGAAGTTTAGCGTGCCTTAGCTTGTGTTTATCTGCCGCTTCAATGAATTTTCTTTTCCAAAGCTTGTTTCTGTGTCCGTAAGAGGCTGTAGAAAACGCTGGTAAAAAGCTCACGCAACGCAGCCCTTGTTGTGTAAGAGCGCCGCTTAGGTCCGAGTCACAGAGTATTTTTAGCCTTCTGCTCTCTACACTCAATAGTGGTGTTGTTAAGGTTCTGAAAGAAAAAATAAAATTAGAGCAGCTCAGGACCATAATATCTGCTACGCTGTCGAGCGCCCTCGTTAATAAAGTGGTGAGCAGCTTTGTCTGGAGCGCGCCGACGGTGCGCTGTGCAGCTCGTCAGCGCCATGTAACGTTAGGCTCTGGGTTTAAGTTATGCGCACCATGCGCATGCGCGGCAAAAGCCGAGGGATGCCTACTCATCGCTGCCTTGTCCAGCCGCCACCTGTGAGTTAGCTTCGTGCTGCCAGGGCAGCGCTGCGCTGGAGCCATCTGTGACGCCGTGACGGTGGCCAGGGCTTGTCCACGCCGCCGTGTTTCACGAACGTAGCGAGACGGCCGGGCAAGCAAGAGCGAGTGATAGCAGCTTATCGGCTTTTCTGCATACGCACCACTCGCCGCGGCAATAATCGGCGTGTATCTATGCTGGACATTTGCATACGGGGGACGGCGCATTTCGCGTCTGTTCCGCGCGATCACTTGCTATCACTTTACTTGGTTTCCAAACGGGCGATCATCCGACATTACTTGCTAGCCTACGCCGTATCGTAATTCGCAGACAAACGCACTGGGGCCCTATTTTCGACACATATATCCGCCGTTCGGCGCCACGTTGTTTCTGTGATTGGCTCTCAGAACAGTCAGGTGTTTCAAATTTGTGGCGCGAAATTGCTGTCTGACGAAATAGCTTTTTGCGGTGACGTAAAAATGATGTGACCGTGAAATCTGCTTTTTAGCAGCACTATTCATGATTCCTGGATGGTATATGTAAGTAATTCTGGAGGGAAAACAGAGGTGTAGATGGTAGAAAGGGAAGCACTTGCACTTTTATTACGAATTGGCTGAAATGAACTGCCCACTCTCAAAAGCGGCCTCCTGAAATCTGATTGGCTGACGTTGTGTGGCGCGAAATACGTCATGCATAAACATTATTTGATGACGTCAAAATGACGTTTCATTACGTAAAGGATGTGCTGCCATTGCTGTAAATGGCCAAAGTTGGGCGCCACATTTCGAACCACTTGAGGCGGCCGCGTAAAACATATGGCAAATTCGACTTGCAGTATAAACGGCTGTTAGCTCACCGTTGCATGGTAGACAGTTTGGTGGGTGGTGAGGTAAGCTGAAACATCTTGTTCTAATTGCTGAAAGCACTGAAACGACCTTCAACAAAACGTTGCGGGCTAGTTGGCTCATCGCAAAGGGGAACAGCACAAGTGCGCAAGTGTAACTTGCGCGTTCCCCCCCCCCTCCCCCCCCCCAACTGAAACGACGACATAAGAGTACTTTTCAGCTGCACAACCTTTTAGAGGATTAGTAACGAAGACGTAAATTTACACCCGCATGAGGGTCGTAGCCACTCTCTCGTTGCAAAAGCTTTGCTCTCAAAGAAACCACCGATCTGCGCCGTTGTTGCCAAACGCAGGAATGTGGCCCGCTAACTCAAGCGGCTGTTCTGCGAGAGATTTGGAATTTCAGAGAGCAAGAGAAGGGAAAGTTGGGCGACTTATAGGTTGTTCATGATGGTTTGGTGGGCGCTCTTTAACACTGGTCTGTTCGTGCGTACAACCTGAGGGGACATGTAGTGCGATGGCTGTGCAGGAACATCGCGCAACAGGCAGCGAGGGATCGCCAAAGACTGTCTGAAACGTCGCCCCTAAACACGGCCTTTTTTGCCTAGCACTATGCACTCACTGCAATGTTAATGAATTCAACAGCATTTCTACGATAGAAAAAGCAAGCAAAAATACTTACAGCTTCAATTTTAATAAAGGAATGTATGTGCCATATACATGGCACATGTTTGCTTGCCACATGTGATATATTTCATTTGTAAAGCTTGGTTTTAATATTATACCGGCTCACCATTTGCTTACTTTATAGAAAAAATAGGTACTCCGGATCAAGCTATGAGAGTACGCTTAATCATATGATGTAGTTTAGTGACATTTTGTGTTGATTGATTTTTCTTAATACAGCCGGAAAATATTCTTCTTTTATTTATTTGCATTGTACCGTTTCGGCAGTAAGGAATACGCGCTCGTGGCGCCGCCCTAGCTTCATACAACGATTTTTTTAGTCATCTTTCGCTTTCTTTCTTTATTCTCCGTTTATCCCCCTCTGCAGCTGTACGGTAGCCTGGGAAGCACCCAATTAACCTTCCTGCCATTCCGCTCTTCAGTTTCTTTTTCTTTCTCTGACATATTTTGCATTTCGCACGACAGTGCAATAAAAACGTAACGGACTAGGTGTAAGGTCCAGCGTATGCATTTCACTTTCACACGCACACACCCTGTCTCTCTTTCTTTCTCTCGCTCTCTATCTCTGTCTTTCTGCGCTGCTTTCCGCGCTTTGCAGAACTCAAGCCGGCACTATGTTAGAAACTTAATCAGACTTGTTGACCTGACGGTAGCTGGTAATAACGCGGCTTTTCGAAAAAGGTGGGTAGCACAACCTAACAGTAATTGATACTTTGGGACTGTGAGCGTTGTCTTCAGACATGGACCAATACGGCTGTGCCGGCGCGTCTTCATCAGTGCTGGAGCTACTTTGGAAATCTGTCGATTCCTTCTATTTACGACGAGGTCCTCAAAAGTTTTAACTCCTGAATTTAAAAGCCGCTGATAAGTGAACGTAAGCGGTTATCGGCGGCTGTAAGAAGCAATGCTACTGTCCTGCAACCATTCTGCGCCAACCCACTGCGCATATTCCGCTGGATTTCTTGCGCTTCAGCTAAACCTCGCGCAGCCTCTCCGTGCATAGCTGTTGTCGTATGTCCCACTGCGGGTATGTCATTACGCACTGATACCGTAACGCCACAACATACTTCACTCGCCCTAACTGCAACTCGAGGCTTCCGAATTGCTGAATGCACCGCAGCGGCTTGGTTGGAGGAGGAGGTAAACTTTATTAAAGAAGAGGTCGTAGGCACGGGGTGGGTTGGCGTTCCCGTCCCCGCGGTGGGCTCCTCTTCTAGGCCGGACGCCAGGTGGCCGACCGACGATGTCGTTCGGCGACCTCTTCGGCTCGCTCCGTGACTCGGAGTTGAAACTCCGGGTCGGAGCTGAGCAGCGCGGCCCCCCACTGAGATTGGGTAGAGAGCTGCAGACTCTGTGATGGCTAGTCTTGATTACATGAGTATAGGATGTGTGGTGTGTCTGCCTTTTGATGTCCACAGAGAGAACAGACCGGGCTGAACTGCTCTGGGAACCATATGGAGTACATGTACGGATTAAAGAAAGTGTCTGTTTGAAGCTGGCGCCAGGTGACTTGTTGTGTTTTACTTAGAGATCGATGTGGTTCTGGGAAGATTTGTCTTTCTTTCTTGAAGTGGGTAGTAATTTCTTTGTAGGTTGTCATCCGCTCCCTGGCCGACCTGAGCTCAGGGCAGCGCACCTCCCGGTTAACTACGAATCCTCGGGCAAATTGGTGCGCTGCCTCGTTCCCAGGATGGTCCGAATGGTTGCTGCAGGAGCATCGTCGTTTTCCATACTTGGCGCCAATATATAGTAGCAGACGACAGCGCGCGCGCTTTTTTCTGTCACTTTGTCTTTTTCTTCAGAATGCGTAACCCGATTGCCTGCTTACGTAACCTGGCACCATCGTACTGCACACGTCACGCGTATGCTACAATTTGAACCAAATGGCGAATTGTCAAAAATAGGGTCCCTGGTTTTGAGGCCGCTATTAAATATTGTTCAGCGCGGCCCCGGCGGTGTGAAACGCAAGTACTGAACGAAAATTAGGCCGGAAACTCACGGTCAGGCACCGCTTATTTCGGCCGTGCATG
Source organism: Amblyomma maculatum (assembly GCF_055883805.1). NCBI lineage: Eukaryota > Metazoa > Arthropoda > Arachnida > Ixodida > Ixodidae > Amblyomma > Amblyomma maculatum. Next base: position 155,459,822 of record NC_139353.1, on the reverse strand, counting down.
AGGACGGGACTCAATACTCAAAAACAGAGCCTAACGCACTGGCTAGTTGCGTTGGTAAAGTACTTGAAAGATTGCTGCTTACACGTATTGAATGGTACCTAGAGCGCTACCGCATATATCCGGATATTATGTCAGGGTTTCGACGTGGACGCTCTTCGATTGACAACGTGGTGGACTTGGTATCATCTGTACAACACCAAAAAGTTTTGGAGCGCTTACCCACGGCGTTGTTCCTGGATATAAAACGTTCATATGACAACGTCACTCACCAGGCCATTTTGGACGCTCTGGAAGCTGCCGAGCTTGGCGGTCGTGTTTTTTACTGAATACGCAGTTATTTATCCAACAGATCTCACTTTACGCAGCTGAGGATGGCCCAACATCTTCTCAGTTCACTTCCCGTGGAACCCCACAGGGCGGAGTACTAAGCCCAACGCTTTTCAATCTTACTCTTGTCGGGCTTGTCGACGACTTAATACCACAATCGGCACAACTTTCAATATATGCAGATGACATCTGTATCTGGGAATCAGGAGTTACGCGCCCACAGGTTAGAGCGAGGCTCCAAAAGGCGGCAAGTATAGTTGCGACCTACCTCCACCTGCGTGGTCTACAAATATCAACTGAAAAGTGTTCGCTAGTTGCATTTACACGCAAGAACATGTCACCTTACACCGTACGCATTGATGAAAAAACAATACCCTACGAAAGCAGCCATCGCTTTCTGGGAGTTATCATTGACCGAATCTTTCGAGGACTCCCAATATTTCATTCATGAAAAAGAGGCTGACAACAATTACTCACGTACTTGCCTTTATTGGGGGAAAGTCATGGGGAGCGTCCGTGCGGTCGATGCTCCAACTATGCAGTGCATTATTTATGGGATTTCTTCGGTACAGCTTACCTACACTTGGAAATATCAAGAAAACCAACTTAGGAATTCTACAAAGCGTTCAAGCTCAAGCTCTGCGAAACTGTCTGGGATTGCCGAAATGTGCCTCTACAGTTGCTACCATTTTAATTGCACAGGAGCAACCCATATCTACCTACCTAACAGTTGACTCCCTGAGGGCACATCTCCGACACATCTCTCGGGTTCCCTGTCATCATTTGGCCAGTCTTCCCATTACCAGGCCGCGTACATCGTTTACAAAGAACGTTGATGCGCATCGCGCTATATTGCCGTCCCAGTTTACACCCGCATCTAGACCATCCTCTCCACTGTGGAGCCTGCATAAACCACACGTGCTTCTTTCAATAATTGGGATCAGGAAGAAGGTCGAGCTATCGACGACAGAACTGAAACAAATCACTCTTGAATACTTCCGTGAGTACCATGCAAATCGTTTGCACGTCTACACCGATGGTTCAGTGAATGCAGTGAGTTCTTCAGGCTTCACGGTCATACCCTAAATTAATACAGAAATAAACGTTAGGACAATTCACCAGACTTCTTCAACAGCTGCAGAGCTAACCGCTCTTCGTGTCGCAAATTGGCATATATCAGTCAGCAGAGCCCCCAGCGGTGGCCTATTTTAACAGATTTAAAGCAGCCCTGCAAGCCTTAAAACCGGCTCTTCGCCGTGGAGTGCATGAACAACTCGTGGCGGATATACGAAAAATTCATCACTGTGCAATTAATGGAGGACATGACATCATCTTCCAGTGGCTTCCAGGAGACAGCGGCATAGCGGGCAATCTTCGGGCGGACGAAGTCGCACGAACAGCCCACTAAGACGGCGACTGTGTGTTGATTCCCTTTTCCAGGGCAGACGCAGCGGGCAGGCTTCGCGCACTTGCGCGGGATTACACACTCTCCTTGGGGAATCCTGGCCAGTTTACGAACTGCCGCCTAAAATTCCTAGACCCTGACCTGAAGCTCCGGCTTCCACCTGGCCTACCCCGACACGAATAAACTTTGCTGTGCCGCCTGTGGGTTGGTGTAGCATTCACAAACTCATATTCTTTTATGATAGGCATGGCAAACAGCCCTACATGTGCAAACTTTGGATCTGATTAGTCTATACGCCATGCGCAGCGCCTATAGGGGCGCCACTGAAAGCCGCGTAGCGGCGGTCGTCGGAACCCGAGGCGGGCCTCAGGCGGCAAGCGTGGCCGTTATGCGCGCGTGCAATCTGCCGTTTGTGCGCGTCTCGCGCGCACTTCCGCGGTGACAGTGTGCGCAAGGGGATCGCCCTTTATAAGGGGACATGTGTTCGATATCACGGCCGTCTGAAACTACATGGCCTCCATATGCATCAAGTGTCTCCTGCAGACGGGCGTCAACAATGTTGCGTACGAAGTGGAGCTCATTTTGAGTGCCCCGCTTACATTACAACGCCACGTTAATTCGTTCATTCCTTCACATATGAATCAATGTTCTTTCTTTGCTTAATGGTACACGCTTGCTTCACTTACATGCAATAAATTGCTACAGCAAAATAGGCAGCGTCGTCGAAACTGCGAGCGGTTTAGTACCAGTGCGACCTCAGGAAAAGCCAGCGAGCTTGCAAACCAGCATTCTGAGCATCAGAAGAATAGCGCATATTGAGCTCCTATAGCAAGAGTTCAGATTTTTCATGCTTGCGCTTTACCACTGCCTGTACAGGATGGATTTCACTTATTCCGTCGTCAAAAAGACAGATCGGGTAGATAATTTCATGGGGGAGCGAGATATCAGCAGAGGCAATATGAAAAGCTGCATCACAGGTTAGCCAAGAGCATATTAGATTTAAATTTTATATCCTATTTTATTATTGCAGTATCATCTTTATTTCATTTGTATCGCCCTCGCGCCCAACTGCAGAATTACAGCGCGCTTTACAACAAGCTCTAGAACCTTTAGACTGAATATCAAGTGCAACGACATGGTATGTTTTCGTAATCTTGCCAGCCAACAGGAACACTGACTCTGGTCTTCAAAGTAATTGGATGACAAGTTTCAAAACGCATATTGGAAAATGTCTGTTCAATAACCTGCCGCAGCGGCTCAGGCTACTGAGGAAGATCGAAAGTTGACCGCGCCGCCCGCGTTTAAGTGGAGGCGAAACGCAAAATGCAACCGTGTGCTGTGCGATGTCAATGCACGCTAAATATTTTCTGGCTAAGCATTTCATAAATCTAATGCGTATTGTATATTCCTGGCAGCGGAGGCAACCAAGTTTAAACAAGAAGTGTTCACGGAAGGTACAAAACACTGAAAACATATAGTTATCACACTCAGCCCTTCCACACGGCAAATTTAATACCTTTTCCACGAATGACGTTCGTTCAAAATGATATTTGTTTGCTGCTACATGAGAAAATATGACATTCGATGAAAACGACATTAGGTATCGAATGAGTTTGAAATACTCATCCGAATGCAATCAACGAGGAAATGTGTTGTCTCGACACCAGAGACTCGGTGAGAAGATACACCCAAAATTAACTACAAACGTGCCACCTGCATTAAATACTACTGTGATCCTATAATTGTGCAGCTACTCATGTTTGTGAAATATGCCAAATACCATCGTTAAAAAAAGAAAAAAAAACTGGCACCTATCGCTGCCAGCACACCCTTAGCCACCGCGGGCGAAACAGGTCGCTCCTGCTGCCGCGGTCCGTCGGCGCCGAGTCGCCGACACGGCGAATTTCTTTCGCCACCTTCAGAAAAGCATGCTCTGTTGATCGCTGTTATGTAACGAGATTTTGTAAGAACTGAAATACAAGCAATTTTCTGCTATTAGCAGCTGCCGCCGGTGTGTCCGATTTCGTTCGCTAGCTCCGCTGCTAAGGCGTCGCCGAAGTTACACCTTCCGTTTACTGTAAGACAATTTGTGAAACAATTGAACTGATACTAAGGCAGTTTTATGAATATGAAATTTACTATTTCCAAAGCGCTTCCAGCTACGGCTTTGATGCGAAACCGTTTGGGCGTTTAGGCATAGCGACGACTAGGGCCTAGCACACGGCCCTAGTCGCCGTCGTCGGCAGCTTTTGCTGGCAGCGTCGTTGCGGTAAGCTCGCGGTATCCGATGTGGCAAGCGTTAAGAATTTGTAGTATGCTTTCTTGATGAGGCCAAGCTCGGGCATTTTTCGACGGGCCTTACTACGCCGAGCGAACGATCTGGCGAAAACATACGGGAGTCAACGGGGCAGTAGTATGCTGCGTCGTATGGCGATACTCTAAGGTTTTATAAAAGCTCCGTCGGACAGTACACTAGATACTGCCAATTTTACATGCTGCTCTTGACACTTGCTTTAGTGCGCAAAGTGTACGCGTTGTTGAAACTCGTACGCGCTTCGCAGTCGAGCGTAGACGTGCGCACCTTCCGTGCCCTTTCGTAAACAAACGCCACCGACACTGCCGCTAACTTCGTAATTGATAGTCCTAATCAACAGGCTGGTTGCAAGGCATGCAAGACATGAATGTCAATTTAAAGGCTGCTTTCGTTTACAGCGCAGTCATCTTCGCAACGTATTGAAGGCGCAACAACATTTGCATGTCAATCGCAGTTACCATACTTTGGAAATGGCATTAGCTTTAATCGCGTAGAAGCGCGTCGCAAAAATTGAACAAATGTCATTCGGGGCGAGTGCTTGCTGTCTGCGTCGAAAAACCGCGACTCACGGCCGCCGTCGTTCTCGTGAAACATCACTGGAAACGTATACAAACGTATAGTGGGTAGAACAGCGCGAAAAGACGAAACACAAGAAGAGACGCACAACAGACGAGCGCTGTCTGTGTTCCGTCTTTTCGCGCTGTTCCACCCACTATGCAATTGTACCAACTCGCCCAACTGTCCATTATACAAACGTGTTCCTGGCAAGGTTTTATGTCTGTTCTAAAAACCAACTACGCAGCAATTCTTCCCGGACATTGCTAAAGGTTGACAGCGGCGTTATATTTGTTAAACCACGACCAACGACGAAAACACGACGCGCGCGCATAGAGACTGATATGAACTGCGCCCGACCGAGCCCGTCTGCGCTTTGCGGCTTTGGCGACAGGCGGCGTTGTAGGCGTTTTGCGCATCGCGTATAGGCCACATTCTTTGTGAGTGCCCCATATACAGTGAGGAAAGGCAGTGTCTGTGCCGTTCGCTGGAGCATCTAGATGGACGCCCATTGAGTGAAACTAAGATTTTAGGTCCCTGGCCACGGCGATCGTCTGCGGCGAAGGCCTCCCAGGCACTGCTTCGCTTTATGAGAAGCACAAGACTGATCGAAAGACTATGAGTTTGCTATGACATGACTGTAACAAGATGTGATGTGGCGTGTCCGTTATGTGACTGTATTAAATTCAACTCTCCCTCTCTCACAACTTTTATATCCACTCATCCCCTTCCCCCAGTGCAGGATAGCAAACCGGTTGCTGTTACTGGTTAACCTCACTGTCTTTCATCCTCATCTTCCTCCTCCTCCTCCTAACGTTACACAGCGCCGACTTGCACCGCAGAGCAAAATCGACGTGGTCTAGACAAGGCTGCTCATCTCTGTATTTCGCTACATGGCTTCAAGAAAAAGATGAAGCCGTGTTTGCTTTTAACGAGGTTTTGAGCTCTTCATTCCTGCAGTGCCAATTCGGCTCATATCATGCAACCCTTCCTGAATGATGACGGCGCCACAGCCAATAATAAGCTTTACAATGCTTTCAAGTGTCAGTTAATGCGATTGCAATAAATTGCACAACTGAATGGGAGCTTTCGCATTTTTTACGTAGCAAGGCGGTGGAATGTGTCGGACGATAACGCAACACTATACCTAATAAGTTCGAAGATAAACGTCCAAAGCAGATGAAGAACTTTGCAAAAACTGAGAAAAAAAAGCTGCACCACAGCTCGAAAATTAAGACAAGGATTAAAACTACAGCTTTTTATGTTTACCGCAAATATGTCTCTAAAATGTGTTGCCGATTGCGGCTCGTACTGATGATACACAAACATTGATGTTTGTGTTTGTCTGACTGCTTCCCTGTGGCCGCGCATGAACATTTTGTTACAATACATAATACTGTTTTTGGCCGGAACACTCACGCCTAATTTCCCGGATCATTTTTTTTTTCATGACCGACAGCGCATGGGGGACACCACCTACAAGTTGACATTGTTCACTGCTATGTCAAACTGTTATAACAGATTTATCCCTCAGAAGTGCCCCCCAATAAATCGGACGGTGAGTCAGAGCGAACCTCATCGAGTGCATAGAAGGGCAAACCTACCTAATAAAATATCCCGCAAAATGTTTACGACTAGCTATTTCTGCCTTTTTCTTACATAATTTGTTCCCAATGTTCTTGTAGATGTGGCGCAGGATATCAGGCTTCCTACTCAGAGGTAACAGAATATTTGGAGGTACACGGTACACCTCGCACCACTGTTATGAGAGCTGAAAACGTTTATGACTTCGTATGTTACCTAACATCAGTTCAGTTCAGTTTAGTCGTTCAGTCGTGTCCGACTCTTCGTGACCCTATGGACCATGTCACGCCACGCTTTCCGGTCTCTCACTATCTTCCTAACATCACATAACTTCATCTGCAGTGCCTCGAGGATGCCATCTAACCAACGCGTTCGCTGCCTACCCCTTCTCCAGCGACCCTCAACCTTTCCCAACATCAAATCTTTCTCCAGCGACTCCTCTCTTCTCATCAGATGACCAAAGTAGCTGAGCTTTAACTTTAAAATTTGACCCTCCAATGAGCACTCAGGGTTTATGGTCGACAATATCGACTGATTTGATCTTCTGGCAGTCCAAGGAATTCTCGAGAGTCTTCGCCAGCACCCCAATTCAAACGCGTCAATTATTCGGCGGTCAGCCTTTTTCACAGTCCAACTCTCGCATCCATACATCACAACTGGAAAGACCATAGCACGAGTTATACGGATCATGGTTGGCAGACTAATGTCTCTGCTCTTTACTAGGCGGTCAAGGCTAACCATTGCTCTCTTTCCCAGAAGCCGGCGTCTCCTAGTTTCATGGCTGCAGTCTCCTTCCGAGGTAATCTTGGAGCCCAAGAACAGAAAATCTGTCACAGCTTCCACTTCTTGTCCATTGATGCTCCAGGACTTGATAGGGCAAGACGCCATGATCTTTGTCTTTTTAATGTTCAGTTTAAGCCCAAACTTCTCACTCTCTTCTTGTACGCGGATCAGAAGTCTCTTGAGTTCCACTTCACTTTCTGCCATTAAAGTGGTATCATCCGCATATCTAAGGTTGTTGATACGTTTTTCAGCAATCTTCACTCCAGCTGAAGACTCGTCCAGACCGGCCTTCCTCATGATGCACTCTGCATATAGGTTAAATAGGCAGGGCGACAGTATGCAGCCTTGCCTCACTCCTTTCTCGATCGGAAACCAATCAGTAAGACTATGCCCAGTTCTGACCGTGGCCTCTTGCCCTTCATACAGGTTCCTGAGGAGACAGATGAGGTGAATTAGAACTCCCATCTCTTGGAGAGCTTGCCACAATCTGCTGTGATCTACGCAGTCAAACGCTTTCGCATAATCAATAAAGCAGAAGTAGATGGGTTTCTGGAACTCTCTTGCTTTTTCCATGATCCAGCGAAGGTTAGCAATTTGGTCTCTAGTTCCTCTGCCCTTGCGAAACCCAGCTTGCACGTCCGGAAGCTCCCGATCCACATACTGCTGCAGCCTACCTTGGATGATTTTCAACATCACCTTGCTAGCATGCGAAATAAGCGCGATCGTGCGGTAGTTGGAACAATCTTTGGCACTGCCTTTCTTTGGAATGGGGATATAAACTGACCTCCTCCAATCCTGTGGCCACTGCAGGGTTGTCCAAATCTTCTGACATAATGTATGCAGAATGTTAACAGCGTCATGGTTGAGGTTTTGAAGCAACTCAGCTGGAATGCCATCAATTCCGCTAGCTTTGTTCTTAGCAAGGCTGGCTAAGGCCCATTCAACATCACTCTTCAGGATGCCTGGCTCGAGATCAGTAATCACAACCGTCTTATGTTGGGTTTGCACGTTCGGGTCCTTCTTGTACAGTTCTTCTGTGTATTCCTGCCACCTCTTCTTTATCTCTGAGGCTTCAGTGAGGTCCTTGCCTTGTTTGTCCTTTATCACGCCCAGCTTAGCACAGAAGCTTCCTTTGATATCTTTGATTGTCTTAAACAGAGCTCCAGTGTTCCTTAATTGGCTGTTGTCCTCAACTGCTTGGCACTGTATGTTCAGGAAGGCATTCTTATCTCTCCTTGCTATTTTCTGAAAATCCGCATTGAGAACCTTGTATCTTTCTCTTTCCCCCATAACTTTTGCCATCCTCCTTTCCTCAGCTATTTGCAAAGCCTCTTCAGATAACCAGTTTGCTTTCTTGCATTTCTTTTGCTTTGGAACTACCTTAGTAGCAACTTTTTGTATTATATCACGAACATCAGTCCACATCTCTTCGGGCTCTATGTCTTCCAGATCTAATTCTTGAAATCGATTCCTCACAGCATATTCTAAGGGAATTTGATCCAGATCATACCTGGAAGTCCTTCTAGTTTTCTGCGTTTTCTCAATCGAAGCTTAATTTTGGCAACAAGAAGCTGATGATCGGTGCCACAATCGGCCCCAGGCCTTGTTTTTACTGCTTGTATAGCGCTTCTCCATCTCTGCCGGCAAAGAATATAATCAATCTGATTCCTGTACAGACCGTCCGGTGAAGTCCATGTGTACAGGCGCCTCTTGGGCTGTTGAAAATGAGTATTCGCTATGGTCAGGTTGTTTTCTTGACAAAACTCTACTAGCCTCTGCCCAGCTTCATTTGGCTCGCCAATACCGAACTTGCCTATAATTCCGGATATTTCTTCACTCCCGACCTTAGCATTGCAGTCTCCTATGAGAAAAACGACGTCTGATGATGGGGTGCGGTCTAAAAGGCAGTGCTAGGGTACAACCCCAAAAACGACGGAATGATTTCACTTCGGATCCAAGGTCAGCCTTTCAACATAACAGTTATCCAAGTCTATGCACCGACCTCTGCTGCTGAAGAAGCTGACGTTGAGAGATTTTATGCGGACCTACAAGCGCTCGTCAAACGTCTTATGTGTTCTTCTTTGTCCTTTGTGTTCTTTTTAGCGCTAAATTTTTTTTAATTATAGAAAGAAAAGCTGCCCATCGCCTTTTGTTTATCTCCATTTTCCACCCCTGGCGTTGTTCTGCCCCTTCCTTTCCCCTTTTTATTCGTTGTGTCCTCTCTCAATGTTGAAGCCTTTAGGAAGACGCCTGAGCGCACTGTAAAACCAATCTTGAGAAAAGGGGGCTGCGAACGAAACCTTTAATAAATGTGGATGAGTAATATAACTCTCCGAACGTGCTATTTTAGTTTGTTGCCTTGGAAATATATTGTTACGATGAAATAAGAAGGGGTGTTTATTTACAGTGCTGATGTAGCGGAACAAGATGAAACCTACTAGCGCCCAGAAACCAACGCTTCTTCTTCCTCTTCTGCAAAACCATCACAATCCTTCATCGTCGTCATTAGCGTGACATTTCCACCCTACTCAGACGAAGCCCTCTGGGCGTCTTCATGAGTCGTGCGAGGCTTACACGGCTTCAAGCGGGCAACATGACATAGTTCGGTTTTGGCAGACCGGCGACCCGATGCTGTCAGGCGGACTATTCCATAAGTTAAATCACTAATGCGTCTGACAACCACATATGGGCCGTAATAGTGGGCCAATAGTTTTTATGTAGGCCACGGCGCCGAACTCGATGCCATAGCCAGACTAAATCACCTACAGAGTACGTGACCCGCCGGTGACTGGCATCGTATCGCACTTTAGAACGTTCTTGTGAAACACCAGACCGTAATGGGGCGATTCTCCGAGCTTCTTCGGCGAGACAGAGGGTCTCAGCCAGGCAGGGGTCTTCACGGCTTGTGAAGGGCAGGATAGTATCCAGAGAGTAGCGTGGCGGTCTGGCATAGAGCAGAAAAAATGGACTTTACCCAGTCGTCTCATGCGTGGCGGTATTAAACGCATATGTGATGAAGAGCAGTATGGCGTCCCAGTTCTTATGCCCTGCGTCCACATACATGGCTAGCATGTTGATAAGCGTTCTGTTGACGCGCTCAGTCAAGACATTTGTCTGGGGATGGTATGGCGTCGAGTGTCGGAAAGTTACGGCGCATAAACGCATGAGCTCTTCAAAAACATCACCAGTGAATTGTCGGCCCCGATCAGTGCTGACAATTCGTGGCGGCCCGTGTCGTAAGATGACTGAGTGCAGCAAGAAAAGCGACACCTGATGCGCCGTAGCAGATGGAAGAGCGGCGGTTTCACAGTATCGTGTGAGATAGTCCACGCAGATTACAATCCAGCGATTTCCCTCCACGGACTTCGGAAACGGACCTACGAGGTCAATGCCTATTTGATCAAACGGAGCTGTCGGGGTCTTCACAGCGTGTAGCAAGCCAGACGGAGTTGCAGTTGGACGTTTGTGGCGCTGACATTGCTTGCAACTGGCAACGTATTGCTCAATCGTCGAGCGCATTCTGGGCCAGTAAAATCTTTCTTGAGCACGGTGGAGTGTTCGAACCGGCCCAAATGCCCAGAAGTTGGATCACCATGCATAACACGCAATACGTCTCTGCATAACGTCTTGGGAGCTACGAGTAGGTATCGCTGGCCGACAGGCGAATAACTCTTTTTCCATAGGAAGCCATCATGCACACAAAAACGGCTTGTAGGTACGTTGGCTTGGGCAAAGGGAGGCTGCAGATTGCTATCATTTTGCTGTTTCGTTTTGAAAACGTTCGTTTCGGGGAACGCTGGCTCGAGGGTCGATATATAATTGTCGAAATCGTCGCGTTCAGGTCCAGTCGTGGCCATTGGCATCCTAGAAAGACAATCTGCGTCTGCATGACGCCTCCCGCTTTTGTACACCACGGCAAAGTCATATTCCTGTAAGCGGAGGGCCCAGCGTGCGAGGCGACCACATGGGTCTCGAAGGTTCCGCAGCCAACAGAGTGAATGATGGTCTGTTAAGATAGTAAAAGAACGTCCTTACAAATATGAACGGAAACGCTGCACAGCGAAAACTACAGCCAGGCATTCCTGTTCGGTGACTGTGTAGTTTCGCTCCGGCTTGATCAGGGTACGACTTCCGTACGCGATTACATGCTATCGTTCATCGTGCCGTTGGACAAGGACTGCACCGAGACCGATTCCACTAGCGTCCGTGTGTACTTCTGTCAATGCAGTAGGATCGAAGTGACGTAGGATGGTTTTCGATATTAAAAAAACTTCAGTTGACGGAACGACGTGTCGCAGTCTGGTGTCCAGTCAAAAGTAGAGTTTTTGTGGAGAAGGCACGTCAGTGGGTAAGGAACGTCAGCAAAGCGATGTATAAAGCCTCTAAAATAGGAACACAACCCTAGAAAACTGCGCAACTCCTTCACTGTCTGCGGGGGTTTAAAAGACTCAACGGCGGCAGTTTTCTGGGGATCCGGCATTACACCATCACCATTGACAAGGTGCCCTAGCACCAGCGCTTGGCGCTCTCCAAAGCGGCACTTTTTATAGTTCAGAATTAGGGCGGCGTTGTGCAGACAATTCAAGAAACGTACTAGACGGTCATTGTGTTCATGGAAGGATTTCCCAAATATGACGACATCATCCAGATAGCAAAGACGAATGTCCCATTTTAAGCCGCGCAAAACTGTGTCCATAAAGCGTTCAAATGTGGCTGGCGCATTACACAGCCCGAATGGCATAACATTAAACTCATAAAGGCCATCTGGCGTTACGAAGGTTGTTTTTTTCTTATCCGCAGGGTCCATTGGAATTTAGCCAGTAGCCAGATCTGAGATCAAGACAAGAAAAATAGGACGCACCAGAGAGGCAGTCGAGGGCATCGTCTATGCGAGGAAGAGGATAGACGTCCTTTTCGTAACTGAATATAGACGCCGATAATCGACGCAGAATCGCCACGAACCGTCTTTCTACGTACAAGAATAACAGGGGCAGCCCAGGGGCTGGATGACTCCTGTATCACCTTCTTCCATAGCATGTCCTCCACTTGCTGATGAATGACTTTGCGGTCAGATGGGGACACGCGATATGGCTTTTGGCGAATGGGACGAGCCGAACCAGTGTCGATGCTATGATGGGTCCGATGTGCAGGGCGAGAGGTTGGTCCATCTGTTTGAGAAAAGTCAAACATAGGCGAAAAAGGTAGAAAAATATTCACAAGAGTACGGCATTGAGGTGAGCTGAGATCGGCGCTGATCATGCGGATGATCGAAGTTTCATCAGCAGGCAGAGGTACGGTGGCACTTGTAGCATCTGTGACCAAAGTAACGACGTGAGGCGCATCGGGTCCACTGGAGGCAAGCTTCAGTCCCGTAGGCAAAACTGCGGGCTCGGACGATGGATTGATGGTCCATAACGAGGCATTACCGTGATGCACGGAGATCATACAGTGAGGGATAATTAATTTTTCTTCAGGCATGCTGAGTGAACTGGGTGCACCACGGCTGGAATGAAACCTTCTCAAGTGGAGCGTATACGGGGACGAACATGGCAGACAAGGGTGGAACTACGGTGTATTCGGTAATACTAAAAACTGTTTCTTCATCACGGCCACTTTCAAAAAGTGTCGGCAGATGCGAGCCATCAAAATGAACCTCTTGACTTCGGCAGTCCACGGTAGCGCCACAAAACTTAAAGAAGTCCATTCCTAAAATGATGTCATGCGTAGAGTGGGGTAAGACTACGAATTCGGCTTGAAAACTTGCACCACCCTCAGACACTTGCGCACTACACACACCCAGTGGCCGCAACGCCTCTCCACTCACATCACAAAACGTTGAAGCACGGTCATATTCAAACATCACTTTGCGTCCCAACAAGCGCCTAAACTGATTACTCATCACAGACACAGTCGCACCCGTATCTACCAAAGCTAATGTACACACACCATCAATGAACACACGAATTTTGTTTTTGAGCATTGCAGTTGGAGGGATGTTGGCACACAGCACATTTCCAGCGGCCTCACCCCCATTGGTCGCGCTGGTTAGTTTTCCGGATGGGGCGGCATGGGACGCCGCCGCGGTGATGGAGAACGACGTGCACGGAAGGCGGGTGGAGGAGTAACACTTCGCTCAGAGGCTGGGGAATGGTCGCGGAGATTCCCGTTCTGGATGTTGCTGAAGTACCCACGGGGAGTGGATTGCTGAAAAACGGGGCTGTATTGCCGATTGTTGGGTACTGCTGGAGGCACCGGGCGGTTATAGCGTGGCGGGAACCTTCTGCGGCAGTACCTGGCGATGTGACCTTCGACGCCGAAGCGGTAGCATATCGGTGGGGAAGGTATAAAATGCTGTTGTGGATACGAGCCAGGCACAGCAGGGCGCATCGTAGGTCTGGCTGAATGCTCACACTGCACAGAAATCCTTGTAGATCGAATAGAAGATCTAGGTGCACTTGAGGTGACATCATACCTTGGGGCTTCAAGCATCGACGCAGTCGGGTTGGCAAAATGCATTGGCGGGTAGTCAATAGAAGCTGCAATTTCATGAGCTTGAGAGAAATGCTGGACTTGAATCGCTTGTGGTGGTGAAGCCGGCCGTCTAGAGGCCCTCTGGACAGAAACCTCAGCAGATTCATGCAGGGGAAGCGTGTTGATCCGTAGAAGTTCTTCGCGCACGATTTGCCGGATAGTTGACGAAGATCTAGTTGGGCATGGTCATCTAGACTGGCCACGGTAGGCACGTTGGCCAGCCGCCCGATTTCGGCGCAATACGACGTGTTTTAAAAGCTTGAAACGCGCGGATGTGTCTAATGACATCGGAGACAGTGTCAAGGCTGTCTTTGGCGATTAAGAAGTTGTACACGTCCGCCGCGATACCCCTTCAAAATGTGACCGACTCTGTCTTCCTCGGGCATGTTGGAATTGACACATTTGCATAACATGAGGATCTCTTCTGTATAAGTTCAATCAATCAATCAATCAATCAATCAACCAATCAATCAATCAATCTTTATTTCAGTTTGTACATACAAACTGGGGATGGTGAGAAAAAAGCAGTGAATTATGCACCGCTTGACGGGCCTCACCACCTCTAGAAGTCAGCAGTAGGCACAAGGCAAGGACAACCACTGGTAAAAAAAAATGAATACAAGTGCATCTACAGAACAAGGTTGACAGAACATATCTCATAACTGGCAGCAATAATAGACGCAGAAGTTGTACAAGTTTCATCGGGCAATTGAGCTCTTTGTGCAAGGGTCTGCTCACCCCTCTTTTTGCTGGGAACAGACTCGCCAAAACGCAGTTTTAACTTGGTGGCGAACCGTTCCCAAGTCGTTAAGTTATCCTCGTTATTCTCAAACCAGGTCAGAGCCATGTGAGTGAGAAAGAAAACGACGTTTGTTAGCATGGTAAGAGGGTCCCACCGGTTGTACCGAATACCTCGTTGATAATCAAGTAGCCACTTCTCAGCGTCCTCCCCTTCTTCTCCGGCAAAAGGTCGTGGTTCTCGGTAAGGCTGAGACGGAATTGGGTTGGAGTGGGCAGGCATGCCGCCAGCCTGGCTTGCAGCGTCGCGGCTTGAATGGTTTGTGTCGGTGTGGTCCATAATGGTCGTGAGCGGTGGCAGTCCAGCGATGCGGCGACTACGTCGAAGCTCCAGTTGGCCTTGCAGCGCTGTAGGTAGGGATCGAGGGGATCGTACGGAGCAACTCCACCAAGTTGTTACGATGAAATAAGAAGGGGTGTTTATTTACAGCGCTGATGTAGCGGAACAAGATGAAACCTACTTTCGCCCAGAAACCAACGCTTCTTCCTCTTCTGCAAAACCATCACAATCCTTCATCGTTGTCATTAGCGTGACAATATATATATATATATATATATATATAGTATATAGGGTTATTTCGAGAATGGTGAAGCTTTGCTGTACTGGAGTGTGAACATTACCTTGGAGGGCACCGAACGCGATGTCACACCCACCTCAGCACATTTGAGGGTGTGTGCGCGACACCGTAGCATGCTTTACTAAAAGGAGCAGTCGGCTAAAGCAACTCACAACCAAAACAGGGCCATTTGTGATGGTCAAAGTAGATTTCTGGAGGAACCAATGCGAAGAGGAAAAAAAGGAGAAAAGAAAAAAATGAAGGAAAAAAGACAAGAGCCGGATAGAGAGGTAGAAAACAGCTGAAGAAACTTACAGCGCGGCTTTCGACCTAGCCGGAGGCCGCTACCATGATAGCTCTGCCAGGAATGAGCGGGCGCACAGTATAAAGCTTCGCGCAAGAGCGCGGCATCGAG
The DNA here is from genome assembly GCF_055883805.1 of Amblyomma maculatum. Taxonomy (NCBI): domain Eukaryota; kingdom Metazoa; phylum Arthropoda; class Arachnida; order Ixodida; family Ixodidae; genus Amblyomma; species Amblyomma maculatum. The sequence continues at coordinate 155,444,553 of NC_139353.1, read as the reverse complement.
CACACAATATAGCGGGGTCTCATCAGGAAGAATATTCAAAAGGGAACAGCTTGGAAGCTCGAAACCTAGGGATAGATAGCTTTAAAAAATTGTCCAGAAAGGAGGTTACAGGTTACAAAAAGCAGTATCTTTAAGTTCAAAGTAACAGAGAGACCGTCGAGGTGCGTTTCGCCGGACAATTATACATGAGCACTTCCAAAGGAGCTGTACCTTAGCTTCTGAATGTCACGGTAGTTATTAGTGTGATTTTTGTTATAGAGGACTGTGAACCCTTAACAAATCGTGAAACACGGCTTTGATAACAAGTTAGTCAGCCCTACATTAAAGACACGGATACTGGAAGAAATACGCAAGGGCGGGCAATGCCTCGAACTAATTTTATCGAAGCAGACTGCGACCGAGAGTGCATGCGTGAAGGAAATTTCTTGTTCGATTAAGAACAGCAACACAAATTTTAACGTCTATTTAACTATCTATACTCACAGCCTCGCAGGAAAAGTGCTGTGATGCTGAAACAAGTGTCACCTCTTTCCTTAATAAGACACGTTTCCGACATGTCACGGGATAACCTGTCCTTACTTGTTCGCAGAATTTTGATATTCCCAATTCGTGGCTCACAGGGATGAATTTTTGGAACCTTTTCAAGAGTGGCAGACGACGGATAGATTCTCAGAAGCACTGCACATCACCAAGTGAATGTTCATGTTTCCTGGACCTTCCGTTCTCACAGTGACCAGTTTGCCCAACATATTCTTTGCTACATTTTATGGTGATGTCATAAAACATATCCGTAGAACATTGCTACTACGGCTTGGTGAGCTTCATCTCGTAGCCTGACTTCTCAGCGCCGCCACTACTGACCTTGGGGCACATCTTAGCCACTTTACGTGGCGCCGAGAAGACAAACGGCACGCAGTAATTGTTACCAGCTCTTTTCAGTTTGGGGCCGCCTTATGTGTATAGACATACACAGGACACCGCCTTCCATGTCTACTTCCTGTGTCCGTGTCACTTGCGCACGGATTAACTTCTTATCGAGACAATGAACCCCGTCCACAGAGAGGCTATGGAAAAGTATCCCAGGGCGCAATCTGGGTTGGTGTCAGTTGGACAAAATGATGTACTCGCATCTGACGCCACACAAGTGGGAGAATGGATAGCTCAAGGCAATGAAAATTTAATGGCGGTAGCATACCAAATGAAGATTATGGTGTGCCCTGTTCCGGGGTTGCTACGAGAGAAGGAAAATGATTCAAAAGACGAGGTGAGTCTTAATCGGGAGATCATGTCAGTAAGCTTGAAGAAAGACTTTGAACTGGCAAACGTAAAAGGGAAGTGCATGGTACGGGCTTTGGCACACAATTACAACCAGATATCTTCCATTTTATTCGAAGACTGGGAGCAGAGATCGATGTCCTCTTGGCGGCCAACGATACCTTTTTAGGGGGCCATGGGAGATCACGGCGGCGATGTAGGTGGAAGTGGAGCAGAATAAAGCGTAATGAGGCAGAATGAGACCGACAAAATGGCGAAGAATAGGTCAAGCAAGCAAAAAAGGCAAAGCTAAAAAGTTAGCAGAGGATGAATTAGGCGCAAAATCAAGGACACAGCTCAATGGGTAGAAAAAGAACGAATGAAAGGCGGCGAAATAGGTATGTCAGCTATGCGAGCCAAATGTAAGGTATCTAGATGATTCACCCTCTACTAGATGCTACTTCTGCGAAGGATGCTACAGAAGAAAAGAGCAGAAGGAGACTGGACAGTAGCAGTGCTGTTAGCCAAGGAATAATGTGGCAAAGAATAAATCATCGTGCAGGATCATACCTAAGTATAAGGAACAATTGCGGTTGCAAGCCCATGGGTATAGGGCTCATTAGGGATCGGATAAAAATGCCGGGTGTAAAACGAAGTGGTAGCTTCACGATGATTTAGTCTGGCAGCCTTCTTATGCTGTTCGTTGGGCATTTCTCAGGTATTTGCTTTGCTCTTCAGATGGCATCTGAGATGTAGAGACAGTGTCGACCGATTCAGCCGCGCGGCGTTTCCGCCTAGCAGGGTCGAGATGGCGCCGTTTAGCGAGACGTTCTTCCAGCTTCTCTGGCCTCTCGGCGTCTTTCTGCACCCTTTGCCATTGAAGAACTTCCCGTAAACTCTCCTAAGAAACGCAGTGTTCTCCCGATACCCAGATGAGGCTAAGTGCTGGCTGTATCCCGCGCGGTCGCACACTTATTTAGCACTGGAGTCCATGGCTCTGACTGCTAGAAACCTCCGAAGCTGCTCTTTATGCTTGCATAATCACGTCACGTCATTTTCTAGCGTGTGAACACTACATGTGGACTGCGTCCGTGGGCACGCCGCCGCTAATGCCTTGACATCACAGCCTAGCAGTTTACACCTCATGTAGACTTTGTGCCAGGCGCACCGGCGCTACTTCCGTTATGTACTCAGTTTAGAAAACTATGAAACGTGGAAACCGTCTGGAGAGGATGAGGTAACAGCAGATTTATTGAAGGACGGGGGGATATCGTACTAAGAAAACTGGCCACCCTCTATAGACAATGTTGATGTCACCGGCACTATTGCAGCCATGGAAGAACGCAAACATTGTCCTAAATCATGACAAAGAGGATTCTAAGAACCTAAACAATTACAGACCAATCAGCTTACTATCTGTTACGTATAAGCTATTTACTGAGGTAATCTCTAATATAATATTGACAACCTTAGACTTTCATCAAGCAAAAGATAAGGCAGGTTTTCGGAAAAGGTACTCTACTATCGATCATAATGTTATTAGCGGTATTTGTTGGTCGTGCTCTAGAGCACAATGAAGTGCGACAGCGGAAAGATGACGCTGAGGATCGACAGATTTTGCCGGTAGTTCACACTTCAGAGAAGGGCATACCTAGAGATCCCCACTCTAGGTTAGACCTCCCCTTGTCTCTACCCGTTTTACTGTCATTCGGTGCGAGTGCCAAGAGAGTTGCATTGGACCCTATTTGTGCAATCCTATACAACTATATTATGGCAACTGGAAGCTTAACCTGTTAACCCTTTTTTGAAATTCTGAGTTTTTTTCATTAAAATTATTATGATTGCTACTTTTTATGTTCACAATTCTTATAGCTGCATTGTAATTCTTTACAATCTGGCTCTGCAACAAGATTCTGCTTGTGTTTGAGTTTGTGGACAGCACTACCCCTTGACGAATCCCCTATGGCGGGTACGTGCCATTTTTCAAGAGGCCAACAACAGCAATAGAATTGCACTGCCATCAACGCTAGTTGCACTAAATGCTATTGCTTGGGAAAGAGTGGTGGTGAATTCATTCTATCCCCTGTGACAAGCTGGATCTCACTGGATCTGATCTGGGTGCAGCAGCCCCCATGTCAGTACCACCAAAATCTTTCCAGACGCCACTCTCTCAACGCCCACTGCATCTGCTGTCGTTATGGTCGACCCCCGTACCCCAGGAACCTTCTGCGGGGCCACCAACGTTAATATAGACAACTGGCTGGCCATATACGAACGCGTCAGCAAGTACGACAGGTAGGATCCCACACTTAGGCTTGCAAATACGTTCTATCTGACTGGCACCGCGTGAGTGTGGTTTGAAACCCATGAAGATGGCCTCACATCATAGGATGTCTGCAAGCAGAAACGCCATGACATGCTCGGAAAGCCTGTTGGCAGCCGACTCGCCGCTACAGAGTCGTATCTCAACAGAGTTGTATCTCACTTCATTTCAGGACATCCTGTCTCTGGGCCTCAAAGTCGACCAAACCATGTGCGAGGCGGCTAAAAACGGCTACATACTAAAATGCATTTCCGATGATGCCATCCACCTCCTATTGTGCAAGGATTGTCCCACCGTGGACCCTGTGCTGCAGATGTGCCGCCTTGTCGAGCAAGCGAAAGAGGCACATTTCTGACCGTTTCAACTGGCTGCCGAACAAAGCTGCTAGCTCTTTCTATGTGGATCTTCCGACTCCTCGACCTCCCACCAGCGACAGTACTTTGACCCGAATCGTCCGCAAAGAATTTGAGCCAGTGAATCTGGCAGCCTCCATGGAGCATATGTCGGGCAACACCCTGTCTACTATATCACTCATTCAGGCTGCTCTTCGCCAGGTGATTGCTAGTAAACGCATACCTCCCAGCCGCATCGCCGACACCGTGGGTTACGCACCTATCCCTCTAGTCATTGCTGCTGCCTCCTTCAACACCGGTTGCTCCTCCCAATGTCGGTACCGCAATCCGAATCAATGCCGTACCCCTGACAATCGCCCCATCTGATTTTCTTTAGGCGTAAGCCACATCTCCCGTCCCTATCGCACCCGTTGGTACGCGCCATATCGTCAGTTCGCCTACTTCAATCACTTCGGAGACTGCCCCGACCAATCCCGTGTTCATACCGGTGCAACTATTCGTTTTGCCAGCCGTTCGCCATCTCCAAAAGCCAGACGCTCGCGTTCTCCTCTTCCTCGCCTCAGTTCTTAACCGCTCTTTCCCGCTCACTTGCCGGGAAACTTGCAAATGCAGCTCCCGGAGGTGACGCTGCATTTGTGATCCGGACCAAAAAACATCTGCTGACCCCTGCAACTACAACATAACCGCATCGATATCCTTTTAGATGGAGTTACAGTTTCTGCTCCTATTGATACGGGCCCCCAACTGTCCGTTCTCAGCTCCTGTTTTCACCGCCTCCCCAAGAACATCCTTATGGCAGCACCCTCACCCACAGTTCGCGTCCCCAATGGCAGCCCTACTGCAGTTGTTGGCATGTGCACAGCGAGTTACCATTTCTGGCCGTCATGCCCAAGTGTTGTTCACCGTCCTACAGGAATACCTCAATGACGTTATTTTTGGAATTGAATTTTTAACAGACCGCTCTGCCCTCATTGACTGCCTACTTCGCTTAGACCTGCCGCTCTGCTCTGACCCCTTTTGCTGACCCCACCTTCGATCCGCCGTATATATCCCTATGTCGCAATTCCTACCCATCCCAGACGGCGATTATCTCGCGTGTCGCATTGCTAATGTCATCCTGCAGTGGCGCGTCACCCTTCGTAATCTAATTGTGCATATCTCTCAGAACTTCACCACTCTCCCGGTCTTTAATTTCATCTTGTCAACTCAAGTTCTGCCCGAAATAATTTCATTAGCTCGCTATTACCGACGACGGATTATGACATTTCAGCTCTGACTACAGATCATCCAACTGCCGTCCCTACAGCCCCTCCCTGATCTCCAGCCTGAATTCGCCGCAAAGTTAAACAAGCTTTTGCGCACCTATCGTGACCTTTTTGACGTCGGTACAAGCCCATTTGTTAAAACTAAACTGTCACCCACCCCATTGATACCGGTGTCGCCAGTCCTATTCGCAGGCGGCCCTATCGAGTTTCGCTAGCCGAGCGACGCGTCATTCAAACGGAAGTCGAGAGGACGTTGGCGAAAAACAGATTCTAGCCATTTAGTAGCCCCTGGGCATCCCCTGCCGTGCTGGCCAAGAAGAAAGATAGCAGTTGGAGATTCAGAATTGTCTACCGTCACGTGAATACATAATCAAAAAAAGATGTTTATCCTCTACCGCGTTTCGATAACGCGCTTGATAACTTACACGGAGCCAGCTAATTTTCATCCATCGACCTTCGTTCCGGTTACTGTAAGATCTCTGTCGACAAAAGAAATCGTGGAGAAACATCGTTCATCACCCCTGACGACCTCCATCTATTCGAAGGCATGCATTTTGGCCTTTGCAATGCCCCAGCGACCTTCTAACGCATTATAGACTTTGCTCTGAGTCTGCAAATGGACCACTTTTTTGTTACCTTAATGAAGTAATTGTTTTCTCTCTACACTTGACAGCCACATATTTTGCCTTTCTATAATTCTTGCTCTTTTTCCTCGCGTCGGGCTGCAACAAAAGTCCAAGAAGTGCAGCATCGGTTACCGAGAAATCAAAGTCATTGGTTACTCGGTTAATGCTACCGCTACCGCTGCTATTGCTGCGCTAAGCTTGACCCTGAGAAGATTCGAGCTGTCAGAGATTTTCTGACTCCGCGTTCTTCCAGCGGTGTTCGAAGTTTTTTTTGGCTTGTGTTCCTATTTCCGATGAATCGTCCCGAAATTCGCAGCCCTTACTCCTCCTTTCTCTCACCTCCTTAAGAAAGACGTCTCATTCTCTTGGGCGCCGAAACAATTGCAGGTTTCTCGGAGCATATTGCTGCTCTCACTACACCACCCGTCTTGGACATTTCAGCCCATCTGCTCCTACTTAACTCCGCACCGGCGCAAGTGGCCATGGCATTGGAGCTATACTCGCTCACCAACACGGCCACACACGCATTACTGCGTATGCCAGCCGCCTCCTCTCTACGGGCGAACAAAATTAGTCTATCACAGAGCGATAGTACCTGGCGCTTGTTTGGGCTATTACAAAATTCCGCCCAATTTGTTTGGCCACCCCTTTACTGCTATAACAGACCATCATGCCTCTCGTTGCCTTTCCTCCCTTGAAAATTTTACTGGCCGTTTGAGAAGCTGGGCGTTACGCTTGTAAGAATATACCTTTTCCGTCTTCTACAAGCCCGGCCGGCTTCACAAAGATGCAGACTGCTTGTCCCATCATCCCGTCGACTCCTATAGCCCGCGGCCGGCCGTCGGACCTCTACGATGACGCCTGTGTCTTGTCTGTCAACGCATTTTCTAATATCGCTGACGAACAGCTCTTGTATCTTTCGCTACACTTCCTTATCCCACGTCTCACTTCCGACCCCCGTGATTCATTCCTCGCCGTATTTGTACTCCATGGGAACGCCCTATACCGACGTAATATGCCACCAAATGGCACTGACCTTTTGCTCGTCGTTCCAGAACATTTGCGTTCCACTATTCTTGAACTGTTCCATGATGCTCCCACGACTGGACACCTGGATGTCCCCCGCACATACAAAAGCCTGTGCCGACGTTTCTATTGGCCGGGGCTCTGCCACTTTGTCCATCACTACGTTGCCGCATGTGAACTGTGTCAGCTTCGGAAGAAAGCCGCAATTTTGCCTTAGGTCACTTGCAACCAATACCAATATCGACTGGCACGTTTTCCCGAGTTGGCGTTGATCTTTTTGGGTCCTTCCCAGTTTCCGCCTCGGAGAACAAATGGATCGCCTTCGCCACCGATTACACTAAGCAGTACGCTAATACCCGAGCCATCCCGGCCACCTTCGCCACGGACATCGCTGACTTCGTTCTAGTAAGCATAACTCTTCATCATGGCGCCACTCATAAACTACTAACTGACCGTAGCCGCTGCTTCCTCTCACGAGGGGTTGACGAAATTCTCCGTTCGTGCTCGCGGCGGCCTCGCAGAACATCTAAACCATACACGCACAGATATGCTGTTCATGTATGTCTGTGACAACCACCAGTATTGGGACAGTCATGCACCTTTTCTGACGTTCGATCACAATTCTTTATTACCAATGTCACACCAACTATTTAAGCTTTCTACATTGCTTGTCCTTATTGTCTTCAGTTCGCCTCTTCATCCTACCGCTCGATACTCTCCATTTTACCTGGTATTTGGCTGACACCCATTACTGCTCTTCGACACCTCACTACCCGCAGCAGACGCCACCAGTGCTTGAAGCCAGTGATGCCATCGTCCGCGCTCAAGATTTCCGCCGGTTTGCTCATGCCAGGCTCTCTGCATCCCAAGACTCCCAAAAATGCCTGTACAACAGTCGCCGTCGTGGTGTGCAGAACACTCCTGGACCTTTCGTCTTGCTGTGGCTCCCGAGCCATCGAGTGTGGTTGTGCGAAAAACTTGCTCCGTCAAACAGGTCCTTACCGCATTTTGCGCTCCGTGACCGACGACCCTGTGCATCCGAAGTCCTCTTCCGCAGTGCCATCTTCCGAAATTGTACGTGTTCACCGTATCAAGACCTATAATTAATGATATATTTAACTAATGTAGAAAGCGCCGGGAGGGTGCGTTTCGCGAGAGGGATAGCGTTACTAACGGTATTTTGTCGTCGTGCTCAAGAGGACGATAACGTGAGAAAGACTGAGTAAAGACCACGACTCTGAGGGTGGACAGATCTGAGCTTCTACAACGATTATTGTACGAACTGCTATCGCTTGTGGATCTTCCCTATACCAATATTCTTTATCCTCTTATCCCATCGACCACTCGTTTCTTGCTGCCCATGAGTCGACCCCTGTGTCTTCTCTAAATCCGACTTTTCCCACATAGCCGACAAACAGCGCTTAGACCCAACCCTCAGTTCTCTTATCGACCGCCTCCGCACAGACAGCCGTGACTCTTCCATCGCTCTGTTCTTCCTTCATGGGGACATGCTGTACCGCCGCAACATGCGACCTGATGGCGCTGAGCACTTGCTGGTCATTCCCTAACATCTACGGCCTGCCGTTCTCCACGAAGAGAGGCATGACGCCCCTACAGCTGGTCATCTTGGCCTCTCACGCACATACAGTCGCGTGCGCCGGCGCTTATTCTGGCCTGGACTGTACCGCTCCGTCCAACCTTAAGTAGCGGCTTGCGACCTCTATCAACGCCGGAAGAACCCCCTGTGCTGCCACCTGGACACCTGCAGCCGTTTGCTATCCCGACTGAGCCATTTTCTCGTGTTGGCCTTGACCTCCTGGTCCTGTCCTGTCTACATCTGTGTTAGTTGTCCCCGTCGTTTTTGCGCTCTGTCTTCAAGAAACTCCTAGGGCCCTCTCCTGAGTCCTTGTTAGGAAACAAATAGATCGCTGTGGCCACCGATTATGCCACGCGGTACGTGATCACTCGCGCCATTCCAACTAACCGTGCCACAGACGTTGCCGACTTTCTTTTGTACGACGTCATACTTCACCATGATGCTCCCCGTCAACTACTTACCGACCGTGGCCGCTGTTTAATTTCACGAGATGTTGACAAAATACTTCGTTCTTGCTCCGTTCAGCACACGTTCACCACTGCGTATCACCCTCACATGATTGGCCTTACGGAACGTCTTAACCACACACTCACCGACATGCTCGCCATGTATGTATCCGACAGCCATCACGACTTGGACATTAGTCTGCCATTTGTCACCTTTGCATATAACTCTTCGCGTTATGACACTCTGCTGGGTACCCTCCATTCTGTCTTCTCTTTGAAGAGACTCCTTACTGCCGTTTGACTCTGCTATCTGCGGCTGGCCCCATCACAACCTATGCCCGCGATACCATCGCCCGAGCCGATGCTGCTCGCCAGATTGCTCGTCACAATCTCGCCCTCTCTCAAGAAACTCAAAAACGTCGCTACGACGCTCACCACCGTGATGTTCACTATACTCCCGGATCTCTGGTATTGCTCTGGCTTCCCTGCCATCGTGTGGGGTTGTGTGAAAATCTTCTGCCCCACTACACAGGCCCTTAGCGTATACTACGCCCAGTGACCAACGTGACCTATGAGATTACACCGCTCCGTCCAAAGTCACCGACCGCTACACCCACTTCCGACATCATACATATCGCCCGCCTCAACCCGTATTACTCCCCCTCCACACCGCGCGTCTAATACGCACCGGGACATTGCCTTTTGCTGAGGGGGATAGTGTTACCGAGAAACGCGTGACCAAAGTGATGTGCTCACACACAACGAGTACATCCACGTACCAATATACAAGAAAAATGAGCAGCGACGACGGAGTCTACCTTCCAGTCGTGCCGTCAGACCTCGGAGAGATCGCATCCTTGTTGCCTGTCACAATGAGCCAACATATGGCCACTTGGGGCTTGCGCTAACTCTAGCAAGAGTGAGTCAATCCTGTTATTGGCCCCAACTTTCAGCCACCATGCACCGCTATGTCAGAGGTTGCCGCAAACGCCAGCGCCGCAAGTCCCCTACAGTAAAGCCTGCGGGTCTGCTCCAACCACTGCCTCCGCCCCGGAAACCTTTGACCAGGTCGGTATGGATCTTTCGGCCTATTCCTATTATCGTCGGCTGGTAATAAGTGGATTGTAGTAGAGAGAGACTATTTAACGCGCTGTTTGAAAACGAAGGCTGTACAGCGAGGAACGTCACCTGAAATCGCAGTTCTTTAAGCACCAGATTGTTTTACGGCATGGCGGCCTATCCTACGTCGTGACAGTTCAAGGCCCGGCCTTCACAATGCAGCTCCTGAACGAGGTATTCCAGATGAGTCACACGTGCCACCGGAAAACTACTGCTACCATACGCAATCAAATCGGTTCACGGAACGCCTAAACAGCTGATATGCTGGCAATGTACGTCGACGTAAAACATGAAACTTGGGACGAAGTTTTTCAGTACGTGACACTTGCCGTAAGGGAAAACACTCGCTTTTCTCAGCTTCGCCTCGTCTATGGCTATGAAGTTCCAACCATGTTGGATGCCATGCTCTCATGTGCGACCGATGACCGGTCGCTCACGCCGCACGCCGAGGAATTTTCTCAGTACGCTGATAATGCCCGCCAACTTACCTGCATGCGCATTAAGCGACAACAGGCGACGAATGCACGTCGCTACGGCCAACGCCTCCGACATGTCGAGTACCACCCCGACAACCAAGTGTGGATGTGGACTCCTGTTCTTCGCCCAGGATTATCGGAGAAGTTGCTCAGCTGCTACTTTGGCCCGACAAAATGCTTCGCCGTCTCTCTGATGTCACTTATGAAGTTATCCCCGTCGAAGTTGTGCCTCTACCTGCGGTAGTGAACGTGTTCGCATGAGGTTCTTCTTCACGCAGTGACGGCCGGTGCTTGCGTTTTTTAGTTTTTTTCTTTGAGCGTCCTGCTTTGCATTCATGTTCGCTGATTTGTTCCGTATCTTACCCGAACCAGCAAGCTTCACCCTCATCAGTGCTTAATTATCCTTTTTGGAGGAGGGAGAGCTAAATAATGCCACCAGGGGACATTATCTGGCACCCGACGACGATGGTGCTTTAGAAAGAAAAGGACACACGCGCTATTGGACCTGCAACGATGCGTATCTTTGGCTTGTCTACTCTGAACTGTGACAATATTGTTACGGGGTGGCATGACAAACGATGGAACACGGCGACACAACAGAATTAGAACGACGTGATGGCAGGACGATGAAATATGCTTTATTGGCCAGCGGGCTTGCCGCGAGCTGTCCGCCCCGCGCCACTGCCCGCTTCGCCATCTTCGTAGCACTACCTGGGGAAACCGAGTGATCGTCCCGATCGATTGCTAGAACTCCATTGCATGAAGTGACGATGAACACAGACACAGGATTAGAACGTGAAACGCTGGACACCACAACGAATGCGAAGGTGGGATTATTGCTTGCCCCGGAGCATCAGGTCCAATCTTCACCGTTTGCCGAAGGCCAAGGCTCATGGGCACGCCGAACGGCTTGGGCGGGGGTGCTATTTTCGCTCGAGTGGTCGTGAGGTCGCTTCGTCGTGGGATCGGTCGGGTCAGCTTGGGCTCTTCCTGGTCGTCATGTGTTGTGGTCAGGGCTGGGGGAGCGGCTGGTCGGGTCTGAGCACAAAGGGCTGGGGCAAAGGTGGGCGGCAATCTTCAAGGGCTCTCGGCCAATGGACCCGGCGTACGGTTGACTTCGACGGTGCAAGGCGAGGATGGGGATGAACCGCACCTCCAACCAAATGTTACGTGATGGCATGACAAGCGATAGAACACGGCAGCACAACAGGAACAGAACGACGTGATGACATGACGATGATATATGCTTTAATGACCAGCGGGCTTGGCGCGAGCACTCCGCCCCGAGCCACTGCCCTCTTCGTCATCTTCGTAGCAATATTGAGGCTGCCAACGCTGATTTAGCCTGGCAGTCTTGTCATGCTGTTTGTTGAGCATTTCTTCGGTACTTGCCAGGCTAAATCCCCATGAAGCCACCGCTTCTCATCCGTTTTAACCAATGGTAAGCCATCGTTGATTTTTCCTAGCTGGCCCTCTGCTCCTTCCATCATTTATTCGACGTAGGATGGCGTCTAGTAGTGCCCTATCACCTCCGCCGCATTGCGGCTTCTCAGCGAGGCCAGGGTCGATCATGCGATCAGATTTTGGTTGACCTTGAAGTTACCTTGACGTCGCGGCTTCACCTTGACTTCGCTTTGGCTTCATTTCGAAATACGCCTGAACTTTGACCTCGACCCACGGCCTATGCAAGTGCTTGTTCCAGTGGTTCTGCAAGCACAAACTAAAGGTTTGATTTTGTATGAGCCTTGAATGTCATGGGCAGCACACGTCGAAGAGCCCGAAGCTTCTAGTAGTGAAAGTCGAAGAGAACTGGAAATGACTTTGATGTGATCTTGATGTCCCGGCTTGACACTGACTTGATTTTTAAATAAGCGTAAACTTCGACCTTGACCTCTGAATAGGTCTGACCATTCGTCCAGTTGTTTCCCAAACCTAAACTGAATGTTTGACCTTGGCTGATCCTTCAAGGCCAAGGGCAGCGCATGCCAAAGAGAGCCCGAGACGTCTAGTGAAGCTACCCATTCAGAAAGCTGAGTAAATGACTATTGCCACTGCTCCGTTACTTGTTAGAAGCTGAAACGGCAGCTGGCAACAATATTTGCGTATTTTCGTTTCATTGTTTTTAGTTTTATGTGAACTTGATTTCGCAAGAGTGGGGCGTCTATCTGTTCATAACCATCCCAGCGTCAATTCAAGCCTCAACGGTCACAATGATTTCGCAGACAAGCAGTGTGCCTGCTGAAAAAATAACAAATCAAGGAAATAACAAAATCAGGAACTGTGCTGCATCAAGACCGATTGTATGATAAGAAGGTAGATGTGAAAGTGAGAAAGAAAGGACACACGAGTACTGAACTAATTTTTGCACACGATATGGTGCCAAACGAGATAAAAGGTCACAATATCTGGAAAGGCAAGGCACAGTAACAGCATCTTCAGAACACCGTAGTGCTGTTAGGCATTTCGAAGTTTGACTGATGTTACTAATTGAACAATAGCACATCTTCAAATGAATATGCGGAATAAAAAAGTGACCCCCCCCCCGCTCAATTCAGGTAAAATATAAATAAACCAAACTGCGAATGAAAACAAATTCAAAAGACGAGTTTCATGGTGAAGATATTACAGCCTATGGTATAGAAGGAGGGAAGAGACTAGGCCGCCTCCAACGTGAGTTTATTCGCCAACTTTCAATACCCCAAGGGGTGGCACGGGCCTTTGTCACCCGGTATGGTCTAGAAGGCATATGCTCACCACCTTCCAAGCAGCTACCGTTTCTCTAAATAATGAAGTAGTACTTCCCTCCCACCTCGTGCGCTCCCACTCCAGAAACTTTTCTGCACGAATCTGTAACAAGCTCCACGCCCTAAGGTCAGACAAATATTATACAGGTACTGGAACTAGAAGCTGGAACAGTGTCACATCAATGGTCTTTGTTGACATCATGATGAAGTCAGTAATTACGCCTCGCTCGTGAATCTCGTCAATGATGACATGAAATACTCCACGAAGACCGCTTTCATACGGCCTACACAGGTCGGCGTGTCAGCTGGAATCACTGATGCAGCCTCTTATTCTCGCATATTCAGAAGTTGCAATACTCCGCTATTCGAGGAAGGCTGAGTATCCGTGCTGTTCGCTCTGTACTTCGTGTCTTGCCCAGAGCCGTTGAATGCACTTCCTTGATTTTGTGTTCATGATTCTGGGGGCCTTGACTGAGGGAATCCTCGGTATATCCCTTGCACGTCTCGTACCTCCCCAGGCCGATAACATTTCGATTGCTTTGGATGATCGCTCTGTAGGTATATCATTAGCAATAGGATCAAAACGCTGCTCTCGTTCGGCGTATGAATTAATAGTTAAGTATGAAGTCTCTAAGTATGAATTAATAGTTAATAATAGTGGGAGACAGGACCGCGCAATTTTTTCTTTCTTCATTTAAGCTGTCTTTCTCACACACACAAAACAAAGCAGGTGTTTCCCCAGGACATGGCTGCGCTGATAGGCGGCTTGTAAGCGCTCCTAATCGTGCATACCATTTTTATCACCACTTTATTTCAGTAAAATACCTGCAGTTTCTATAGATTGCCTAAAAACGCAACTCGCCACCCCAGTTGTCTGGAAGCATGAGCAGGAGCGCGCTACAGCTTCATTACGATAAACGTAATTCAGATTCGATAAACGATATTCAGAGGTTTCAAACAGTTCACATGAGTTCCCTTTTTTGCTTTAGGTAGCAAGTTTTCTAACTGCGACGTCTCCACAAAGCAGATTACATAGACATGTTTGAGTGAATAAGATTAAGCGGCAAATACGTATTGCTACTAGAGGCAAAATATCACCCCGATGTGAAATTATCTTAATGCGATGTCTCCATACAGACGGAATTCCACGTACAGCACATGTTAATCACAGTGGACGCGTGCAATACATATCTACTGCACTTTTGAAGAACTCATCACCATCAGCAGCAGCCAGACTATACATTCTGCAGGGAGAAAGACTCTCTCATATTCCTACATTTAACCCGGTCCTCTGCTAGCTGCATCCATGTGACCCTTGCAAGCTTAACCTCATCCGTCCACTTGACTTTCTGCCTCACCTTCCATGCTTTCCTCCCCTTGGCATACAATTCGTTACCCTTCGCGATCATCGGCTATCCTCTCTTCGTACTACATGTCCTGACCATGCACATTTCTTTTTCATTTCCACTAGAATGTCATTACCTCAAATTATTTTTCTGAGCGACTCTGCGCGCCTCCTATCTCCTGGCGTTACGCTAACCATTATCCGTTCCTCAGCTCTTTGCTTTGTCCTCAACTTCAGTAGAAGCCTTTTAGTTACCCTCCACGTCTCAGCCCCATAGGCGAGCACAGATAAGATGCAATTTTTAAATACTGCCGGAGCGATACCGGCAAGCTGCTAGTCATAACCTAAGCGTGCATGGCAAATGCGCTCCGTCCCAACCTTATTCTCAAAGTTATTTCCCTTTTATGGACCGGATCTACGGTTACTAACCCACCTAAGTAGACATATTCGCCTACCCCTTCCACTGCTTTCCTAGCTATTGTATATTGCTGTTCCTTCCTGGTTCAGTTGAGCATTGTCTTAGTCATCTGCATATTGCTTTTAGATATGCCTTTATGATTTTCCTGCTTGGTCATCGATGATGCTTTGCAGTTCATCCCTTCAGTCACTTGTCAGCTAATTGCAGGTCGCTGATGTACCCTCCATCAACCCTTATCCACAACTTCTCCACTTTCAACTCTGAATACTTCCTAGAAGGAAACTGCGAATACTACTAGGGCGATCATGTCTCCTTGCCTAATGCTGTTATGGAATTTTATTTTTTATGGAGAACTATGCTTGCTGTGCAGCCACTATAGATATCCTCCACTACTTTCACATACTGCTCGTTGCACCCAGATTTCACAATCTGCAGGACTGTGGACGTTTCGACTGAGGCAAACATTTTTCCGCAATCAGTGAATGCATTTTTCTAACATCTGATTGATGCGTCTGATAGTCGAGTACGCTTTCCGAAAACCTATTAGATTTTTTGGTTTGTTGTAGTGTATGGTGTTCCTGATTCTACCCTGCACCTATCGGATAGTGCACTGTTGGCCTGTCATTTTTCAAGTCCATGCGTCCTCTTTTTATGAATTCAGATAATGCTAACGTTATTCCATAATTACGGTACTATTGATGTCCCCAGGTACTGCGTATACATGTGGCTAATTTTCCTAGCACAATAACTCGCCGTCCTTCCACAAAATCTGTAGTTACTTAACCTCCCTATGTGATTTGCCCCTTTTCCTTGCTGCTAAAGCTTCCATAGCCACGTCCTTCATTAATATAAGAATGTCTGGCTGCTCATGATATGCAAATCTCACAATTACCCTGACTACTTTGATTACTGCATAGGTCATTTACAACTCCTCGGCTATTTTGACAATCGTGTCCATACTAGTGATGACATTTCGCACCTTTCTCTCAGCGCATACATGTGATTTTCGCCTATGACTGCTTTGCTTCTCCCCGCTTTAATGCTCTTCCATTTGTTCAATTTTGTTCATATTATACTTCCTTATGTCGGACAATTTGTACTTATTTATTAGCTTTGATAACTCTGCCAGCTCTGCGAATTCTAGCTCTGCCAGTGTGGATGATTTCATATTTTGGCATCTCTCCATCGAATCGTCCATTTTCTTACACAGTTTGCCGGTATCCTCTTTAACTATCCTACCACCTACTTCTACCGCACACTCCGCAATGTATCTCAAAGTATCGTCCATCGTCCTACACTATGGTCGTCAGCCTCAATTGAAGTTCAAAGCTCGGTTGAAGCTGACTTGAATAACTATGACTAAAGCAGGTTTATATGAAAAACGTGCTCAGTAGAATTGTACGTAGTGTTGCGCAATATGCTGTTTGAGAGGGGGTAGGAATTGGAAACATCTGTAGAAATAAGAGCCTGCCATCGCGTTTCGCCAGTCGCTGGCTTTACGACCATGAACAGCTAGCATTTCATTCACTTCATTGTTTTTTCTTTCGTCGAAGCGGATAAACCCAGCATCCGCGGCGAATATAGCATCTAAAATACTCGCTCTGGCACCAAACTAAGCAGGTTCCAGCCTCAATCGTCGTGCTGATATCATAGGAGTTGATGTCGGTCACACACATTTTGACGACATTGGTGGTAGTCCTTAGCCTCTGCCCGCTTTCTTAATCTGTAAGAACCAAAAATAAAATGCGTCAACGCATGATGTTCAAGTTAACACTTTGAATACAAAATATATTTAGTGCAACTTGAAAAAGCAAATTTTATGCATTGTGTCATGCACGGAATGAAATTTCTGGCAGGAATCATTTTAATGATCCAATGTGTGTGAGTCTACCTCCATGCACGCCCCCGCCGCGTGCTACCGATATTATAAAAAACACTATACACGATTTCGGGGCCAGAAAAATGGACGTCCGTACTGACTTAAATAGTCATTGACTCTAAATCGACTGCAGCATACAGCGCGATATTTATAGAGGCAAATTGTTCTTGATACAAATGAATAAATTTTATGAATTTGCCAGAGGTTCATTCGTACGCATGCTGAAACAGATATTGTACGAATGTTTTCAAAGATGCATAAGCAACCAAACTCAATTTTTTAAGTAACCTTTAAAAAAATCGGCGATGACACACATAGGCGGATAAGCCAAAGAGAGAAAACAGATCCTTGAGCGCTAAACTCGAGTCCAGGAGCAGCTCTACAGATATACCCTTCATACCACGTTGTCTTTAGATTGCATGATAAATCTCATCGATTGGTTCATAGAAAGAAAAGATGGAGTATCTGAAACACATTGTCTGTGGATACCTGACCCCGCCGTGAGGGATGAGAAGAAGATTGCAATGACCGCGGAAAGAGAGAACGAGATTGCGCAAATCATAAACGTAAATAAGCAATACCTTATACGTAAATAAGCAATACCTTATACGTACACTTCTGCAGGCTAAGCCATTTTATGAAGTCTGATAAATAATCACACCAATTAGAAGCTGAACAATCTGCCGTACTCATCCAGCAGCATGAATCTGGCTCTGCTACTTCTCTCTTCGGTCGTTACGGGAGAAGCGAATGCAGAGCAACATTCTTGTCATATTCGAACACGGATAAACGTATCAGCAGGCCTTTGGGATCGCAACAATTTCGCTAACCTCTCATATCTACAGCAGCGGTAGCTCCAGCCAGCCATCTTAGCGAGCCGCACTATGTCCACTAGGCGATACCAGTGGTGCTTGGAACACTTCTGCACAGAGGCCTTTAGTAGAAAAGGTTATTTCGAAGGGATTGGCTTTCTTTTTCTGAATTTAAATAGTTTGTTGTCGTGTAAATGAATGAACCCTTTGTTGCATTACTTTACATTATTTTAACAGACAATAAAACACGATAAACAAGATGGCTGGGGCTAGCTTGTGTTTCATTCCTGCCTTCGATACCGTCCCAAAAGATTTTAAAATTACCTGAACAAACTGAAACTAATCGTACTTGAAGGCGTCGCATTCTAAGAAACTTGTCCGCGAGAAATGGTCTCGCCCGACGTGTCACATATCCACAGTTTATATAAAAAACACCGCTTTATTGCGGGTCAACAAAAAGGATCTTCGGAACAATACGTTGGAAGACACTGTCGGGTGAAGCATACATTCAAGGCCTGCAGCAGCGCTATGCCAAGATACAAAAAGAAGGGGGACTGTGCTTTCACACGGCGCGGCAGGGCAAAACAAACTTGGTGCAAATAGGGGGATGCAACACGGCAAATTGACTCATAGCGGCACCAGAGACTTTACTTCGCCAGTGGCAACAACTGACGCCAACAGACTAACCCTTCTCCGGAGGCACCGCTTCAGTCTTCGTCCTGGTCGGGTTCCGCTCTGCCGTCCATGTTCACCCTACAGGATGCATCGTGCCGCTTGCTGACAGCATGACCGCGTCGCTGTTGCGTTGTCTCGAAATCCCCCTTCTTGGCTTTCGGCCGTCCTTATCAAGGCTTACTCTCAATCCGAGCACATGTCATACCCCGCGATAAAGTCTGCATATGAGCAGTTGCGCTACCTCCGTGCGCACCAAGACGGGATGGAAGGAGCGTACGCAGTTCAAAAAGGTCATGAGGGGCGCGGGAGCCCCACATACTTTGAATGCAATAATCAATATTACCAAATTTTTAATGCACCATTTCACTCCGGTATTGCTCGTATGTTTAAGGTTATTAGGCAATCTATTATCAGAGAACTTTTCGTGCCACCTGTAGAATGAAAAGGAAGACCTAAAATGAAATTGAATATCGAAAGTGTCTCTTGCAGAACGCAATAGCGAAAGCCTGTTTTTAGTTCATTGTAAATTGAACGAAGAGCTGCTCTGTGATGTGGATATATGAGGGTAAAGGAACATTGCATTTGTTACTGAAAAATCACACTTTTCCTTTTTTTCAGCCCAAAAGCGAGTGCGTGGCAGAAATTCTCGTTCATCACGGGAGTGAGACTCGCCATGTGAATTCTCTTGCCTGTGACACCTTTGGTGTAGACGACTAAAATTTCGGTTATTGTTAAATATTGATTAGCATAATATGAGCTTAAATTCATAAGCTATATTTGCTGGAATAATGTTCGGCTAAATAAAAAGCTATGAAAAACAAACTTTTTCTCTATTCCACATGCTGCTACAAGCTGGCAACAGAAGTTATTAGAGGCAGCACAAAACGCATTCATGCTTATTCCAACCACTTCGCTAAAGAACTTTATTCCTCTTATGCGTCATTTTGTTCTAACGGGGTGCGTTCTCACTCCCACATGCCAAGCTTCTCCTTCCACCATGTATATTTTCATTCTCACTCGATAGTTACAGTAAATGAAGTTTTTTGGTCACATTAATTACAGTACATAACTTAGCAACGTAAAAAACATGCACTCGCTAAATGGTTCAAAGGTGAAGAAAAACCGATTGACGTTTCGTCTCCCATATTGATAACAATGATAACAATGATGCGCCGTGTCGCTGCCGAAACATCCATCTTTTTTCATTCACCTGTTTAACCATTCGGCGAGGGTATTTGTTGTTACGTCGCTATTTATTTCCCTCGTCTGATGATATTCCATCGAATATTGGACCTCAGCACATAACATACAGTACATTAAACAATAAGATATACGGAACATTAGGCGCAACGCCAAGCTCACAGTATTCCCCCCAAAGAGAACTAAGAAGGACATTTACCACGAGAGAAATCTACGGAGTACCCGATGCCGTTCTTGTCGAATGGCACTGAAGAGATCGTAAATTTTAACGTCAGCAAAAGCATTAGGAGAGCTCAATGCTGCTGAACAGAATGTGGAGCGAAAGCGGCTGCGGAAGCAGTGTACACGGCTGCGAAGCCGACCACCGGCAGCTGCGTTTCGATGGAGGCGATATGAAGTGGCGTCCTTGTGCTGTGTGATCTCGGAGGAGGTTTAAGATTCCCAAGTGGTCAAAATGCCGCCGTTGTTGGCGGAATCCACTTTCAGGACTTGTACATGCGATGCCGGCACACGCTTTCCTGCTCCACTCAGTCAGCTCTCCGCAGCACCGCGAGCACGACCGGTGCGGAAACTACCCTTCTGCTCTTCTCCGCGCCGGCGTGCGCATCTACTGGGATGCAACTACAATCCTCCTCCTCTCTTTAGCGAACGCAGCCTGGCGCAGCGGCAGCCGGACCCCTTGGAACAGCGAATTTGGTTGCCATGGTTACGGCGCAAGCGCAGTAGTGGCTTTTGCCATGTCACGCGCCGGGCGGCGGAGTCAGAAGTCGGGCGGCCGTTCCGCTCCGCTCCGGTTGTACCGGTTGCCATGGCAAGGGCGCATGCGCAGTAGCGGTCTTTTAGCGGCACCAGCGATATGCACGAACCTAGCTCAATTTAATTCAACTTTTAACTATGCTCAGCTTTCACTACAAAATTTCTTCACCACTGTTCCTCAGGCGTGACACCGTGTTCGTATACTCTGTATATTGTTTCCTGTGTTCTCCTGTAGATATTTGCCCCGCCGAGGTAGCTCAAGTATTACTGTGCTCGACTGCTGTTCCCTGCGACGCGGGATCGAACACCGGCTTTGGCAGCAGCTTTTCGATGGAAGTGAAAAGAGAGGCGCCCGTGTGTTGAGTGATCTGAGGAAGGAACGGTAAATGGGGTTATGAAATGCCTAGAAAGGAGGTCACTGATAAATGTTTTGAATGTGTAGAACGAATGTTTCCTAGCGTTCCCCAAATTACAACTCCTTGCAACAAAGGCAGTGATATATTATCCATTTTTAAAACTGCGTTTTTTTTTCAAATTTTCGGGCGGCTCGGTTCTCGCGTGGTGGTGGCATTTGGAACTATTCTGCCGTGAGCTCTTACGCCACGAGTATTAAGAGTGACAGGTCACGACAAGCTGCCATTGGCTGCAGCCGCGACGGCTACTACGTCACGGACACACTTCCGGTAGCTGCAAAAGTGGTCTGCTTGAGTGCTGCATGCAGTGCATGCGTGAACCCGAGCTTGGCGCTTCGGTTCGCGATGTTAACCGAGAAGGTGGTGGCGTCCGACTGAAAGTGCACGTCGTTGCAGTAGTGCGACAAGAGCACGAGCTGATCCGACTCAACACCTTACTGATTAAATAGGCAGCATCAACCTTCGTGTACCGACCGACGGCGCATCAGCGTACTGTAGTCCTGTCTTGTCTCTACAGCATCGACGATTTGTGCGGAGCGTTAAAATTAAGTGGTACGTGCTATAAAACATATCTGCCCTCAGCTTCATAGCAAAAGTACACAAGTTGGCACAGCTTAAGTGCAGCACCGGATGCCACCAGTTTACCGCAGAGATGCCGTCCGCGAGCGCTGCGGCCGACGGCACTCCGGTCATGCGCTGCTTCCTGGGCGTCGCTAGGCCCTGTTTCTTTTGCATCAAAGCCACGGCGGACGGCGTTTTGGAATCAGCCGCTTCGCTGCGTCTCTAGCGTAGCCGCTCGCATGATCAAAATAACAGCCTGGGGGCGAGTTGGTGCTGCGCAGTACCCAGAAATGAGGCGCCACAAACACAATCAAATGAGTAGAAAACACAACACAGGCGCACACCAGAAGTAGTTGATGTTGTAGTTGTTGACCAACTAACATATGACACATACCCACAGAGGGGGTTCGGTCAAGAATTCAGTAGCAAAGAAATTTTTGAAGTATACTTTCATGTAATAAAAAAAAACTAGCAACTAATATGGAACTGAGCACACAGTTCCTGTTCATCACTCAGCTCTCTTCTCTTCCTCTTCTACACCCAAGTACATCTTCACACACCTCTGCTTTGCCAAGCAGATAGTAGCACAATCATCCCAGTAGAACACAAACATCGTCCAAGCATGACAGTCAGAAGTTCTGCACCCAAGCACATATCCACACACCTCTTCTTTGCCAAGCAGTTAGTAGCACAATCGTTCCAGTACAACACAACCATTGTCCAAGCAGGACAGTCACAAAGTTCACTGCATAGACACACAGTAGCAAACAACCACCAAACATGTGCTATAAGACAGGATCATTCAAAGCACTTCACCTGTATAGTAGGAAAGGTCAATCCAAAGCACCTCTAATTAACCCTTACATAGCAACAAAAACACTGTTGTCTGGCCACTAGACGACACATCTCCTTTGAACGTTTTGAACGAGGTGCATCCTGAATAAGCGCAGGAGGGGCACCAATTAAATTTCCCCGTAATCTCTACGTATGAAATTATGCGTAACCTTGTCCTGTTTAGGAACTTAAAATGAGCCCTTTGGGCATGTGCGTTGTTTCCCAGGGGAGTCGGGGCCACCCTGGCGATGATATTTTTATTTTATTTTTTTACACTGCTCGAAATCTGGGCTTGCGTCAGTCTGATTAGTCCGTCAACCTACCAGTTTAACGCGGACATTGCACCGTACGTGCACTGTGTTTACGAATGAGAACACGAAAAATAAACACGGCAGCGATGAAGCGTGGACAATTGGGTATTGGACACACTCATATGCCGATATTTGTCAATATGCACGGCGCACAGTGCCAAAATGAAACACCGCCTGTACTTATCACACTTTCTTGCCTTACTGAGTGACCACCAGAACTTGGCTGTGGTTTAGCTCTAGTCAATTCAAAAGCAAAGGCGGAAACTTCTTTTGTCTGCTACATTATTCCCCTGCCACGCTCTATCAGTGTAAGGTGCTACATTACCGCGGGCGCACTGCTGTGCTGGTGCCCGCACTTTTTGTTTTGCCTTTCCGTTCCGTGGTTTTGTTCCATGCCGACGAGTGGGGACCCGTACTCGTATTAGTCCGCAGTGTAAAGTGGCCTGCGGCAATCCCTTTGGCTCTGTATGCGTTATATAGTGCGAAACCCGATACCACTGAAGGAGGGAGTAAAGAAGCCTTGATTGGCAAAGAACGGCGCCGTTCATTGCCACGCTGCTGTTCAAACGATGTCTCACGACACTCACCGCTCGTGCATTGTTCACTGATGCAACAACACCATTGGAAGACGTCTTTCGTGTCTCAAAAGATAATTAAACGTGCAGTTTACCCTTTTGACGAAATAGCGAGTAGGACGAGGACGAAGCTAGAAGGGGACACAGAGAGCACTGACTACCACTGTTATACATCTGATCGGAAGAGAACTGAAAGAAGGCATTGGGAAGTAACAAGAGTGAAATAATGACCATATGCCCTTCGGGATCATCGAACAACTGCCGTTCCCGCCAAATACAAAGGAGCATCGCACCGGCAGAAACACGAGCTGCCGTTCTGCCATATAATGCCTCCGTACTGATGGCGCCGAGGAGCAAACGTGCCGAAGCACAGTGAAAAAAAAAAGAAAGAAAATCTGAGCCAGCGTTTGTCTTCTAGGAATATTTGTCAGGACGGATATAACAGACTGTTAGTCATTAATTCTGGAGAAATAAGAATACTATAAGAACGCATAGAAGAAAATGGGCCCACGTGTGGTCCGAATGTACCGCGTTATTTCGTAGGCACCTTCATCAGTCGTCTCAACAGGTAGCAACCGTACCTGCAATCACAACCACCGGCAGAAGCTGATGCTAAATTCCACTGCTTGAAGTCTCATGTGAGGGCCAAAACTGATTTTACTTTTTAGTACTATTTATATTATATACATATAAAAGATCCGGCCTTTCCTGAGCGACCCACTTACCTATACAGATATAATTGAGCCAGTGAGAAGTTCAGGTGTGGCGGCTCACTTTAGTAGCGGAGCCACTCCGATTCGCTCACTGAAGTGAGCCGTATTGCCCATCTCTAGTTAAAACTACATGCTGTTTCTACGAGGATGATGACTTCTTGAGAGTTTTTCTCTGCCTAGCGAAACATTCAAATCGAGTAGAGCATATGGTGGATTTATTTGGCACATAGGCTTTTAAATCCTAAATTACACATGAAATGTGGGAATTCCACTGCTGTATGGGCATTTAAAATAGCAACACTGCATTCGCCTCGATTACTTGCGCTCAGACAAGCTTGGACATTTTACGCAAGTCCTTGCTTTTTTCAACTTCTTTGCGTTTCATTTGCCGGCAGTACTGTCACATGCGAAGGCATGTATAATAATGCAACAGCTTGTCGAGCATGTTCTCTCTGTGGCTAGTGCAAGGCAAGGTGAAATTCAAGTTTTCAAGTACAGCATCAACTGTTTTGCCATGGGCATCCCTCAGATGTGCATGTTTGGAGAAATATTCTTCAGCTTCCCTAAAGAGCTGAAAAAGTTGTATGTTGGGGTGCGTGAGTCTGCCCCTTGTTTTACAATTGGCAAGCTCTACCTCGGTCATCTTTGAAACGCCTTTCTGGCCTTCAAGTTCTTTGTCGCACATAGCGCAGGTGGTTTTGTTGAAACTTTTTCTGGATACAAATCCTGTAACATAGTGTCGCGGACAACAGGGCAAGACGTGTACGATAGAGCTTGGAGCAGGCAGTGCTCCGTACAGAGCGCGTAAGCCGACTACAGTTCCCTCTTCTTCTAGGCGCCACCTAAGAACATCAGAAACACCAGGTGACATTACTCCCCCTTCTAAAAAAAACGAAATCAGAGAGGGAGCGCGAGCGATGGGCAATGCAAGCGAAAACAAAGATCAGCACATGTAACGAATAGATAACTGAGGCTGGGTAAGGTGTCCTACTCGACAACGAAACAAGCGCAAAGCACACTACCACGTGACATAGGGCTTCATGCGGACAACGTGCACGACCTCGGAGCGTGGTTGCCGACACGAGGGCTGCACAGTAGCCGCTGGAAGAACTTCGTATGTCACTTCAGTGACACGGCGCAGAACTTCGTAAGATCCAAAGTAACGGGAAATCAGTTTGTCACACAAACCGGGCCTACGCACTGGACTCCACACCAAACTTTCTGTCCAGGATGGTATGTGACGTGTCGATGAATGAGGTTGTAGCGGCGTGCATCCGTGCCCTGCTGTTGCTGAATGTGAATGCGGGCAAGTTGACGTGCTTCCTCAGCACGCTGAGCAAACTGCTCGGCGTCTGGCGTGAGTGGATAATCAACTGTGCAGCTCGGAAGCATAGCATCCAACATCGTCTGAACATCACGTCAGTAGACTAGGCGAAATGGTGTAAAACGCGTCGTCTCTTGAGTGGCCGTGTTGTAGGCATATGTGATGTAGGGGAGAATCTCATCCCAGTTTTTGTGCTGCGAGTCATGTACATTGCGATCATGTCGGCGATGGTTTTGTTGAGTTTCTCCGAGAGACCATTTGTCTGCGAGTGATATGCAGTGGTTTTTCGCTGGCTGGTATGACTAAGCTCGAACACATCGTACGTGAGCTGTGCCGTAAATGCGGTGCATCTATCGGTGACGACTAGGCATGGTGCGCCATGACGCAACACGATTTGCTGTATAAAGAACTGAGAGATCTCAAATGATGTGCCAGGCTCCACTGCCTTGGTTTCCGCATAACGTGTGAGATAGTCGGTCGCGACTATAATCCATTTGTTACCTACCGATGACAGCGGAAATGGGCCCAGAATGTCGTTGCCGACTTGGTCAAACGGCGTCCGAGCTGAATTAATAGGTTGAAGCAAATCCGCGAGCTTGAGAGGCGGCACCTTTCGATGTTGACACTCGCAGCGGCCTCTGACGTAGCGATGGACGGCGTCAGGAAGTTTAGGCCATAATAGGCTGTACAAACTCGAGCGAGTGTGCGTGCAAAGCCCAAATGGGCGTAGGCAGGCTTATCTTGAAGTGAAAAAAGGATATCGGCGCGAATGCCGGCCGGCACGACAAGGAGGTGCGCTCGGTGAACAGTGCTGGAATTTTTCGTGAATAAAACGCCATTCCGAAGACAGAATACAGACAGGTTCCTTCCAAACTGGCGGGGGACGTCCGCAGCGCGACCCTCCGGGTGCTCAATGACAGGTAGAAGGTCTGGATCAGCTCGCTGTCGGGTCGATATCTCGAAGGAATTTACTTGTCCAAGAAAGCCTCTGCCGTCAACCGGGACGTTATCGACTAATCTGACGGGTGCCTGCGAGAGCGCGTCAGCATCTTCGTTCTCTGGCCAGATTTGTACACAATGGTGTAATCAAATTCTTGGAAGCGAAGACTCCATCCTGCCAGGCGCCCCGATGGGTCGCGTAGATTGGCCAGCCAACACAAATAATGTTGGTCAGTAACAACGTTAAACGTGCGGCCATAGAGGTAAGGCTTAAATTTCATAGTTGCCCGCGCAACCGCGATGGCATACGTTTTCTGTAGTGGAATAATTTGGTTCAGTGCCAGAGAGCGTGCGGTTGGCATACGCAATGACCCTTTCCACGCCAGCTTGGTATTGAACGAGTACAGCGCCAAGGCCGATGTTGCTGGCGTCGAAGTGGACTTCGGTGGCAGCGTCTTCATCAAAGTGGGTAAGAACAGGGGTAGTTTGCAGTCATCTGCGCAGCTCCGCGAAAGCCTCCTGTTGCTTGGCGGCCCACACGAGCTGTGTATCATCCCGCGTGAGGCGGGTCAGGGGTGCGGCTACCTTGCAAAAGTCGGCGATAAAGCGACGGTGCACATAGAGGGGTTTGAAACGTGTCCTGGCCAGGACACGTTTCAAACCCCTCTTGGAGGCAGGAACGGGAAAATGGGCGACAGCGGCAGTTTTGTCGGGGTCTGGCCTAACGCCTGCAGCACTCACAAGATGACCGAGAAACTGCAACTCTTTGCAGCCAAAGTGGCACTTCTCGGGCTTAAGCGTCAAATCAGCTGACCTGAGGGTATCTAATACTACGCGCAGGCGTTCGAGGTGTTTTCCAAAGGTTTCAGAGAACACGACAACGCCGTCGAGATAAACTAAACAGATTTTCCGTTTGAGGCTGGTGAGAACGGTGTCCCTAATGCGCTGAAAAGTAGCCGGCGCTGAATATAGGCCGAATGGCAGCACTTTAAACTCGTACAGTCCATCTGGGGTGACAAAAGATGTTTTTTCGTGGTCCCGCTCATCGACCTCAATCTGCCAGTCCCCGCTCTTCAAGTCAATGGAGGAGAAGTACTGGGCTCGACGAAGCTTTTCGAGTGAATCGTCGATACGGGGCAGCGGGTAGACGTCTTTTTTTTTTGATGTCGTTCAACTTTCAATAATCAACACAGAAGCAAAAGGTCCCATTCTTTTTCTTTACCAGCATGACAGGGGATGACCACGGGCTGTTGGATGATTTTATAACGCCATCACAAAGCATCGTTTGGACTTTTGTCCGAATCGCTTCACGTTCCGGTATGGTACGGTACGGCTGCTGGCGTATAGGGCGTGTGTCTTCAGGAGTGCTTCAGAAGAGTTGTTTGCGGTACTTTCGATGGGGACGCGAAACAAGTGCTGTACTCTAGTAGGTCACGCTTCTGTGTGTCCGAGCGATCCGTACTAATATCAAGACGCTCAAGTGAAGGGTGCACAGCCCCAAACGTAAAACATTCTGAAACATCCGCTAAGGAGTCAGCCAATGCGATGGCAGTAGCACGAAAACGATCCCGGGGTTCGTTGGTGAAGTTAGTCACCAGGAGCTCAGACCAGCCGTCGCGGAGGAGAATGAGGCTATGCGCTGTACAGATGCCGTGGGTGAGCAACAGAAACTGGTTGCTTTCCGCGACCACATGCCCGTCACTCAGTTCGTTGCAAGTAACAGTCACAAAAACACTGACGGGTGGCGGAATTGAAACGCTTTCGGCGAAAATTCGAAGGGCGGCGCGGCGTTGGCGATTCTTGGTGTCTGTGTCAGCAGCTTTCTCGGTTGAAAATATTGCTGTTCCCTTCCGGAGATTGATAATAGCTCATACTCCCGGAGAAAATCAACACCAAGGATAAAGTCAAGGGAGCAGTCAGGTATAACGAGGCAGCTTACAATGAACGTGGAGCTGCAAATTTGAACTCTTGCCGTGCACAGGCCACTAGGAGTTACGAATGTCCGCCTGCGGTGCGAATCTGCGTGCAGTGATTACCTTTTTATGAAGCGCAGCTAGCATCCGCTTATAATGGAAAAATCAGCGCCAGTGTCCAGCAATGCGCTAGCCTTATTGCCGTCGAGAACCACGGGTATGTCCAGCGAGAATCGAACTTCATGCGTAGGAACTGTCGTTGGTGCCGTAAAATCGCGGTCGCTCAAAGGTCTTGTTGTCAGGGGGTTTTCGTCACGTCGATTGCAAGCGGCCTCGCCCCCAGAGGTCGCTGTATTTAGTTTGCCCGGCGGGGAATTGGCGACCGTCGCCCAGGATGATCTGGGCTGCGGCGATGGTCGGCCTGGGGACAGGAAGCGTGACTGCCGCTGGGAAGTTGGCGTCATGCGTTAGTGAGCTAAGTATTCTTCAATCTCACGGGGTCGTTGGCCTATTGGAGGACGACGCATGCCGATGGGAAATCCGTGAAATCCCAGGCGTCGATAGGGGCAATGGCCACGAAGATAATCTGGTTGCACGCACTGGAAGCACAGGCGCTGGTGCTTTTGGGGCGCGCAAAGATCCGCATTCCGCTGAGGTGGTCATCGGTTTGTCGACGAATGGCTCAGTGTATGCGGAATGCAGTGAACCTTGATTGGGTGGCTGTAATGGCGTCAAAGCAGGCTAGGGGTGTCGCACCATATCTGCATACGTTGGACGTAGGTACTCCCAGGGACAAAGTGGCGGATCAGCGGATGTTACCGAAGGCCTCAACGCTTGGACCTCTTCGAGGACAGTGCTAGCTACACAGCCGACGAACGGCTGAGGAGCAGCGAAAAGCGTCTGGAGCTTTTCGCGTAAAACTGAGTGGATGAGTTCGCGTAGGTTCGGGTGGTCCCGAAAGCCGAAAGCAGCTCCGCAACCGAAGCGGCGAGCACCGGCCTGTCGTAGGTGGTAGACCGCTGTTGGAGCATTCTCTCCATTGTGACAGCTTCCGAAAGCAACTCGGCAACCGTTCTCGGTGGATTACGCACGAGGCCAGCGAACAGTTGCTCTTTAACACCGCGCATGAGGTGGCGCACCTTTTTGTCTTCGGTCATGGCTGGGTCGTGTCCTCCACGTACATGGTTACAGTCTCATTCGGCATCTACAAACCTGAATTTGGAGCCCTTTATGTGCGTTCTTGCCGATTTGCGCTGGTATACGTCTCACGAATACGTCGCCAGAACTCGCGCCATGATGATAGGGCGTCTTCTCGGTTCTCGTACCAAGTACCAGCGCCATTTTCCAGGCTGAAGAAGACGTTTCGAAGCTTGGCGGCATCATCCCACTAATTAAGAGAGGCGACCCGTTCAAACTGGATGAGCCAGTCTTCGACGTCTTCGGTCTGACTGCCGTGGAAGGGCTGAGGCAGTCGTGGGTTTGGCAGGGTGTAGTAATTTGGAGTTCGCATAGTAGGTCGGAGGGCGGCTGCTGTGTTAAACTCCAACGGCCCGTCCTCAGAGGCAGGCCTTGATTCCTCCCGCTAGTACGGTGCACAGGGGTATCGACTGGAAGAAGAGTAGTCCTGGGCGTGCGGTAATGCGTGGGACATCTACTGGAATCGATACCCAGACCGTCTACCAAAATAAGTCGGGGACAAGAGGGCGAGACGTGAACGACAGGGCTAGGAGAAGGCAGTGTTCCGTACACAGCGCGCGAGCCGACTTCAGTGTCCTCTTCTTCTAGGTGCCCTAAGAACATCGGTAACACCAGGTGGCAATAGTTCATTATACACTCAACAACGCTTGCATCGTTGTCGTCATACGTGTCCGTCAAGCCTCTCTTTCGCGAAGTCATGCTCCGATTCCCAAAGGACCACAAATCCGATGGCTGGGTCTTCACATTCAACAGGGCACTATAGCCACCCACGCCATACACCTCCTGCAGCGCCAAATAAACCAGATCACACATCTCATTCGTCGTATTTGAAGCCGCAATCATGGCCTCAAGGAAAAAGACACTTTAAGACTCGGACGCTTTCGTCGTTACTAGCCTACCACCTCCCCTACAACCACATCACCAAACCCCAACTCAATAAACATAACGTACTATACCACTCAGCCATTAAAGCTGCCCTCCATTTGCCTCGTCTTACTAGTATGATTCGGCTCCTTCAATTAGGCATACATAGCAGTGTTGAGGAGATCACAGAGGCGCACCTCTCCAGCCAACAACGTCGACTCCGCACAACACCTACAGGCACTCATCTCCTGCGCTTAATGGGCTACAATACTCCTGATCTCACCTCACATTCATATAGCCATCCCCTTGCATCTGCGGAGCCTCCTCAAACTCCAACCCCTCCCTCGAAATATGGATCCCGAACACGACAAAGGCCGTCGCGCAGCCCGTGCCTCATATGTTTCCAAACAGTACTCTACATGCCAAGACATCATCTACACGGATGCTTCACGTAATCCGGACATTCCTTAAATCTGCACTGCCGTGTTCACGAACATTCGCCGCTCAACATTTAATGTCGCCTTCATCCAATGCACTAGCATCGCCGAGGCCGAATGCTTGGCCATCACACTCGATATTACACACATCAGTCAGTTGCAGACTCAGCCCATCAAGATATGCAGACTCCCAAATAGCATACAGATCTCTCCTGCGAGGAACTCTTCCACACTCAACCGCTATCATGTATGTATGTATGTATGTATGTATGTATGTATGTATGTATGTATGTATGTATGTATGTATGTATGTATGTATGTATGTATGTATGTATGTATGTATGTATGTATGTATGTATGTATGTATGTATGTATGTATGTATGTATGTATGTATGTATGTATGTATGTATGTATGTATGTATGTATGTATGAATGTATGTATGTATGTATGTATGTATGTATGTATGTATGTATGTATGTATGTATGTATGTATGTATGTATGTATGTATGTATGTATGTATGTATGTATGTATGTATGTATGTATGTATGTATACTTTATTATGGAGCCGGCAAACGATGTGTTAAAGCGTCGTGACGCTGCCCAAGCGTCGACCCGGGGTTATGCCCTACTCTGCACATTTTCTACTCCTCCCGATCCCATCACCATCACATGGGTACCTGGGCACGAGAACATCCTCGGAAATAAAGCGCTCATGCGTTTTTCCGAAAACTGAGCTTTCGGGCGCCGGTGAATGGCCTGCCCAGACCTTCATTATACACCCCCATCGAACCTCTTTACTACACTACAATTGTTCACCACTACCGTTGTTGCCGTGTCACGTACCCACCACATCACACGCTCTCTCACATCGACAGCACGTACTGGTGACAACTCCAGGCACATTCGTTCCCATCTTTTCAATTTGCCCATATCTTTCACCCCACGGACTTCCCACCATACTGCACCACATGCAACGCCACCCCACCCACCCTCTACCATTACTTATGGGAATGCCCACATCCCATCCGCGTGCCTCCCGTCACCCTCCCCCCCCCCTCCTCCTTGGAGGCTGCCCTTCTACCCACGCCACCCGCAGATGAGTTGCAGCTGGTCGAGCGGGCTAAGCTAGAAGTTACAGCCAGAGGGCTCCTGGACTAAGGGGTCCTCCTGGGTGTGGTTACATTTTTTTTTATTTATATAAAGTTCTTTCCTCCTCCTTCTCTCTTTAAGCTGATCTAGCTTGTGGATGTCCTGCTTAATCGAGCTGTTATAAACGTTCTTGAAGTCAACCAAAGTCACAACGCCATACTGTTCCTCTCAGAAGCTGAACAGTTGCCAAAGCGCGGTGGCTTCAGCAGGGAGTACAGAGAGAGCATACGGTATAATATGCCTTTTGCACGAGTTCTATGCGCATGCGCAAAGTCCCAGCTTCAAGTGATGGAAACATATTGGATGGCGTCGACGGCGTTTCTCGTGGCCGCCAGTGCACGGGGGCTGGCGGCACGGCACGGTGACCGTCGCAGGCTTGGCAAAGCGATACCAACCACATCTGCCGCGCACAGCGGCCACTCTCGAGGCCTGCTGGGGTGCAAGACGCGGTTTTTCAGGTTCCCTTCGGCGAGCCGCGACCAACAACAATGTGAAGCTTGAATTAGGGCTACCAAGCGTCAAGTTGTAAATGAGCGACCTCAGCAACCGACTGCGTACTCTCGAATGTGTGAAAAAAACTTCGTTACAGGTATGCATGCATCCAAAGGAAATGTGCATGATAAAAAGTACCTGCTGGTCTTACCACCAAGCCTGTAACCCAAAAGTGATAGCCGCAATGAGGACTTGTTAGGTGCGTGTTTGGTTTATGAGCGACAGGGCCTGATCGCGATGTATTTTGTCGTTTGTTTTCTTTATGTGCAAAGGGGCCGGGTAGCGCAAGGCGGTCTTGTGCGCTAGACCGTAATATTTAGCATGTTTTATCGCGACTGCCACCTGACTAACAAGAAAACAAATACGGCGTTTGGTATGATGCTCCGCCGTTCGCGAGCCAATGTGGTTGAGCTGGTCATGAGGCTCGCGAACAGCGGTGCGTCACAACAAACACCGCATTCTTTTTCTTGTTAGTGAGGTGGCAGTCATGATAATTAACATGTTAAATATTACGGTTTAGCGCACACAGCCGCCTGCGATATCTGCGCTATCTATCCCTTTCGCACATAAGCAAAACAAACAATAAAATACATGGCCTCGGGCCTCGTCGCACATAAAGCAAGCACGCACAGAACAAATCCTCATTGCAGCTATCACTGGTGCATTTCAGGCTGGGTGCGAACTCCAGTAGGTACATTTTATCATGCATATTTTCGTTAGATGCATACACACCTGTAATATCTGCGTTTTTGCCGCTCGGAACATATATGACCCACTTGACGCTCTTGCACGACGCACAGTGTTTTTTGTTTTCCATACAAGCTCGTCTTCATTCTCGCCAAAGCATTCGGATTTTGCTCCTTCGATGTACGCAATCAGCTGCGCTTTTTTAGGGAGCTTGAAAGTCGCTCGTCCAAACGTCTGCAACGGCACGGAAACCGCCTGGCACATCTGAGTCTCCTGGAGGGTTCATGCTCATTCACTTGCAGAGTGGAGCGCTCTGGATGTAGAACAGCGTTCGTTCCTGGCCTACATGCGTATCCGATGTGTAGGAGATGCGCATGTGCCACCATGCAGTCGTTGATTCCGCAGAAATCGCTGCGGAGGCAGTAAGGTTGTAGAATAACTATTCTCTGTGCATCGAGAACCTTTTCACCACTGCGACCACATCCGTTCCGGGGGCAGAAACCGTCTACAGCGCTGAATCATTCATTGCCAGAAAAATGCCGAGCGTTCATTGCAAGTGCGCATTCCGGCCGGCACAATGCCCTGTTCAAGGGGTGTGGATAAGTGCCTATTTGCCGAGCTTCGTAGATGAAACCCTATAGCTGCACGCTTGTAGATGACGCGAGGAGGAAACGACGCCCATTGCGCCATGCCGGCG
Organism: Amblyomma maculatum; assembly: GCF_055883805.1. Lineage (NCBI taxonomy): Eukaryota > Metazoa > Arthropoda > Arachnida > Ixodida > Ixodidae > Amblyomma > Amblyomma maculatum. Next base: position 155,411,129 of record NC_139353.1, on the reverse strand, counting down.
ACGCGGTGTCCGCGTTGTGCTCGGTAACTCAAGACGCGCCCGCGCATATGCGCCGCTCGGAAGTCACAGGAGACGATTCCACACCTAGCTCTGCAGCATGAACAAACCCCTGGCTATTTGCCTTTTGAAATCTCTCTCTCTTTCTCTCTCTCTCTGCATCCGCGCTCTCTTTAGATTTTTTCCTAATAAATTTAAGTCGGCCGTGAATCCGCACGCTGAGAGAGTCTCATTCGAACAAAGCCCGCGCCATGGCCCGCGCTACTCACTCTTACATTAGGAAGATAGTATATTGTTACGTGGTGGTGGCCAGGGTCGATGGCACAAATGAAGAGTCAGTGGTTGCACTGAAGAAACTCTTTATTGGGCTGACTTGTGCCCGCAAAAGAACTAAGCAACTCGGCGGCGGCGATAGCAACAAACGTGCTCGTCGATCGTCGAACAAACAATGCCCGTCACACTCGGCAACGCTCAATTTAAAGGCTGCACAGAACAATCTAGATAACGTCGCAAACAGCTACCAGCACGGGCTGGAACATTGTGGAAAGACACCCGAGTGGCCTGAACCTTCGAGGCAAATCTCGGTGCATCTTGCGCTATAACAAAACTGATAAAGGTGTATCTCGCGACATGGAGCATTAAAAAGCAAAGATTACGCGATCCAGAATCAGAGTGATAAGCCTGTATGCCGGCGGCTGTTAAAATACAACAAATACTGTTTTGAAGGTTTCGCGGCATTACTCCCCCCTTAAAAAAAAACATCGTCTCGATGTTCCAAAACAAAGAAACCTTAACATAAACACTGCAAAGTTTAAACACCACAAATTCTTTAACGCGCGTAATATGGCTTCAGTCGTACAACATGTACAATTTCTGGGCGTGCGCGTCGCCATTGTGATGCTGACGTTCCGTCGGGAATGACTTCATAGTCCAGTGGTCCGACGCGGCGAAGGACATCTGGTGGAGGTGCTGCCCTTGATCTTTCAAGGGAAGACCTCAGCCTTAATCCTGTCGCCCTGGAAGACCAGCCTACGGGTCACCGAGCCAGCCGCCGACTTCAAGGCCTACAACCCGAACACGGTGTGCTGCCTGACCCCATTCGATCTCGGAATGCATCGACGCTGACAATGGCCAGCCTAGAGCGCCGGTTGTTTTCGTCCAACCTACTGAGCCCCCCTGCTTCCATGGATGACCGGATGAAGATGCAGGAGACTGGATGGACCTTTTCGACCGTGTGGCAGAATTCAACGGCTGGAACGACGCTGCGAAACTCAGGCAGATCTACTTTGTTCTTTAACGACATGCCCGTGTTTGGTTCGAAAACCACGAGACTTCTTTTAAGGATCCGGAGATATTCAAAGCACAGTTTTTGATGGCCTTTACAAGTTCTGTCCGAAAGGAAAGAGTTCAGGCTCTCCTCCAATCAAAAGTTCAACTCCCTAACGAGCCACTCCTGGCGTACGTTGAGGAGATAAAGCGCCTCTTTCGCCGCGCCGAACTTAACATGACCAAAGGTGAGAGAGTACAGTTTTTAATACGAGGCGTTAAAGAATAGCTTTTTGCAGGTCTTGTCCCAAATCCGCCAAGAACCGTGGCGGAATTTGAAAAGAAAGCATCTACCATCGAGAAGTTGTTGGACACCCGGATGCGCAACTACGAGCAACCACTTCAGCCGGACTACTCAAACGACCACACAGCACCTCCACCAGATGTCACGTGGTGGTGACCAGGGTCGATGGCACAAATGAAGAGTCGGTGGTTGCACTGAAGAAACTCTTTATTGGGCTGACTTGCGCCCGCAAAAGAACTAAGCAACTCGGCGGCGGCAAAAGCAACAAACGTGCTCGTCGATCGTCGAACAAAGAATGCCCGTCCCACTTTGCACCGCTCAATTTAAAGGCGGCACAGAACAATCTAGATAACGTCGCAAACAGCTACCAGCACATTGCTGGTAGCTGGAACATTGTGGAAAGACACCCGAGTGGCCGGAACCTTCGAGACAGATCTCGGTGCATCTTGCGCTACAACAAAACTAATAAAGGTGTGACTCGCGACATCGAGCATTAACAAACAAAGATTACGGAACTGATACGCGGTCTAGAATCAGAGTGATAAGCCTGTATGCCGGCGGCTGTTAAAAAACAACAAATACTGTTTTGAAGGTTTCGCGGCGATATGCATGCGTTATGAGTGGATTGTGAAAACACTGAAACATTCCTCCATACTGCGTGAACATGAAATTGTAATCACTGTTACTACTTTCCGCCCCGAAGGCAAAAAAAAGGGACCTTTCGCTTTCTACCTGCGTTGTTGTGGCCATTTCGCGTGGTGCGCTTTCGTGTCGTCTGCTACACTGCCGTGCAATGTGTTTCCCACCGCTTCCCGCATGATGGCGCCACACCCTCCCGCAAAAGGCAGATTGTAAAAAACGTTGAGATGGTTGGATGCTCAATTCGGCCACCTGCTTGTCTAACGATGCCCAAAAACAGTCCAATTGTTCCTGGTTCATTTTTGCGGTCAGCACGTACCTGAACCTACATTTTATCAAGAGGTAGATTGAGGGCTCGCAAGCAGATTTGAGTGTCACCTTTAATCCTTTCGAAGTTGATCGACTTAGGAAACGACCTTGAAAAATTTCTCCTCTCACAACATCTTTCTCCCATTCGTCAAGCCACTGGGATGCACTCTCAAGACATTTGAAGTCCTCGCAGTATAAAGTCAGGCTTTCTGCCGGAAAGCACTTTTTCAGGGCATCAAATAAGTTGTTCATTAAGACTGTACTCGACGGAGAGCTCGACATCAAAAAGCCGTGGTGATCCTCAGTGTGCATAAAAAGAAATTCCTTTTTCTACGGAATTACTACTAATCTGAGTTTCCAATTTTACCCTCACCTTAAGCATGTTCGAAGGATTAACATGGTTATAAATCAATTTCGGGCATACACTCAGTCCAGTAGCGTTCTTCGTGTCGGTCACAAACAGGGCATCGTAACAAGACCATTTGAGTTTCGTTTTCTTGTCATACAGACGATTTTTTATGCACTTGAAGAGATGGGGAGCATCTGAAGACATGCACTTTTCGTGATGAATCCAGTTGGTGCTGAAAGGGTTTGGTTTGGTTTGGTTTGTGGGGTTTACCGTCCCAAAGTGACTCAGGCTATAAGAGACGCCGTAATAGAAGGCGCCTTACATTTTGACCACATGAGGTTCTTTAACGCGCACTGACATCGCACAGCACACGGGCGCCTTGTTTTCGACTGCATGGAAAAGCGGCCGCCAAGGCTGGGATTCGATCCCGCGTCCTTGGGAACTGTAGTCGAGCGCCGTCACCACTGCGCCACACTGGCGGGGTGGTGCTGAGAGGCATTTACAACATGCCCCATGCAACCGCATATTCCGAGCTCTCTCCACATTGCTCTATTTGTAGAAGCGCCATCGCAGACAACTCCGTCAACAAGGCCCGTTTCTTCCAAGTGCACAATGCATTGAAGTAGTAGTTGCGCTAGAAGAGCTCATTTAGAAGGTCCCTCGGATGCAAACACAGCCAGACGCTACAAATATATTTCGCCGAAAGGTGCGAAGGCGAAAACCAGCCCATGATCAGCGGGTTCATGACTTTGTGTTTGTCGCACAAAATTCAGCTAGATCAGCATAGGCCATTGTTTGGGAATTCCCGGCCACTCCTTCCTTACTCGAATCCCATCAAGAATGAGGATCCCTTTAAGCTGAAATGCTGGTTTCTGGTCAACTTTTATCTTAGCTGCCTTAGAAAAGGCTTCGTCAAAGCCACACTTCAGGCCGACTAAACTTATGTAGTTTCTTCACTTCACTTCACTTCACTTTATTTCCTTAAAGGCCTCTCTTGGAGGCATTACATAAGGGGTGGGTTTACAAGCATGAAAAAATACAAGCACAGGTCATTGTGTTTGAAAATAAATTTTTAAGGCATCAATAAATGAAGATTGGCATGAGAGGGCGGCGACTTCGTGGGGAAGGGCATTCCAGTCCACAATTGCTCGGGGAAAAAAAGATCCTGAAAAAGTTTTGGTGCGAGCAACAGGCCGAGTTATCTGAAATGGATGCGAAGCGCGATGAGGTATGTGGGTGCGATGCACAATGTAAGGTGCCTGATTTAGTGAACTGTTTAGAATTTTGTGCAGTAAACAAAGACTGGCAATGCGGCGACGAAGTAAGAGGTTATCAAGACTGGAATTTTCCTTTAGAGATGAAACGCTGATGGAATACGAGTATGCGCGATGCACGAAGCGGATGGCGCGGTTTTGAACTGATTCGAGCGCATTTGTTAAGTATATCTGAGATGGGTTCCATATTGGACTGGCGTACTCAAGCTGTGATCTGATCAGTGTTTTATATGCCAAAAGTTTTACTTGTTGTGGCGCATGACGTAGGTCACGTTTTATGAAGCCTAAAGATCTGTTTGCAGATGATATGATGTTAGTTATGTGTGTACACCAGGAAAGGTCGCTGCAAAGTGTGATTCCAAGGTACTTATATGATTCCACGCGTTCTATGGAAGAGTTAGCAACTTCATATGAAAAAATAAGGGGGTTATGCTGACGAGTAAAAGAGATGAGTTTGCACTTCTTGGCGTTTAAAATCATTAACCAGCGATTGCACCATTCTTGCACTTGGGTTAGGTCATGCTGTAGTGCTACTTGATCAGATACGTTAGTAATTTTCCGATAGATTACGCAGTCGTCGGCGAAGATTCTTATCTGACAGTGTAAATGAAGAGGTAGGTCATTTATATATATTAAAAACAGGAGAGGGGCGAGTACAGATCCCTGTGGGACGCCAGATGTTACGGGGATTGTGTTTGAGCTTTTGTTATTAACATAGACGAACTGTGAGCGGTTAGCAAGAAACTCTTTAATCCAATTTAGAATGTTGGGATGCAAATTTAGAGCGGAGAGTTTCATTAGTAAGCGTTTGTGAGGCACCTTATCAAAGGCTTTTGCAAAGTCTAAGAAAATTGAATCAGTTTGCTGGTTACGATCAAGGTTAGTGTGCAGATCGAAAGTGAAGATTGCTAGTTGTGTTTCGCACGAGAAACCCTTTCGGAAACCATGTTCCGCAGGATGAAAGAAGTTGAGTGAATCTAGAAAGTTCATGATATGTGAGTAGATGACATGTTCCATGAGTTTGCATGGCACGCTAGTTAGAGAGATGGGGCGGTAGTTTAATGGCGATTCTCTTGTACCTGATTTGTGGACCGGGATGACCTTCCCCATCTTCCAGTCGTTCGGTAGCGTTCCTGTTGAAAGAGACTGTGAGAATAAAAGAGACAGATATACGGAAGATATGTCTTTAGTATTTTTTAAAACTTTGGAATTGATATCATCAACGCCAGCAGATGATGAGAGCTTAATTTTGTTAATGAGGATTGAGATGCCATGCGCACTGATGGTAACAGGTGACATTGCTGGAAGCACTGATGGAAGTAGGCTGGGCATTGATGAGTCAGTTTCTGTCGTGAAAACAGCAGCGAAAGAGCAATTGAACTCGTCGGCACAGTCGGCGTCACTAATCTCTTCATCTGCTGGGTTAGTAAGGGTAATGGCACATGTCGCTTGTGGGTTTAGTATTTCCCAAAACTTTCTAGGGTTGCTGACCAGGATTTTTGGTAGGTCAGTCTCGAAAAAAGTTTTTTTGGCGCTACGGAGTGCTGTGTAGTACGTGTCCTCGGCTGCATGATATCGCTGCCATGCTTCTGTATTAGACTGCATTTTTGCTGACCTATAAAGAAGTTTTTTCTTTCTTTCCAATCTTTTGAGAGTTTTAGTAAACCAAGGTTTTTGGCGATTGGCCCGAAAACTGGTGGAAGGAATGAACTTGCAAGTTAGTTCGTTTATCTTATTTTTGAAGGTTAACCAGTTGTCTTCAATAGATCGGCTATGAAAAGTAGATTGGAAAGACGGCAGGAAAGCATGTAGTTCATTATTAAAAGCATCATAGTTTCCTTTATCATAAACACGAATAGTTTCGATGAAGGTTTGACGGGGTGTAGGGGAGAAGTTGAAAGTGGCATGAATAACTTTATGATCACTAATTTCGCGCAGGTAGGTAAGTGATGTTAGATTCTCAGGGTGGTTTGTTAGGATTAGGTCTAGGATGTTAGATGTCCCTTCAGTAACACGAGTGGGTTCAAGGACCATTTGACTGAGATTAAAATTGAGGCATACTTCAACAAAGTTTCTTGCTTCTGAGTTTAAAGCCGTCAGTGGCCCTAAATTTTGCCAGTCGATGCACGGAAAGTTAAAGTCCCCAAAGAGGAGAATTTTCGCGTTAGGATGCTTGGTAGTAGCTTGTACAAGCGCGTCGTTTAGTTTTTCGGCGAACCCCGGTTTACTGCTTGGAGCCCTATAGCAGACGGCAAGAAGGACGGTTTCTTTTGGAGTGCTGCACTTGAGCCATACTAGTTCCAGGTTAGAATTGACTGCTACAGTTGAACATGATATTTGTTTGTTAATGCAGATAAAAACGCCTCCTCCTCGTGCACCTTTGCGATCGTTTCGATATAGGTTAAAGCCCGGCATGTCGTCTAGAACTTCACCATCTGCAACGTCATGTGTGAGCCACGTTTCAGTTACGATTAGTATGTTGCTGCCAGAGGAAGATATAATCCTTGACAGTACTTCGCGCTTAGGAAGAAAGCTGCGAGCATTTGCATAGATTATCGAAAATGAAAGGTTGTTTCGAGTGTTTGTTCTTGGCTGATTGCGCGTTTTCGGACGGCGAGATGATTCCTACAAGACTTCTTTCACGGTTTGAGACTGTTCATCAAAAACATAGCGCTTTGGTCCCATGTGCAAAGTTTTATATCGTAAGGAAAAAGGTCCGGTTTTGTTTTTCGCGAATGCAATAAGTTGCTTCCGTGCATTTCGGACAGGACGAGAGAAGTCTTCGCCTATGCTAAAATCGGTGTTTTTGAGCATTGGGCCTTTTGATAGAATTATTCCCTTGGTTTTGAAAGAAGAGAGCTTCACTATTACTGGCCTTTGACGGTCTGAGCTATGTCGGCCAAGGCGATGAGCGCGCTCAATATCTTTAGGCTCTAATTCCAAGCTTAGATTTTGAAGGCAGTGATCTATGATAATCTTTTCTGATTGTTCGTATGTTTCTGATCTATTTGGATCGGGGAGGCCATAAAATATCAGGTTATTCCTTCTCGACTGGTTCTCGAAGTCATCAAGGCGGGAGTCGAGCACGGAAAGCTGGCGGCTAGTCTCTGTAGTGTTGACCTGAAGGTTTTCAAGTTCTGTTTGCATGTTGCCGAAGGATTGACATTTGATTTCTAAGTCTGCAATGCGGTCACTTAAGGTGGATAACGTTTTATCAGTTGATGCTAGTTGGTTTTTGAGACCCTGTACTTCAATGATGAGCTGCGATTGACCCGCGGTTAACTTCTGCAGTTCAGCCAAGATATTGTCTGTATCTGATGGTCCCGGGTTCATTTCCACGTCGCCAGAAATTAATAATAATGCGCGAATGACATTTGCACATTCAATAGCAAGACAAAAGCAACACTGCGGGCTCGGCAGCTGCACCAGGCAAATATTGCTCGTTTTTCTAGAGAAAAGGGCATACTTGTTACTAACCTGCATTGCGAAGGTAAGCGAGTTAGCGACGTGTGCAGTGGCACAGCCGCAGAGCCCACAGTGCACGGGGGGTGGATGTCGCTGTTTTATAGGCGATAATTTCCACGTTGTCGGTGACGATTGGGTTGCTGATGTTGGTCCTACGGTCCGGTTGTCGACAGGGGGCGTTTCGAGGTCCAGCCAGATGTCGGGGTGCAGGGGACAGGAAGCCATGTTGCCATTTTCACGTGATGACATGGCAGCAAGTGTGATGACCGGCGTGCCAACCATGAAGGTCGGCAAGAGAGCACAGGTGAAGATTCGGACGAGAGCCTGCATTGCGAAGGTAAGCGAGTTAGCGACGTGTGCAGTGGCACAGCCGCAGAGCCCACCGCAGAGCCCACCGCATTGCAGGGACAGTATGTCATTGCTCCGCAGAAAAGAGTATGTTGCTGAGTTAAGCAAATTACACAGTAGCAGCCAGTCATCAGTGTACCTTCTGTTGTGCTCCGTCGTGAACTTAGCTGCAGCAATGTACTCTTTTGCAAGCAGCAGCTGCGGTGCTGGTAAATGAGCACTTTCCAGCCTTTCTGCTATTCCTTCCTCTTTCAGATGTGCAATGTCTTGTTGGCTGGATTTTATTTGCTCCATATGCAATTTGTTCCACGTCAAAAAGCACGCTCGAGACCACAGTAGAGCGGCTTTTGCTCCGCGCAAATAACTAATTCTTTCTAGTTGGGCCGGCGGAACGCCTTTTTGCAAAACAGGCCGCCTTACTCTCTGAAGCGGTCTATATCTTTCGCCCTTGCCTTTTGCCGGTGTGAGGTTCTTTTCTTTGAATCTTCTGGCCACTTTGTTCTGTGGCTTATTCAGAGACAGCAATCTAAATAGACGACCAGACTGACCAAGCTAACAACGAATACTTTTATGTACAGACATGGACGGGACGAGAGATGAACGAGCAAGTGGGACGATGACAAAACACAAATTGTCAAAAAGTCACCAAGTTGTTGGATGGAGAAGCCGGTGCAGACGCTCCAGGTAGTCAGAGCTTTGAAGGGCCGGTGCAGTAGGGCCTCGGTAAGCCCAGCGGAAGGCTAGGCCACCGGACGGGGCCCAGTAGAGGCAAGAGGCCTCGGGTTGCCTTTCCACGGCCGATGCGTCAAGCCTCCCCGACGTGCCTGGGCTCAGCACGGCGCCGAACGCTCGTGCCAGTGAAGAGCTGGCGCTGTGGCACTCCCGGGTCCGACCACCGTTCCGAGTTTCGTGGACGACAGGAGAATAGGACAGGATACGGCCGGCAGGCCCCAGGTCTGGATCCCCGGGTCAGGCCTGGCAGAAGACGCACCGCTCCGAGCTCCTTGGACAGCCGATCGGCTCCGCTGCTCGCCTGTTCTCCCCTGCTCGTGCCTCGCGCTCCTCGAGCCAACCTTCACGTTTTTCTCTTCTTTCTCCAAACGTGGTTTTCTTCTTCGTCTTTGATCAAATTATCACATGTTCTTCACAAATATGCCCACACTTTGAGAAGCTTTTTTTTCGGGAAAAAATATCTTGGAGCCATGACACTGATGCACTCTTTCGGAGGACGACCGCACACCACAATACTGCTGCACCCATCACTGCACACCCCACAGAGTGGCAACACCATTGCTATTGTCTGCTGAGAGTCTGAGTCACTGGCGCACACAAAATAAAAAAACATTCGTACTAATACAAGTAACATTAACACTCAACACTTGTCAGAACAAAATAAACTCTTAGAAACATACTATGAACAGAACGACGACACCTCCAGAAGCTTTGTAAGAAATGTGCTCTAAGACGATATATCTCCAACGGCGTTGGAAGACAGCACAGAGATTAACATTGTCTCCCGTATCATTCTCGATTCGACAGTTCACTATTCTGTATCGAGTCTCGGTTCCCCAGTCCACTCTGGGACCAAGGTTCTACACTGAACGTTGACAACGGAGTTTTCGACTCGACGTTATCAAGAACTACGAAGGATGAAGTTTGTAGGGCATTCACTGGCTGTCACTCTTCGTAGCTTTTTGTGTTAATGGACATGCGTCCTAATGGAGCGTTCCTCAGGTTTCCTTTCGGGACAGTCCTCTGACACGCATCGCACGACCTTACAAACCGCTTAATGTCAGCTTGCACCCCTGGCCAGTAAAAGACATCAAGCACTCTTGCGGTAGTTTTTCTGACACCCTGGTGGCCGACAAGTGCACTCCCATGTGCCTGCACGAGGACCTGACGGCGCCAAACCTTCGGAACGACCGCTTGCTCAATTGTTTTTCCTGGACAAAGTTGATAGGTCCGGTACAAAATGCTGTCACTTAGATGGAAGGTGTAGGCCGTCTGCCCTTTTCCGTGGTAGGTTTTCTTAAGCTTGCGACGACACACGTCTAAGCTGGCGTCCTCTTCTTGTTTCTTGCAAAAAACAGACCGAGATAAGTGGAGTACGGTTTGAGTGGCAACCAAATCAGTCCCTGAAACATTCGCCGCCAGAACCTGGAAAGAAGCACTGGACCCATCATAACTGGCAGGTATGCTTCTCTGGCCCGTCAAGACTGTTGGAGCGTCGGCGATTGGGACGCTTGCACCCGAAACGTTGCCGATAATTACGTCATATAATGGCGTCGGCAGGCACCTAGCAATAGCTTTGCCTGTGAAGTACGGCGACTTGATAATAACCTCCGCCTCAGGCGCTTCGATGTCAGAACCATCCGCTAAACGTAAAGATGCTCGCTCACCGGTATATGCAGCCTCGGGCACCAAAGCCTGACGCACCACGATGCTATTAGAACCAGTGTCGCGCAGCACCGGCACTGCTTGTCCGAACACTTCTCCATGCTCCACTGGCATGTTGTTAATACTCTGAGATGGACTAAGAGCCGAATCGTCCCTTCGATCTTCTAGGCATGTTGTTCCCAGCTGACGACCAGGGCGGGAATCTCGAGGGGACGCGCAGCAAGCAGACGTCTCCCGGTCATTTGAATTTCCGTATCGACACAACTGGGTTTCATGCCCAGATTTGCGACATAATGTGCAATATGGGGGCTTCGGTTTTGTACGGAAATCCGCCGACCTATGTCCGGTGTCTTCACAGATGAAGCATCGAATTCTAGTCTTTGGGTTTGGAGCTGCGTCCTGCGGTTTCGCAGAATTCTGCTCAGCTGTATTTTTAAAAACCGCGAGGTTATTTTGTCGCTGAGCCTCAAGAAAGTGATCGGCAGCCTCAGCAATCTCGTCCACCGTTTTACAATCACGCTCTCGCAAGAAGAGAACTAAACGATTGTGACAGCTGTTTAAAAACTGCTCAGCCACTATCATGTCCCGAACCACTTCAAACGTGCGACCTTGTCCTCGCATCTCAACCCAGCGGTCAAAAAAACTCAACAGCCTTGTGGTGTACTGGGAAGCTGTCTCACCATCTTGCGGCTTGCTTCCACGAAACTTCTCTCTGTAGCCCTCAGCCGTGAACCGAAACCTCCGAAGTAAGGCAAGTTTCGCTACATCGTAATTGACTGAGTCCTCAGGAGAGAACCGTCCAAAGACTCTGAGAGCTTCTCCGCCGAGGCACAGACTCAAAGTCATGGCCCACTTCTCTTTCGGCCAGCCATGGCCAATGGCGACATGTTCAAAACGCTTCAAATACGCGTCCAAATCGTCCCTTTCCTCATTAAACAGTGGAATCAATCCATGAGGACTAATGGGGAAAGACGGAGCTGGTACGGTACCGTGCTCAGCGCTTCCAGCACTAGGGGCGCTTTCTCCCAATTCCGCAAGTCGTACTCGTAGCTGCAAATTCTGGTTTTCTTGCTCCAAGCGCTGCTTCGCTCTTTCATGTTCTGCAGCTTTCGCTTCGCGTTCGCCAGCTTTGTCTTCCCTTGCCTTTTGTAATTCTTTCTCAACCCATTCTCGCAACTCGATTCTGCAAACCTATACGTTCCCCTACCGCGAACAACTCTGGTGCACTGATTTTTCTCCAATCTCTAGCCGCGGGAAAATGCTGCTTTGCCGGTCTGGTCCTGCCGTGGACGCCAAAATTGTTAGGTTCTTTTCTTTGAATCTTCTGGCCACCTTGTTCTGTGGCATATTCAGAGACAGCAATCTAAATAGACGACCAGACTGACCAAGCTAACAACGAATACTTTTATGTACAGACATGGACGGGACGAGAGTAGAACGAGCAAGTGGGACGATGACAAAACACAAATTGTCAAAAAGTCACCAAGTTGTTGGATGGAGAAGCCAGTGCAGACGCTCCGGGTAGTAAGAGCTTTGAAGGGCCGGTGCAGTAGGGCCTCGGTAAGCCCAGCGGAAGGCTAGGCCACCGGACGGGGCCCAGTAGAGGCAAGAGGCCTCGGGTTGCCTTTCCACGGCCGATGCGTCAAGCCTCCCCGACGTGCCTGGGCTCAGCACGGCGCCGAACGCTCGGCCAGTGAAGAGCTGGCGGTGTGGCACTCCCGGGTCCGACTACCGTTCCGAGTTTTCGTGGATGACAGGAGAACAGGACAGGATACAGCCGGCAGGCCCCAGGTCTGGATCCCCGGGTAAGGCCTGGCAGAAGACGCACCGCTCCGAGCTCCTTGGACAGCCGATCGGCTCCGCTGCTCGCCTGTTCTCCCCTGCTCGTTCCTCGCGCTCCTCGAGCCAACCTTCACGTTTTTCTCTTCTTCTTTCTCCAAACTTGGTTTTCTTCGTCGTCTTTGATCAAATTATCACATGCTCTTCACAGCCGGTCAGCATATAGTTTCAAAGTATTGCTGAGACCGCTACATGAACGACGTACGCCGCCTGCTGGCAATATTAGCGGGCATTGTTATGGCTCAATTTTTTTCTGATTGTCTACATAGGCACATTCTGGCAGCACAGATGTAAAGCTCTAGATCTGGCCCGCAGCAGCAAACGTTCAAATTATCAGGTCTTACCGCGCTTTCCACTTCAGCGGTAGTCGAGGCAGACAGAATTGAACGGCGGCGCAACACGGAAACGGACACAGACAAGAAGGGGACACCACACCCTTCTTGTCTGTGTCCGTTTCCGTGTTGCGCCGCCGTTCAATTCCATCATGCACCAACTCGCCCCCCAGGCAGTTATTCCGAGGCAGACAGGTTCATACCAATTAATTTGCAGTCAACTGGCCTGTTCAAAATGTAGGCTTGAAGCGTCATGTCACATTTGACGTGCACAGACCTCTTGTTGAAAATGAGCAACTTCCGTTAATATCGGAAATGTACGCGTCACTGTTCAGAATGTTTTTAATGGCTGCAGCGTCGATTCGATGCACTACCCACGATGGTCTTGGTAGGCACATGTTTGATGTAGATCCGAAGAATTGATCAAATGCAGAACGATTCGGAGCTGCAATGTCACTACTAGAATATAAGAGAAATGCTCAACAACTCAAACAGGACACAGGAAGAAACACACACAACAGTTCACGAGCGCAAATTTTGCTCTCGTGAACTGTGTGTTCCTTCCTGTGTCCTGTTTAAGTTGTTGCGCATTTCTCTTATATACTATGCAGAACCAACTACCCCGACAACACGCTCTTCTGAATGTCACTACTGTTTTCATCTGCAAAACTCCAACTTTTGCACCCTATGCGATGAACTGTCGGCCCCAGAATTGCTGATGAAGTCCGGAGAACGCTTCGACTTTGCCACGGGTGCATCTATACGCTCGACCTTTTTTTCGGGGACGCTTGATTTTCTTCGTAAGGTGAGTCGGCGCTCCATCAAAAATTAAAAACACGGCATCTTTCGGCAGGTCGCCTCTCCTCTTTTCTGACATCTATTTCGGAGGGCGATTTCCTGAGAATGAAATGTAGAGCAAAATTCTTTTCACACGCATGGTCTGTCGGCTGCAGCACGCAGTTTTTTTGCGGTATGGCTTTTCGCCTTGTTTCCTGCCTGGCGTCGTCACTTGCATTGAAAAGCAATAACTTCTCAGCGCAGGACTTGTAGCCCGTCTCACAATACGGCACAAAGCACTTCCCCTGTCACCACTGCATCAGGGCAGGGTGAAAGCAAAGCATGAAACACCAGAACCAAATTAAGAAACGCGATTCACACAATAACCAGACGTAGAGGCAACCATGTGGATTGTTTCAAACGTGCTCGTACCGCATTGATGTACCTTTGGCGCCTCCTACTTATTGGTGGTGACGTTGAACCCAACCCTGGGCCCATGAATAAAGCACAAGAGGAAAAGTTGGACAGCGTTGCTCTTGCGGTCCAACGTATGGAAGCTAGCCATACTACCATCTTGGAATCGTTGAATAAGGTCCTTAACATTCACATCAGCCTTAAGAATGACTTGGATGCATTAACAAAGCGTGTGGTTGAATTGGAATCCAAAATCGAATTGGCACCATCTGCACAGTCCTCATCAGCCCCTAACCTAGAATTATCTGAATGCAAGACAAAATTGATGACAGAAAACCGATATAGGCGGTCAAATGTTCTTTTTCACGGAATCAAAGATACAGACGATGAAACGTGGGCTACTTCGGAGCAAATTATAGTTGAATTTTGTTCGGTTAAGCTTGGTGTGGTGCCAACTTCGATAGTGAGAGCACATGTAGTCTGTGTAGGCCACTCAGGCTGCCCGCGTAGTCTGCGTTTTAGAGCGCAGCTCTTTGGCGCTCGTTCCTAGGTTTCGCGTCGGCGTCGGCGTCGTCGTCGGCCTCGTAACCAGCGCCTCCCCACTTTCATCCCCCCAGTTCGAGCCGGCGCTTGGCAACCGAAGCCTCGCAGGAAGCGCGGAGCAGCCGGAGAACACAAGGAAAGGAGGGGGGGGGGGGGGGGGAGGGGTCGCCGGAGGAAGCGCTAGCAGCGACTGTCTGATGCCGCTGCCGCCGCTAGCGAGTCAAGAGAACGTGACCGCGTAGATAATAATAATAATTGGTTCACAGGAAGGGAAAGGCGCAGTATCTGTCACAAGAGTTTGTGGACACCTGAACCGCGCCGTAAGGGAAGGGAGGAAGGTGGGAGTTAAAGTGTAACGGGAGGAAGAGGAGCCGTAGTGGAGGGCTACGGAGTAATTTCGACCCATTGGGGATCTTTAACGTGCGCTGACATCGCGCAGCACACGGACGCCTCTTCGTTTTGCCTCCATCGAAAGGAGGAGGCCTCGCGTTCCTAGCGAGCGGACGCGTTTCACCTGGGCTCCGTGTTTTTTTCATTGAACTGCCAGATTTTTTGAGTCGCACCTTAATGAAAGTGCGTCGACCGGATGCATGAAGTTGTGTGGACCACCGGGAACTCGAATTCCGAGGTAGGGGACCGCTTTTGCCAAATTTAAAGGACTTTTGTGTGCCGAGAGGAGCGCCCGCAGCTGGGCCTAACGTCGACTCCGGCCTTGGCCGGAGGAGCGGTAGGCACAGCCCGAGCCTCGGTGAGGCCGCCAGCGGAACATCGATTCATCGGTGATTACGCAAGTGAGCATTGACCTAAGATAACTACAGCTATGCGAGTAGAGGTGGACGGCGTCGAAATTCCGCCGGACCAGTGCACAAGATCGCAAGGCTGGAAAACTGCCGGCGAGAGGGTCAGGCACAAAGGCATGGGCAAGTTAGGCCTAAATGCCGTACTTCAAACGAACCAAGATGGCGCCAAGGCCATGGCTGCCACTGGCAGCGATACACGTCACTCAAGGGCGAAACGTATAAACAAGGGCAAATTGTTGAAGGGCGCGCGCATGCCAGACTTGCCGCGCGGCGACATAAAGATCGTATTACGACCACGAGGCGGGCTCCACGTGAGCGACGTGACCCGCGTTGAACTAAGTCGTGCAATTGTGGCGGCGGCACAGATCCCCGGCAATGAAGCAAGTGAAGATGTCGTGTGCCCCAACCTCCAGCAGAATATCATTGTGGTGAGCACCTCCAAGAGAGAGAACGCCGACCTATACACTGCAGTCGGAAGGATCGACATACGCGGCACGGCACACGAAGTAAGTACCTACGAAACGGCCCCCCACGGCACGGTGAAGGGCGTCATAAGGGGCATCCCGCTCGAGGATACGGCCCAGGATATTCAGGACAATGTTGTGCACAAGCATAACCCAACGGCGCTACAGGCAAACCGGATCGGTAAGACCCGATCAGTCGTCATTGCTTTCGAAGGGCATAAAGTACCCAAATACGTGAGATACGGCAACCTGCTCATGGAGTGCACGTTACATAGAAAACAAATCGACGTATGCTATGCGTGCGGAAGAGTGGGCCACAGAATGGACGTGTGCCCGGATCCTTCGAACACGATCTGTCGAGGGTGCGGAATCTCCAACCCCGCCGAAGATCACGAATGTGTCCCGAACTGTGGCCTGTGCGGAGGCAAACACCTGACAGCGGACAAGGCCTGCAAAGCCCGCTTCAAGACACCCTACGTCGTCCGCCGGCGGCGCTGGGAACGGCGCCGAGCAGAGGAAGAAGACATCGAGAGAAGGAACCACGACAAGAGAGGTCCTGCAGGCGGACCCCACCGCAGCGCCTCCAAACAACGGGGCCGGTCACACACGCCGGGCCGCAACAGCAACAACAGTGGCTGTCAACAACAGTCGCCAGAGTCAACCGGACACCGAGGGATCGCCGAGAAAAAGGTGGGCCGGACCAACAGGTCTCCCGTCGCTCTAACCAGCGACACCGAATTCCCACCCCTCACCCCCTCCCAACCCCTTAACTCACAAGCGAATCCGCAAAAGGACAGTAGCGAAGTGATAGAGCTTAAGAGGATCATAGAGCGCCAAAACGCTCAGATCCAGGAACAGAACGCCCAAATACAGGCGCTTATGAATAAGATCGAAACGCTAGCGAGTAACGGCAGCTTGGCAAATTCAGGACCCCAAGACAACACGGCGACAAGCAACGCCGCAGGCTTGCGCAAGGTGCCGCGGAGGGCCCCCCCCTCGCCCCGCCAAGGGCGGACAGCTGGAGAGGCTGAGGCCATGCAACGTGCAGCAAATAACCTAGAGGCGATGGACGCCGAAGAGAGCCCCGCGAGCGGAGAGGAAACTGCGAACGCAGAGACCGCGACCACGGTAACGACACAGATCCCGCGAGAAGGAGAGCTTATGGCCATTTTGGCCGCAATTTCCCAAATTAACGAAAGGCTCAGCAAAATAGACGACCGACTTAAAGCTGTCGAGAGTCAGCCTCAGACGCCATCGGCGAAGCACAAACGTCAAGCGCTAAAAGTAGCCTCAACATCGGTGAGGAACCACTTCGCGTCCCTGAAAAAGGAGCGGGCCGAAAAAATAAAAACGCGATCGCGAAAAGGCGCAATCGACTCGAGACAGCCGGAAAGGATGATGCAGAAGCCAAGTAAGAAGCACAAGAAGACCGGGGGGGAAACCACCGTGATTTACCAATGGAACTGCCGTGGGATTCGCAACAAAGAAGCGGAACTAATGTTATACATTGACGGGCAAGACAACAAGCCTGATGTAATTGCTCTACAGGAGACGAACGGGAAACCAAGACTTCCGGGGTACGTCACTTACACGGACCCCACGGAGAACGGAACGGCGGTGCTCGTTCGCAGCAACGTGGCGGCAACTCAACATGTTACGGCGCAGGGCGGGTGCGAGCACACGCTGGTCGAAATTCATGCAAGAGAAATTGGCAGCGCGGGCAATTTATTTGTAATGAGCGCGTACTGTCGGCCGTCACAACGGCAGTACGAATTTGACCGCATCGTGAGTCAGGCGAAAGGGTTGGCGGGGACCAGGCCGCTCCTGATCCTCGGCGACTTTAACGCCCCTCACACAACATGGGGCTATAAGTTCCAGTCAAAAAGAGGAAAAGCATTGGCCAAAGCAATGGAGGATCACGAGATTGCCCTCCTGAACGAGCCTGACGTAACTACCAGAAGAGGCAACAGTGCCGCGAGGGACACTACGCCAGACCTTTCGTGGTTATCGGGAACGCTAGACGTCTCCTGGAGAAGCGAAGAAGTGGACCTGGGTTCTGACCACAGCGTGATCGGCATCACGATCCGAGGTTCCCGATATCGGGCTGTGTTGGGGACAGCGCGGATCACGGATTGGGACAAGATGAGAAAGTTCACCCAGGAACAAGAAGAGGCGTCTGAGGAAGAATCGGGACGAGCTGAAACACAACAGACCTACACCGAATGGTCGAGGGACCAGAAGAAGACCCTCCAAAAATTTACCCAAGAAATCGCAACGACTTCGCAGACACCGTACGTGGACGCCAGACTGACGCACATGTGGGCGGCCCGGCACTCGTTAACGCGGCGATGGAAACGTCAGCGGCACAACAGAAAACTGGCCAAGCGCATAGCAGCCTTGAACAAGCAGATCGTCGAGCACGCGGCCAAACTATGCAGGGAGAATTGGCTGAAGACCTGCGACGGCTTGCAGGGCAAGCTCTCGACGTGGAAGACGTGGTGCCTCTTGAGGCATCTGATCGACCCGCTGAGTAGCAAAACTGCGACCAATCGCAACCTTACCAAAGTATTGAACATGTACAAGGGAGACGGCCGCAGGCTCCTGGAAGACCTGAAGGCGAAGTACCTAAAGACAGAGAAGGGACAGTACCCGGAGCCAGAGAGATACGAAGGACCCGACAACGAAGACCTGGACCGGCCGTTTTCCATGACGGAATTGTGGACAGCGATAGATCAAAGTAACAAGAAAAGTGCACCTGGCAGGGATGCCATAACATACAAACTACTCAGTAACATGAGCAGTAAAGCGGCCCGCGGCCTCCTAGGGCACATCAACGAAGCCTGGGAGAGCTCGCGGTTGCCGAAGGAATGGAAGGACGCCGAGGTCTGCTTCATTCCAAAGCCCGGCAAAGCCCTCACGATAGACAACATGCGGCCCATCTCCCTCACGTCCTGCGCGGGGAAGGTGATGGAGCGTATGGTCCTTCGCCGGCTGCAGAAGCACCTCGAAGAAACAGATCAGATGCCGGAGACGATGTACGGCTTCAGGCAACATCTCAGCACCCAAGACGTGATGATCCAACTTCACGAACTGGCCGTCAAGCCGGCAACGAGGCACACGCCGCGCGGGATACTCGCCCTCGACCTGAAGGGAGCGTTTGATAACGTGTCCCACGCGAGCGTGTTGCGGAATCTGAATATGACCAGGTGTGGCCGAAAGACATTCGACTACATCAAAGAATTTCTGTCAAACCGAACAGCGACCATCAGAATAGGGGAGGAGAAGTCAGACCCTGTCGAGCTGGGTGATAGGGGCACCCCACAGGGATCGGTCTTGTCGCCCCTGCTCTTCAATCTGGCCCTCCTGCCCCTGCCCGGTCTACTCAAGCAAATCGAAGGCGTGGACCATGCGTTCTACGCCGACGATATTACGGTGTGGACAGCTCGAGCCGGTTCTGATGCCTGGATGGAGGAAGCCTTGCAGAAGGCGGCAACAACCGTGCACGAGTACGCAAAGTCATGCGGACTGAGCTGCGCTCCCCAGAAATCAGAGTTGCTTATTATCCAACCGGGAAAATCCAAGAAAGAGCTGCCGCCGAACGTGATCGTCACCATCGACGGAACGGCTATCAAGCCAACACAGCAGATTAGGATCCTCGGCCTACTACTTCAGGCCGACGGGAAGGCACACGCCGCCGTCACAAAGATCAAAACTACAACCGAACAGATACTCAGTATGATCAGAAGGGTATCTAATAGAAACCGAGGCCTCAAAGAGGACGATGTCATGCGCCTGATACGCGCATTCGTCGTGTCACGGGTTACCTACTCCGCCCCCTATCTCCAGCTGACGAAGGCGAATAGGGACACCCTAAACACGATGCTTCGTAAGGCAACGAAGCAAGCACTGGGCATTCCCATATACTAGTCCACACAAAGACTGCTGGACATGGGCGCCCACAACACGGTGGAGGAGCTCATTGAAGCCCACCTCTCTAATCAGAGAATCCGGCTCAGTCATACGAAACACGGACGAGCCGTCTTACGCAAGATAGGATGGCAGATTGAGCCAGTACCCCTCAAGGAAGCCCTTCCGGAAGACTGGAAGACGGCCATTCAGACCAAACCCCTTCCCCGGAACATGACGCCGGGCAAGGACGACGAGAGGCGCACCGCGCGGGCCAAAGCCATAGCCCGAAAGCTGGAAGAGAACCCCAGGGTCCTCTACGCGGACGCCTCGCTCCGAAAACACAGTGACCGTGCAGCAGTGGTGGTTACGTCAAAAGACAGGCTGATCGTCAGCGCGTCCATAAAGACAACAGACGCCGCAGTTGCAGAAGAAGCGGCCATGGCCCTCGCACTCGCACAGCCGAGCGTGGACACCGTGGTTACTGACTCAAAGACAGCCTACAGAAGCTTCCGCAGAGGGGTAATATCCTCCGCGGCCCGAGCCATTCTATCCAAGTGCAAGCCTCCGGGAAGAGCTATAGAGCTCGTGTGGGTCCCGGCTCACTCGCAGGTAGCAGGCAACATCATCGCAGACTACCATGCCCGAGAAATGTCAATCCGGGGCGAGAACGAGCCGGAAGAGCTACCGCATCCGGTTACCAGCTTTCGGGAAATTACAAGTATGTACCGAGAGGAAAGGTGCAGACTGCCAGAACCGCACCCCAAGCTCACCAGGCAACAACAGACGATCCTGCGCCGAGCGCAGGCGGGATCGCTTGCGCATCCCGTATTGATGAGCCGCATGTACCCTGCGGAACACGACATGCTCTGTCCTTTTTGTAAAAAAGAAAAGGGCACCCTGCCGCACGTTTTGGCAGAATGCAAACAACTCAAAACCCCCCCTCCTCCCCTTCCCGCCAACACCCCCAATCCCCAACCCCTTGAGCGATGGGAGACCTTGTTGTCCAGCCCCGCCCTATCGATCCAGCTCGCACTGACAGACAGGGGCCAGGAGCTGCTGGAAACATATGGGTCCCGCAACTAGGGAACCACCCCGTCTGGTGCAAGCATGCACCACCGAATTATTTCGGGCTTAATAAATGTTGATTCCTCCTCCTCCATCGAAACGCAGCCGCCGAGGTCGGGTTCGAACCCGGGTATTCCGGACAGTATTCGGGCGTCTTACCACTGTACCACCCCGGCGGGGCATGACCGCGTAGAAAAACTGATTTATTTTTTATAGGAAGGGAAAGGCGCGGTAACTGTCTCACTTGTTTTCTGTGGACACCGCAACCAAGCCGTAAGGGAAGGGAGGAAGGCGAGAGTGAAAGTGGAAAGAGAGAAAGAGGAGTCGTAGTGGAGGGCTACGGAGTAATTTCGACCACCTGGGGATCTTTAACGTGCGCTGACATCGCACAGCACACGGACGCCACTTCGTATCCCGTTCCTCTGCCCCGCCGGGGTGGTGCAGTGGTAAGACGCCCCACTACTGTGCCGGAGTTCCCGGGATCGAATCCCGGCCTCGGCGGCTGCGTTTCGATGGAGGCGAAACGAAGTGGCGTCCGTGTGCTGTGCGATGTCAGCGCACGTTAAAGATCCCCAGGTGGTCGAAATTACTCCGTAGCCCTCCACTACGGCCCCCCTTTCTCTCTATCCACTTTCACTCCCACCTTCATCCCTTCCCTTACGGCGCGGTTCAGGTGTCCACAGAGCAAGTGTGACAGATACTGCGCCTTTTCCTTCCTATGAACCAACCAACCATCCCGTTCCTCTCGCTCGTAACGCGTCCCACGGCTGTGACAACCTCGCGAGGCACTTGTATAGATCTCGTCTTTGAGAATCAAGCATTGGTGTATCAAGTCGAACATATATCAGTCTATTTCTCCGACCACAAAGCTTCCTTCCTGACTGTCAAGAACTGTTAGTGGAGTCTTTGTTAAAGGAATACGTGTGAAAAATAAAAAAAAAATTCTGTGATAGCGCATACATGTGTTGCTCGATTTCTTTGCCTCAATCTATCGAAAAGGTGAAACAGCTTATTTGCTGCGCTCAAATTTCGCATTAGGAAGTAACGTAATCGTCGGTAATTTTTTCGCCAATCCACAGAAGAGTGACGTTTTTGTTTTATCCCAGATAAAGCACCAGCTTCCCATTCTTCAGAAAGATCATCATGCAATACCAATAAAACCATTGCTTTTCTTTACACTAACATCAGAAGTGTTGTATCAAGGGTTTTTGAAATATCTTCGCTGATCGACTCATGCTCCGCATCACTAATAGTACTAACTGGAACATGGCTCACTGACTTAGTTCCCGATAACACCATTTTTGTCACCGAAACACGTTTTAGTATTTTTCGAAATGACAGACAAAATCATAGAGGAGGTGGTGTACTCTTGACGGTAAAAGACGATTTGTTGGCTGTACCTGTGATGATTAGCTCTTTTCTTGAATGTGTATGGGTTTCTTTAAAGTGCTTTTCAATTGATGTAATCATTGGTGCTAGCTACCGTCCCCTTAATATGACTGTTTGCTTTTCTGCTGAATTTAATCGAATCCTGTGTGAAATTTGTACGCGTTTCACTAACTCTACACTGCTCATATTTGGAGACTTCAACTTCCCTAGCATAAACTGGTTTACACAATCCGTCACAGCGAGTGAAACCGAAGCTCATATGTTTCTCCAATCATGTCTTGATTTTTCGCTGTCGCAACTTATCACCAATCCCACACGTCGCACATCGAGCACCGCAAACATTCTTGATTTATTACTAACAAATTAGCTCTGTTGTAACATCTGATTTGTTTAACAGTAGTTTTCTTTTCGTTAAAGGAACCGGTAATGCATCCTGTTATTACGTCGTGATCAGAAATGCCGTCTAAATGAATTATGTCTGAACAAATATCAGGATTATATGTTGAGACATAATTCATTTAGACGGCATTTCTGATCACGACGTAATAACAGGACGCATTACCGGTTCCTTTAACGAAAAGAAAACTACTGTTAAACAAATCAGATGCTACAACAGAGCTAATTATGAAAGAAATAACACTAAATTAGATTATTTCGCTGTCCAGTTCAAATACCAATATTTATTGCGCACTGTTGAGCAAAATTGGGATTTTTTCAAAACTACCCTTACTAACCTTATCGACAACTTTGTGCCTCTTACGTCAATTAGATGTAGCAGCAATACACCATGGTTTAATCACAAGCTGCGGCGTATGAATAACAAAAAAATTACCGACGATTACGTTACTTCCTAATGCGAAATTTGAGTTCAGCAAATAAGCTGTTTCACCTTTTCGATAGATTGAGGCAAAAAAGTCGAACAACACATGTATGCGCTAACACAGAATTTTTTTTTTTATTTTTCACACGTATTCCTTTAACAAAGACTCCAGACATCGCTAATCCGCCTTGAGAGCGAGCTGACGCGGTTCACCTCGGCTCCGTGTTTTTCGAATTGTGTATGTGGATTTTAGACCCGATATGGCCTGAACCCACTCGAAACGGTCAGTGAAGGTGTTCGGCACCTGTTTGCAACAATTTTATTTTCGGCTCGCTATTCAATTCGAAGCTTTCAAGGACTAGCGTTTCTGACGGGCTAAGCCTAATTGACGCCCTCAGGGCCCACCACGACCACGGCTGCTCCCGGGCCACAGCCGGGCGGCGCTGCCGCCACAGCGCATCCGGAAGATGTGACCTTCAAAATTTTACGCCCGGCGACCTTCACTCCGTGCCAACCACCGACTACGACCCCACAGTCAAGCCAAGTTACAAGGCGTTCCGATTATCCGCCATTACCGGCGGGTCACGAGCAGATGGATGCTGCGCCATACTACGTATCCAGCCAAACCCTGACTCCGACACCACAAACGCCACAGGTTACACCGACTACAACCCCACAGTCAAGCCAAGTTACGAGAAGTTGTGATTACCCGCTCTTACCGGCGGGGCATGAAAAGATGGACGCGGCGCCGTACTTCGCATCCAGCCGAACGGTGCCTCCGACGCCACAAACGCCACAAGCTACAGGGAGCGTTGATTACCCGCTATTGCCGACAGTGCACGAGGAAATGGATGCCGCAGCTGTGACTGTCTCTGCAATCCCTCCTGCTCAGGTTAAGACAACTACAGGATGCAGCATGACTTCAACCTATCGCAAGCGTCAAGTGTCCCCGCAACGTCTGCACACAGAACGGGTGAGTCGTCCTCATTTCACTGTTCTGATCAGGCCACTTAACAAAGTGCATGTCACAAACATCCCGAAACAGGCTATTACCAACGCAATAGAGCAAAGCGCTCCGTCTCAGTATTTTTCGGATATGGCCATTCTCCGCTTTGATTCTGCTGCTAACTGCATCCGCATAACTGTCAGGGACGCTGAGCATTTCAAGAAGCTGTGTACATTGACCCGTTTAATCGCGCGAACGCGGGATTCTGTCCAAGCGTTCGATGTGGACACGTCCCCACTGAAGCAGCCTGCGGTTGGCAGCACGCGAGGTGTGATCAGAATTAGAGAAGGCCTCACGATGGACTATATCATGGCACATCTGCGCTGCGAGACAGCTGAAATCACAGACATACGCATGCTCGGCAAGACAAATTTGCTACTTCTGACCTTCGCATCAGACGCATTACCTTCTCGGCTAGTATTCGACTACGAGATTACACGAATCCGTGAATACCGCCCGCGCCCAGTCGCATGTTATAACTGTCACCGCATCGGCCATGTAGCCAAATACTGCTCGTTTCCCGCCGTTTGTCGGGATTGCGGTAAGAACCCTCACCCTGAGGACCCCGGCTGCAAGCAGTTTCCTCATTGCGTAGCCTGCGGCGCTTCCACGCATATCGCCCTGAGTGCCCAGTGCCCGGCTCGAGCTTATGCAAAGCCTGTCGACAAATCGGCACCTAAGGAGTCGGATGATCCGAATACGCATCAGGTGACATCCTCACATACTGTCTCCAAACATGTATCATATGCTGAAAAGACCTCTTCTCCAGGTTTAGCCGAGGTCATTGAGAGCCTCAGAGCAGAAATATCTGAACTACGCCAGGAAAATCAGCGTCTCCGGGAGATGATAACTAAGGACAAGATAACAATGGACACCCGAACTCGTTCCCAGACTCCGCAACGCAGCCGCTCACAGAAGGGCCGCAAAAGCCGTTCGCCTACCCGCCGGCCGCAACCGGTCACAGCGTCTGATTCCGCCTATACCCACATGCTCGGGCTAATCCGACAGGAACGCGCCCAAGAGACACAGAAGCTGGAAGAAACTCTGCGAAAGGAAGTTAATGCAACTCTTACTGCTGCCCTCACTTCCATGCAGAGCCATCTGCAGACTATGTTTGAGGAGTTCCAACGTACCACACTCACAGACGATAGTAAGCGCCGTAAATCTGTGCCCCTTTCATGAGCAATATGGCTCATGGGATTCAATGGAACTGCAGAAGCTTCAATCAGAACGGTCCTACCCTTCGTACATTTGTGCCTCAGCGCCGTCCTCTTTTCATACTTCTTCAAGAAACGCGCGGTCCTTGTAAAATTCCTGGTTACTGCACTTACCAGACACCTACTATCCAACATAAAAACGGCCGTTCAGAGGGACAGGCGGCCGTCTTAATCCGAAACGATTGTCCTTCCACTCAGCTCTCGCTTCAATCCCTTTGCTCTTCCACTCGTGAGATTGTTGCAGTAAAAATCTTCCCCCCTGGCCAAAAACCTTTCGTCGTAGCATCGGCCTATTTCCGGCCAGGTAACGTCATGGCAGAACCCTGTTCCTGGCTCCCTGACCTTGAAAACGCAGCACACCCTTATCCTATTCTTATTGGCGGAGATTTCAACGCACATCACGCAGCCTGGAGCTCATCTCAGCCTAACCAACGTGGTAAACACCTATATGACGCCCTTGATCAAACTCTTCTTACCCTGTGCAACGAACCTAACGTGCCGACCCGTATCGGTCTCCATCCCTCTCAAGCAGACACTACACTGGACCTTACATTCTCATCACCGCGTCTTCTTCGGCGCTGGGAAGTCCTTTCTAATTCTTGGGGTAGTGATCACTTGCCCATCTTGCTCACTCTCAATCGTAAATGTCTTCGCGTTCGGACAACACGTTCGTTTTTCAACTGGGACAAGTTTCGTGCTAATACTACGACCCCCTTCTCGGATATTGACTCCTTTCTGTCTGTACTCCGAGATGCCCGCACTCAAGCTCTCGAATATATCCCCTGTGACGATTCCACAGTTGGCATGGATGCTCACCTGGCTAACCTTTGGCGTCGCGCAGATCACCTCACGCAACGTTTTCGGACACGCGGAAAACGTCACAAAGATCTCGTGCTTCTTCGACGACAATTCAAGCTTATCCGGGCATACCAGCTTCACCTGCAAAGTGAGGCTTGGCACTCTACATGCGACCGTCTTGGACAAGTACCGGGCCTATCACAACTTTGGCGCATCTTTCGTGGCCTAAATGGCAAGGCACGCGGGGCACCACCTCTCGCCGATCTCCTTCTCAATGGCAACCCGGCTGATGTTGAAGATGAAGTTATACGCACCTTTTTCCCACACGCCAGCCTAATGCCTACACCAGCAGTTTCCATTTTCCCAGCCGGAAACCCTGATCCAGACCTGGATCGCCCATTTTCAAAGGGAGAACTGCAAGCAGCCCTCGGAAGAGGCCGAGCTCGCGCCACACCCGGGCACGACCGAGTTAGTTGGCAGGAGCTTAGCAATCTCGACTCGGCAGCCCAGGATGCCCTTCTCGACATCATTAATTCTTACTGGGAGACCGGAACGGTACCGGATAACCTCAAGCTTTCTCTTATTCTTCCTATCCCTAAACCTGGCAAAAACCCTCGACTTCCTAGTAATTTGCGTCCAATTGCACTGACTTCACATCTCTGTAAACTCATCGAGCGCCTGCTGCATACCTGGATTAGTCACTACATTGAATACGTCAGTCCTGGATTTCATCCAGCTCAAGCCGGCTTCCGCCCTAACCTTGGAACGCATGACTGCCTTTGGCTTTTGCGAAGAGTTCTGAATAGAGCTCATCGTAAAACGCTACCTGACTATCTCCTGGCTGTCGATATACACAAAGCTTTTGACAATGTTCGCCATGAGGTTATCCTGGAGGAACTCGCCAAACGCTTTCCTAGTAATCGTGCCCAAATCTGGATCCGCAATTTTTTGACATCTAGACCCATTCAGCTACATGGCAAAGCTCCGGGATGGGTGCCCAAAACCTATTACTTGGATAGGGGTGTACCTCAGGGCTCCATTCTCGGACCCATATTGTTCAACTTGGCCATGACACGCGTCGCCGAGAATCTGGAAATCAGCACAAGCGCAAGATTCGCTATATATGCCGATGATATTACCGTCTGGACTGAGGCAGCGGATTACGTAGACAAATATTCTATTGAGACTGAACTTCAGGCGGCCCTTCTTTGTCTTGAAGATACACTAACCAAAATTGGCCTCGAACTCGCACCACATAAAACAGAATTGATTAGTATCGACGGAAAACATAAAACCAACCCCAGTATGCAGATCCATCTTCACATCGGAGGCAACACCATCACCTCCTCAAATGGGCAAATCCGCATTCTTGGCCTGCCCATATCAAGCTGCAACAGCCCCCAGAAATGGGTTCGTCAGTTACAACGCCTTTGGCCAGCACTGCTACATACTATTCGTCGCCTGTCCAACCGGCACGGCGGTGCGCGGCAGCATGCCTGCCGTGCGATGGCCAGAGCAGCGGCCGTCGGAAAAATCCTCTATGGTACACCGGTCCTCCAACTGTCGAAGGCTGACTTCGCTAAGGTCGAACGCCTTCATCGCGCTACACTACGCACTATTACCGGTCTACCTAAGCACACTCCTATAGCCGAACTTGAGCGTTTGGCCGCTCTTCCACCGCTCACTACCATCGTTACCGAGTCACAGACGCGTCATCGAATACGTCTAGAGAACACTGTCCAGGGGCGTCGCCTGCTGGCCTGGGATGAACAGCGTAACGACAAAACACCAGCCCTATATGCATCACTTCCCCCTTGGGAGATGCCAGTAGTCACACGCGTCCATCGCCGACCTATAAACCGCGATTTTGTCATTCCCCGGGAGCTCCTAGCTGCCCATCACCGACAAGAGCGAATCCCCGATACGACTGACATATACACCGACGCATCCATTACAAGCGAATTCGCATCTATGGCCTGGGTATGCGATGACAACCCTTCCCTTTCAGGCGCTTATGCCTGCCATCTACCTCAGGGTACCCCTCTTCACGCTGAACTCCTCGCGATTTGGGGAGCCTTGTCAGGAGTGCCTTGCACCGGAACTGGGTCACTACGTATTCTTACTGATTCCTTTGAAGCTTACAAGGAAATCGCTACTCCGGGTTCACAAGATGCAACAGCTACGGCTATACAGCGCCTCCTTAAACGCCACCAACTCGCGACCAGAACTGTCGCTATTCACTGGACCCCAGGTCACTCGGACGAATCAGGGGGCAATGCGGCGGCACACGCCGCGGCTGCCTTGGCAGGTGGGATGTCCACATTTACTTCCCCACCCCCCTTGCTTCATCCTTATTCGACCTTGGGCGGGCAACTCACCCCTTCTCTTGCCCTTATGCACTATACTCGGACCAGTCTTCGTAGCCTCAGTCAGCATCGCATGCAGGTGGCTACACCAGACCCACCTTTTACGAGAAGAACCCACCTCACCCGAAGTCAAGAAGTCTTTTTGAATAAGCTCATCGCCCATGCGGCTTACACGCCACGTATTATGGCCCGCTGGCGTCAGTATAAAGAGAAAATGATTACGTGCCCCCACTGTACGACTCTAACCTGCGGCGGCATATCTCATTTACTTTGGGAATGCCCTGCTTTTTCTACTGGACGCCCCGAGATCGAACCCTACCGCCTGAACTACCGTTCCCTTCTAGAAACTGATGCAAACACACAGATGATATTTGCCAAGTATGGCTCGCTTAGTGGCCTGGTTAGAGCAATGTGATTCGAGTGACGACCTAAATAAACAATGAAAATTATGTCTACTCCCCTTTATCCCCATCCATGGCCATGAGCCTTCCCATTCAATAAAGGACATTCAATCAATCAATCAAAGACTCCACTAACAGTTCTTGACAGTCAGGAAGGAAGCTTTGTGGTCGGAGAAATAGACTGATATATGTTCGACTTGGTACAACAATGCTTGATTCTCAAAGACGAGATCTATACAAGTGCCTCGCGAGGTTGTCACAGCCGTGGGACGCGTTACGAGCGAGAGGAACGGGATACGAAGAGGCGTCCGTGTGCTGTGCGATGTCAGCGCACGTTAAAGATCCCCAGGTGGTCGAAATTACTCCGTAGCCCTCCACTACGACTCCTCTTTCTCTCTTTCCACTTTCACTCTCGCCTTCCTCCCTTCCCTTACGGCCTGGTTGCGGTGTCCACAGAAAACAAGTGAGACAGTTACCGCGCCTTTCCCTTCCTATAAAAAATAAATCAGTTTTTCTACGCGGTCATGCCCCGCCGGGGTGGTACAGTGGTAAGACGCCCGACTACTGTCCGGAATACCCGGGTTTGAACCCGACCTCGGCGGCTACGTTTCGATGGAGGCGAAACGAAGAGGCGTCCGTGTGCTGTGCGATGTCAGCGCACGTTAAAGATCCCCAAGTGGTCGAAATTACTCCGTAGCCCTCCACTACGGCTCCTCTTTCTCTCTTTACACTTTAACTCCCACCTTCCTCCCTTCCCTTACGGCGCGGTTCAGGTGTCTACAAACTCGTGTGACAGATACTGCGCCTTTCCCTTCCTGTGAACCAATTATTATTATTATCTACGCGGTCACGTTGTCTTGACTCGCTAGCGGCGGCAGCGGCATCAGACAGTCGCTGCTAGCGCTTCCTCCGGCTACCCCTCCCCCCCCCCCCTTCCTTTCCTTGTGTTCTCCGGCTGCTCCGCGCTTCCTGCGAGGCTTCGGTTGCCAAGCGCCGGCTCGAACTGGGGGGATGAAAGTGGGGAGGCGCTGGTTACAAGGCCGACGACGACGCCGACGCCGACGCCGACGCCGATGCGAAACCCAGGAACGAGCGCCAAAGAGCTGCGCTCTAAAAAAGCGACTTTATCGGCAGGCCAAAAAAGATGGTAGTTTAGGCACGTGGGAAAGGTATAAGAAATGCGACAGAGGATACCAGTTAATATTAAAATCCACTCGACGTCAGTTTTTCAATCATGACTTGTCCTCTCTGGTAACCAACAACCCTCGTAAATTTTGGCGCATCATAAATCCTAGCTTTCACCCTGACATTTTGCTTTCCGACAGTAACGGCGTCATAATCAATGAATCCTATTGTGCTCAGGTTCTTAACGTTACCTTCTCATCAGTTTTTACCAACGAAGACATTAGCTCATCTCCTATCTTAACTACATTTCATGACATCTGCATGCCTGACATAGTTATTAACGAAGCAGGTATTTCAGTTTTATTAAACAATCTCAAAATTACAAGTAGCTCGGATCACCTTGGCTTTAACAATAAGATACTAAAAAATACATCCAGAAGCATCTCCGCTATCTTGTCCTGTTTATTCTCGCAGTCGTTATCGAACGGACTAATTCCTAATGACTGGCGTGTAGCAAAGGTAATACCTATATTCAAATAAGGTGATCGTTCCTCCCCACTTAACTATCGACCCATCTCGTTAACCAGCAATTTTTGCAAACCTCTA
This sequence comes from Amblyomma maculatum, assembly GCF_055883805.1. Lineage (NCBI taxonomy): Eukaryota > Metazoa > Arthropoda > Arachnida > Ixodida > Ixodidae > Amblyomma > Amblyomma maculatum. Next base: position 155,380,910 of record NC_139353.1, on the reverse strand, counting down.
GAGCATATCATTCATAGCCAAGTCATTAACTACCTCGAAGATCATAACATTATTTTCAAATATCAGCACGGTTTTTGCACGGGTTTTTCATGTGACACTCAACTAGCTGGCTTTTTTAATGACTTACAATCATCACTTAACGCAGGCTTTCAGGTAGACGCAGTTTTTCTGGATCTTTCAAAAGCATTCAATCGGGTCCCTCATCACAGACTTTTACTAAACCTAGCACAGCTTAACATCCACCCTAATGTGCTCGCCTGGATTAAGGACTTTCTTTCTTCTAAATCACAGTATACCTCAGCTAATAATTCTAACTCTTCTTCGACTTATGTGACATCTGGTGTACCCCAAGGAAGCGTGCTTGGTCCTTTGCTTTTTCTAATCTGTATTAATGATTTACCTGCCTGTGTAACATCTAAAGTTCGTCTTTTCGCAGATGACTGCGTAATTTACCTTAACATTATTAATGACAGTGACCGCCAATTCCTACAATCGGACCTGAACGCAGTAAGATCATGGTGCTCATCCTGGTTAATGACTTTAAACGTTTCTGAAACTAAACTTATATCTTTCACCCGTCGTACCGCTCGCATTTCAACCACTTACATGCTCAATGACAATGCTGTTGAACTAACAAACACTTACAAATACCTTGGCGTGCACCTTCAGTTTGATCTAACATGGCATCACCATATCGACTTCACCCTAGCTGCTGCTAACCGTTCACTTGGTCTTCTTAAGCGTACTCTCAAACACGCTCCTATCCATGTTAAAAAACTTGCTTATATCACTCTAATACGCCCTAAAATTCAATATGCTGCGGCTTTTTGGGACCCTGATCAAACCTATGTTATCACCAACATCGAATCCTTGCAGAACCGTGCTGTGCGTTTTATTTTTTCAGACTACTCACCTTTCACTCACCCGACTTGTTATCCATAGTTGAGATAGGACAGCGGGGTATACGATGGTGTTGCAAACATGGGCTCTCGATAAAAGGCTATTAGTCGTGCCCTCTACGTCTGAAGTCTTCTCTCCGCCGCTTCTGTTTTTGGCATCCACCAGTGCTCAGTCCAAGGTTAAGAAGGAGGAGGAAAAAACTTTATTTAAATAAAAAATGTAAACACTTCCAGGAGGACCTCTTGGTCCAGGAGCCCTCTGGTTGTTCTTTCTAGCTTAGCCCGCTCGACCAGCTGCAACTGATCTGTAGGTTGCGTAGCTAGAAGGGCAGCCTCCCAGGAGGAGGGGGTGGGGTGTTTGACGGGAGGAACGCGGATGGGATGTGGGCATTCCCATAAGTAATGGTAGAGGGTGGGTGGGGTGGCGTTGCATTTGGTGCAGTATGGTGGGAAATTCATGGGGTAAAAGATGTGAGCGAACTGAGGAGATGGGAACTAATGTGTCTGGAGTTGTCGCCTGTATACGTGCTGTCGATGTGAGAAAGCGTGTGATGTGGTGGCGGGTACGTGGCACGGCAACGACGATAGTAGTGAAGAATTGTAGTGTAGTCAAGACGTTCGATGGTGGTGTATATTGAAGGTTTGGGGGGGGGGAGGGGATATCGGGAGGGGTAGGTAGAGAAGATAATATTTTAGCAGGAGATATTTGTATGCTGTTTGATAATCTGAGCATATCGTGGTGTGCTAAGTCTGCAACTGACTGATGTGTGCAATAGCGAGTGTAATGGCCAAGCATTCGGCCCTGGCGATGCTAGTGCATTGGATGGAGGCGGCATTGAACGTTGAGCGGCGAATTTTCGTGAACACAATAGTGCAGATGTGAGGAATGTCCGGATTGTGTGAATCATCCGTGTAGATGATGTCCTGGTGTGTAGAGTACTGCTTTGAAAAATATGAGGCACGGGGGCCAAGATTAACCCCAATGTACCGATCAACTGTGTGGTTCCAATGAATCTCGAAGAAGTGGACAGGATTCCTGGGCCAGTCCCCTAGCCAAACTCCTTTAGCTTTTTAAGGTTTAATTTAGCCCCAGAAAAGCGACAGAAACAGCGGGCGAGGCGCATCACTTCTCCAACGTGGTATGCGGCGGTGCAGATAAAAGCGACGTACACGAAGTTCTTCCGCGCCTAGCGTTCTGCCTCAAACAAATGTGAAAGCGAGGATCAAACAGCATAGTGGCTCTAGATATAGTGCAAAAAGGAAGGGTGACATGGGGCAGCCCTGCCGAACTAATCTCTCTGTGTTAATGGGCAAGCCGGGCTCTTCGTTGAGGAGGATGAATGTTTTGGTCTCAGTATAGCAAATGTCTAGCCACTGCAGCAAGTTGTCACCAATCTCACAGTAACGAAGGAAGTCTAGGAGAAAATCTCGGTTCACCTGATCGAAAGCTCTCCTGAAATTGAGCAAGTGGACCATTTGCGAGGTTCGCCGCCTCTGTTAATAGAGCGGCCCATGAAACCGCAGGTTTGATGACCCCCCCCCCCCCCCCCCCCACCTATATCTTTGAGCGCCACCTCAAGACGGGGTCGAGGATTCCGGCATGTATCTTCTAATCGGCGGACATCAGGTTAATAGGTCGGAAATCCGCAAACATCAAGTATGGATTCAAAATCGAACTTCTTGGGTATAAAAATACGACTGTTCCCGCGCATTGAGGCGCGAGGAGCTTTCGATTGCAGATGTCGTCGAAGAATGCCGCCAGGATGGGACTTAGTTCGCCGCTGAAGGCTTGATAAATTCTGAGCTGGTGCCGTTAGGTCCAGGAGATTGAAATTTTTGTCGTGCATCACCACTCATCCGGGCTAATCAGGGCGTTAATTACGTCCCGTACGTCCGGAAGAACTTTCGGGAGGTGGTCTGTAATTTCTGTCGGCATGGTGTCTTGTTTGCCTTGACATTTGAAAACGTCCAAGTAGTAATTATAAAAGGCTCCAGAAAGCTCTTCGTGCCCATTAGCGATGCTACCATAACCTTCCATTCGCTTATCCTCACCAATGGATCTCCGTGCAGTTTTTAAGTCCTGCGCTACATTTACACCGATTCCGCCTTTACTTTTTTTCTCCCCTTTTCCGACCTCTCCCTGAAAAATTGTACCTTTGTTGAACTGCGTCTTATCTCGGGGTCCCTTATTTCCAATCCCAATCACCCCTTTAACCTGCCGGTATTATCTTTTTTCCACCCTTATGGCCAATATTCTCCTGCACTTTGCAGGATAGGACCCAGTTCACCGCTACGATACTCCCCAGCACTTCCATCATTTCGCCTCCAAACGCTGATCTTTTCTTAATATTTCCGACCCCTTTTCCTACATTCACATTGTCTACTCTTGAGGGTATTTTATTCTCTGGTTCTGCCGGATTTATCTACACAAACCAATAAGCACTAACACGAATTTGAGATCCTTTGGATGACATTCTATCTATTAACCACCTGCAGTTTATTTTTTTAAAAAAATGTGGTTTGTTTTGAAAAAAAAAAAAAAGATGGGCTATTCAGTCCCAGGCGTGGCTTAGTTGGTTACACCGCTCGGCAGGCGATTCATGGATCCGAGGGATGGAGACTCGATTCCAGTAGAGACATTTTTATTTTATGAGGAGACCGTAGCTACGCCTCTTCACGTGCACGACGTATCTACGGCCACCCGAGGGCTCGCTTTGGCTGTCGGATTGTTGCTTTCGAAACAAAACAAGGCAAAACATCTGGCGGGAGAGAGCGGCAGCGGCGCGGAACCGACTGCGGCGCCGTTCAGCGGAGCTCGGCTGAAACGGTTGCTAGGTGGCGGCTGTTCAAGGCCATTCGTGCCCACCGGCCACCGACTGCGCGACGAGGCGAAACCTGGCATAACGATGCTTTCGTAACAAAAATATATTCCTAATGATTATGCTCTAATGGCGAACCTAATGGTGAATTCCAATCGCAGGGCTTGAGCCCTTCCAGAGCATTGTTTTCTACTCCGTTCGGAGCAATTGTTTTCCAAACGCAGATGGGGAGCAATCGTCGAGCCAAGCTCACTCCGTGGAGCAGTCAAAAGTGTTCCGCCGAAATCGGCGCTACCAGCCGCAAGTTTGCGTGACGTAGTACTTCAGCGGCGCTCTCCATTTCCGCTCGCTTGTCGCTTCGGCCGCGCAGGCTCCGCCCTCTGTGCTTTTTAGCAGACGATCGGTACTTGCCACCGCTTTCGATGCAAATTCCCGCCGCGAACTAATGCTTTCTCTTGGGGACAGCGGTTTGGAGAGCAGCCTCATTTAAAAGGGCGACAGCGAAACCGTCTTTACGCGCTTCGGTTTCGTAAATTCCAAGCCATTCAATTACTGCTATGTTTGGGTGGTTGAAAACGGCGCACAGCGACTGTTTTAGTCGAAAAACTGCCGAGGAACTCATACCGCTGCGCCCACGTTTGACTGTGTGACCATGAATGAAATTATCGTGTAGATTGTTGAAGTCAACATCTCAAAAACCAGTGGGAGCATAGATACGTTACAGGTTTGAAAATAGATGGTACGGCCCATAGTACACGAAGCGCAGACAAGGGCAAGAAATGCCGGGTTTTTCCTCTGTCAGTTCACGACCGCCACCTACTTGCTCCGGCCGAAGCACGAGTGTTCGAAAAGCAGATTCGAAACGCATGCTCAGCTGGATTTCGGCGCTGTGTCACTAAGTGCGCTGGCCGCCCTGGTTCTGTGATTGGAATACGCCATAAAGCTTCCAAATTCCGGATCTTCAATTCATGGAAGCGCTGCCGCAACTAACTATTACCTGAGCTTCGAGTCAGCCCATGGCGTTGTTGCAGCCTTTTCTCGACCGCGACTCGAGCAGCGCTAGTCGCAGCGCAGCTGGCTATTTGAAATATCGTTAATTTGCTGCGGAGTTTTTTTTCTGCTGTGGCACGCGGAGACAGCCGGCCGAATCTGTCATGCTCACGTATTCTAATTTGAATGCGGCATGCGAGGAAAGTATGCTAGCGGAGGCGGTTGCCTTCTTTGTGTGCCGCAAACGCGGCGGCGTTTGGCACGGCTGGGCGACATGTGGGTAGCACTGCCTATTAAATGAAGTGATACCCACAGCTTTTCTGACTGACCCAGATGTGAAGTAGGATAATGCAGCTAACTCGGTACAGCTTGTGCTCACTTGCTGTAATTGCTGGGTAATTTTAAAAATTTAAGGATGGGTGAAATTCATTGCATTTTGAAGTCTGCATTCGATATTATAAACTTCTGCATAACATGTTTATTTGAGATCAATCTGGAATTGTTTTTGTTTTTGAGGTTACTTAGGCGACCAGTGCTGACATAAGTTGAAGTTACACTCGCGCCAATGCGTTTCTGTCTCACACTGAGTGCAGCAAGTGTGCCTGAGAACCATGAACAATAAAAATATTCAAGACTGCACATTTTGTTTCACATTTCAAATTGCAAATGTCTGTTTTACTTCATTGTAATTTACAATAAAAACTGTTATGCGATGGGCATTTGAGGCGCACAATCAATACGGCGTTCATGATCAAAGCGATTTTCGCTGTTTCAGCCCCTAGGCAGGTGTAATGCGGTACTTTTAGATCAGCCCTGGACTGATACTCGGGTCGTAGAAGATTTTTCTTGTGAGCTTAGAGCAAGAAACGACGAGGAAGACATCGATTATGTCTAAATTATTACTAATATCTGCTTTGGAGGCAGTGGTCCAGGTCGCAAGATTTTATTCTCGCTAAATAAAGATCTACTGAAAAACTTAAAAATTTGCTCAACTGCGCATGCTTCTAGAACGCTGGCAATTTATGCTGCAAGAGGGAATGCTACATCCTCCTGGCTTTCTGTGTCATCGAAAATGAACCACACAGTTCTGCCCTATTACTAAGCCTGATACCCTACCAGCGCGCTGCACTCTAGGTAGCGATGCCTCTCCTTCCTGTAAACATCACTCTTCGAAATTATTGCCTGCTTGTCTGCCTATCGGCGTTATCCTTCGTACATATCTATTCTTCTATTCCTCACATTAACACTCTCGCATACGCCTGCAGAAGCGGCACTGATTACAGGATTCCACGGAATTAGAGCTTGAGCTTAAATCTTCTTCCACGAAGCCACATGCCTGTCGGAATTCGGAACGAGTGAAGTTATTGCGAAGTATATTTCAGAGAGCAAATCATCAACAAAATTTAGCCAGCGTAGACACAAACAACGGACGCATCGCCTGCACTATTTGAAACAGGAGCTGCGAACGAAATTGGCGTTGTTCCTACACGAACTGACCATAGAAATGCAGTCGGTCTTATTTGTAGTTCAGAAGTAAAACAAAAGGCTTCAAACAAACTTTCACTTATCTTACTAAGCGTTTTGCACTGTCACACTCGACAGCTGATTTAGGACGCAACTGTTGCTGATGAAATTAACGTGTCGTGCTAAGATGTTATCTAGAAAAGTGGTTGTCTTTTTGGTTTCTAGAAGGAAGAGCCGTAACACCGCACTGTGCTCCAGCCATCCACATACTGCCCGAAGCAGCTCATACGAAGCGTGCACTTAATGCGCACACTACCTGGCAAGGAGCACCCGAGATATACATATAGACATCAAGCATGCCTGCTCGATGAACACACAGAGACTCATTACTGCTGTGTTGTGGTGCGCGCACTGCTGTGCGGCGGCCACAGAAATGGGTCGTAACGGCAAAGGATGATTTCAGAATGTAGCCATTGCACCCCAGTCACGGCACGCCTAGCTTCGCGAACGTCTGTTGTGCACCTGTCTTTTCTTCTCTCAGAAGCAGCCGACGTGCATATGATCCTGCGCGGAAGGCCCTACCACGGCGATGAAGGCGATGAGCAATTTTCCTGCCATACGTGCGTCTCAGTGTTGCTGATGGAGTTAGTCGCTGGTCACCGCCAATGTTAGGCAGTTTAGACGGAGCTTAAATGCCTTATGAAAAAGATAGTGCATTGGGCGCGGAAATAGAGGAAGTGATACGGGGCGACTTGAGCGCAAAAATATGCTCTCGTAGATAAGAAGCTCTCACTATCCGCGATTGTTACCTCAGACAACGCATGACTTTCGGGGACCTGTCGCGCTGAGGGTGGATAATAGCCACGCGACGTGAACCTCGACGAATAGTGTCTCTTGGCGACCTCTTTGTTTAAGTACCTGCTCGGTTTGCCCTGTCTGCATTGTCGCGCCCTTTATGCGTTAAACAACAAAGAGGCAGGGTAGGACAAAACCATGTTCACGAACCTTAAGAGCCTGGAGTCCTGCAAGCAAATTCATTTGGTTCAGTAGATCTATTGCATCTAATATACTTGCCAAACTTTACCAGGATAACCCTGCTCGTGCTGCGGTACATTAAGTCAACATGCTCGCTGATATGAACGTGCCTGCCTGTTGCACTTCCTCGCACTTCCCACGTCGTAAAAAAGCTGAGGAAGGCCAAACGCAAGGACGTCAGAATGCTGTGAACTGTCAGTGAAGGTTAAATACCCCTGTCGAAATTATTCCGGAGACCTGCAATAGCACAGCTCGCTCTGTTCCCTCTACTGCTTGCTTCTTCGCACTAACGCCGTCACCCGCATTCATCTATGCGATCTTGTAGTAATGAGCTTTCGAAAAAAGTGCATTTATTGCCCAGGCATTCTTGCGAAAAGTGCATAGACGTCGCATGTACACTGGCCCCTAAAATATAAAAACTTAAAATGCCCAAGGTGTTAATCAGTTTACTGTTCTTTTTTTTTAAAAAAAAAGGACAAAGCGCTAAAGACACATTCACAAGAAAGAAGACACGTACAAGCGCTCACTGACAACTGATCTTTTATTGAAGGAAAACACAATATATAGGCACACCATGGCGGCGCTAATCAGAGGCAGCAAACGTCAGAAGGTGAAAGGACCATAAGAGCGATAAAAGACAACAGGCATAAAAGTGATAAAAACAGCTATGATGGATGGTTCTGAAACAACAAACTGATCTATGATCTATGGGTAAGTATGGCGTTTCCCGACTACTTTTGCAGTGCTTCGCCAATAACGCTTAATGAGGTTACCACAAGCGGTGCAATTCAGCGGGTAATCAGAAGCAGTTGCTTTCTTTTCCAGAGCGGCTAACGATTCACTGATGACCGACTAGTCGGCTCCAGTGCCTACTAAGCTGTAACCGTGCGACTATCGACTGCAACTTCGAGGTCAGGTGTTCGTGTCCTCGCATTGTATGTTGGCTTTGGCGTTCGATCTCGGCTTCTTCATATACCGAATTTGTGGCTGGGGCACCCCATTGTGATTTCGGTAAGCGGCGGTTACGCTTTAAAGTATGTGCCCACGATCGTCAAGGGACTCCGCATAACGAGAGATGATGTAATAGCAGCATTATCGTCTGTTGTTGACGGTGCCAATGAAGCTTGCTTGTTCGCTTTGAAGTAACCTCCCCTCCGAAGGCTGGTCCCTTTAATTTCCGCGCCAGGGAATAGGCAATCTTCACCTCTCATAGTTCTGGTCTGGAGAAGCAAATCGAGCGTCGTACGGCGATGGGTAGCAAGACAGACGGCATTATTTCTCCGGCAGGAAGTAGTCAATTTCTTGTGTTGTTCGCCAGGACTGGGGTGTGGGGCGTAGATGGAGAAACCGCGCAGGTCACTCCGTCTGTACGGGCAGTGACGAAGTATATGACCAGCTGCACCACCGTGGAAGTACGGTGGGTTGTTATTCGAAGTCATCCAGGCATCGCATTTTTAGGACTTATGGGTCGTTCGTAGGCTTGGTGGGTGGGGACCAAGGTACGGCGTTCGGGAACAGGATGGAGATGACGAGGGCTCTGTCTCATTTTGTGAAGGCGAGCTACGCGGCGCAGTTGTGTTGACCACGGCAGGTGGTTCTTCAGGAGCGACCATCGGTTACGAAGTTGCACGAATAGCCTACTACAATTCTTCAGTGAGCGACAGTGAGCGTTGCTACATGGGGCTGTTGGATGATGGCAGCAGCCAGTGAAGCTCTTCCCGGAAGACTTTGCGCATAATTTTCCGTAAGTCATATGTGGTAGTCGTCGCTTCTAGCGGAGCCATGCTGATTTGTAATAGGTGGTTGTACTGTCGAGTCCAGGCGTCGAGGGTCCGTTGAATAGAAAATGCTTCTTTTGTCAATTATTTTCCGGTTTCGGGGCGTGCGCCTCACGAGAAAAGCAAACAAAAAACTTGATTCCTCAATCAGGAAATTAAATTTCTCATTTTTTAATATTGTAGTCAGCTAGGCAAACTAAGTGCTTTATTTATTCAGCACAATTTAAGATGGACTATTTGGGAGGTATATCTTGGTCTTGGAGAGTATTTTCGCTCTATTTTGTTACAACGCTTGTAAACAGCTTAACAGTTCTTTTTTGAAGCCTTCTCAAATCGTAAAAAGAAGACTCATGATTTTAATACCAAGTACGGGCTACTCACCAGTGCAAAGAAGACGTTCTGCAGCTTCAGTGCATCGTCCCAGTGGTTAAATGCTCTGGATCTTTTAGCGCGATGCTGTTGAAAATTGAGGACTTTCGGGGCTTCCTGAATCACAACGGGAACAAGCACTGCGGACGGAGCTATTATCAATGCAGGCTGCTGCATCTGGTTTCAGGTGGCGTTTGGTAGTAGCCAGTGTTCGGGTTGGAGCACCTGAGTTGGTGGCCGGCCTATAGTGGTCCGTGGAAAGGTCTACCGGGGCGGCACTGCCCGAAACATGGTCTGCCCTTCTACTGGATGTGACGTGATAGTGACAATACCGTAGTGGACAAACAAAGTGACTAACGTTGCAACGAAAAAAACAATATTGGGCTGACTTGCGGCAGCAAACGAACTAAGCCAGCCGGCGGTGGCGATAACAGCAAGCGCGCTCAGCGGTCGTCCACCTGTGAAATCATGTTGCATATGCGGTTGTGCTTAGTTTAAAGTCGGCGCGAGAAACATCTCGGTAAACGTAACGATGGTGGAAAAGTCTGGAATAGCCCAGGATCTGTTGTGATTGCTTGCAATTCTTCCAGACTACTATCTGCGTGTCTCGCTCAACAGAGAAAGTGGTCAAGGGCAGATTCGTGACTCCTTCCTTCCGTTCCTTGAGCTGCAATCACAGGCCACATGCCGGTGGCTGTTGAACAACCAAAAAAAATTGATGTAAGCTTCGTAGCAATATCGCTCCAATTCTCTGCGACGCTGTGAAACACCGCGGTGAAAATTTGCCGCTTTGTAGCTGAGCTTTTGAGATTAAACTTTCGGGATTGCAGATTGTCACCAAACTGTGTGCGCCTCATGCCACCAAGGACAAGAAGCCCATTGATTTGATTTCAAGCAATTTTATTTAGCTGCAGGATATCGCACTTCTCCTCTTATCGGTCAACCCTTGCATTGGGTAGCTACACTGAAATTTCACTTGCTTATTGACCGAAAAACATCTAGCAATAAAATTGCAGGTTGAAGGAATACCACCAAGGTTGCGTTTTAACTTTAATACCGCAATTCAAGATCGGAGCCTCGAGCTTGATGTAGCATTCTTGGCGGTCATGGAGCTTATCTGCCACCTGCGAAAGAACACAGCAGACTGTGTGAGTGACGCTGAACTCGAGGCACAAGAGTGTGCAGAGATTGTGGCTGCTCTGGCGTTTGCATTCTTTTATTAGCACCTTCGAGGCCGTTATTGTGCAACAAATTATATAATTTCATTTTCCAAACATATGGAATGAATAATAGCTAACGTGCAGACAAATCAATTGAAGATAATGGTATTGTACAGGGACATGTATGGATCGCCGCATAGCAAACGATGCCGGCTTTGTCACGTGTGCAGTTGGCAATCGTTCCAGTTGTGTACAATTATGTACATAAACAAACGAGCAACGCATGGGACACACTGAGGTTTCTCCTGGTACTATTGAGTGAGGCAGATACCAGCGGAAATAATATACAGGGAGAAGCTTAGTTTCCAATGCAGAGATGAACAAAACCCGCAGCACTATAGGTGAAGGTGATGGGACCTTCTAAGAATTATTAGGCAATGATAATGCATGTGTGTTATATCATTCTTTTCGTTGTTTCCTTCATAGATCGTATATGTGTTGATAGTTTTTATATGTTTGACAAATAGTACTTGAATATTTAGGTCCTTGGGCAGGGTTAAAATTCATTCAAGAATTACATATTCCATGAACATGCATAATACTAGCAACCAAGAGCCATGCCTAGATGGTCTCTCGTTGTGAAGGCATGGCAAAAAACTAGTAGAAAGACACTTTACACAGAAATGGCGGACAAGCTGCACGCGATGAACAAATTATTTAGAAATACAGCCTTTCCTATCGTTTCAAAGCATATATTACCTTCACGCATTTGCGAGCTCTAGAATGGTCTTCGTACTGTTCTTTCTTTGTTAACGTCAATTAAAAACACAGGATATGCCAGAGGTCTTTTTGTTCCTCTAACTAAAAAAAGTCGACTTTTACATTTTGCAACTATACGCTAGAGCACCTCCTTCGTTTTGGAAAGGTCTAGTGTACTTGCGTACGAGCATCTTTAAATTATTGATCAAAATTGTTTTTAGGTCAAATCGGGTGCAAAAGTAAGACTTTTCAAAAGTGTTCCCTGCAGGAGAAACGCATTTAATTAAAGAGATATTTTTCATTTAGACTACGAACCTACAACCAAAGGCCTTAAGCTATTCGGATTTTATACCCCAAAAGTATTTGGGTGGCTATTTCATAACAGCAAGAGAGGGTAGAAAATGTGCTTATTTTAGTTTTAGTCAACCGCGAAAAAGTCTTGACATATACGTGTTTCTAATCAGAGTAAAAATAAAGAAACGCTACACAAGGTAACCTAGTCCCGAGCTATAGTTGCAGCCTGCGTCTATTCATGAGATTTGTATAAAGTTTCTAAGTGGTGACTCAATTAGCACATCTCTGCAGCTACTCCTTCAAACCCATTTAAAGTCTTTTCACAATATAAACTGTTATGCTGCACATTGCTGGGCCAAATTAATTCACTGTTGAGGTGGAATTCTTCTTCAGTACGATTTTCATTAATTTATTCATTTCAATTTACTTTGTCTTTTCCTGCTATCCCACGTTCCATCTATCCCTCCTTTCTCGTATAAGCGGCGAGGGAGTTCTCCTTTCAGCATTTACACTTTACGGCAGTCGCAGCTTCGCGTTCTGATCACTACGTGGAAGCTGGCTTTTTTACTTCACGAGGAGCTTCTAATGGCAGCCAATCACCTGTCTCTGTATACACAGCATGCAAGCGTGAGGCCTAGGAAGGCTGTGGTGGAGTGAGAGTCTTGAATAACCATGTGAGAGGGAGCAACTTCTACGCAGCACTGGTGGCAGCTTTTAAAAAAGGAATTTTCTATCATAAACTTAGAAGCAGAGAATTTTGAAAATCTATTTAGATGCATTTACTTCGGAATACTTAGGCATATATTTAACGACTGCAACGTATTCGAAGAAAAACAAATATTATGAGTCTTAATAGTTATTTAAAAGCCATTTATGCGCATCATATGCCGATGCTGTAGAAGCTACACCCATCAAGCAGAACAGAAGTGGCGTCCGTGTGCTGTGCGATGTCAGCGCACGTTAAAGATCCCCAGGTGGTCGAAATTACTCCGTAGCCCTCCACTACGGCCCCCCTTTCTCTCTATCCACTTTCACTCCCACCTTCATCCCTTCCCTTACGGCGCGGTTCAGGTGTCCACAGAGCAAGTGTGACAGATACTGCGCCTTTCCCTTCCTATGAACCAACCAACCAACCAACCAACCAACCTCTCTGAGCATGCGTGACTTGTATGAGCGTTTACATGGGCGCACGGTGACGAGGATACCTCTCTGATGACTAGTTTATTCATGCCTCCCATACCTTTAGAAGGTGATTTCACGATGCCTATGAGATCGTACATTTCTCTTAGCACAGACAGAAAGCAGGGACTTTGTTCTGTTAGTTAACCGAAAAAGAAAATGTGCTTTGATACACTTACAGCGTTAAACTTCCCAAAGCGACTCAAACTATGTGACACCGTAGTTAAGGGCATCGGAAATTGCGGCCACCCTGAGTTCTTTAACGTCCACTGACATCGCACGATAGATAGATTCCTTGCTTTTTAACTCCACCAAAAAGCGGCCTCAGCGGCAATAATTTAAACCGACGTACTTTTGCTCAGCTCTCATGCGCCCTATTGATCCAGCTCTGCAGTGTGTCATGAGGTCGCCAGGAAATACCTTTTTCTTAAAGTGGCAATTGAAAACGTGAAGAGAGTTGGACAAGTTCGTTGCTTGTAACTTCCAGAAACAGCGGGAGAACTAGACTGTACCTATATAGGAGCTCAAGAAAACACGCTCGCCGGCATTCCTATTTGAAGTATAGTAAATACAGGCCGCTTACGTCGACTCGCCTTTGGCTATATGCAGTATAAGAAAGCATAGTAAGAACCACATAAACCTGCATTTTTTACAGAGTCCGCGTCTATTCACTGAAGGCCGAACCGGCGTTCTAAGACGCGGCCAGGTGTTCAGAGACACTGCAATGGCTGTCGCTGCATGGCATGAGTTTTCGAGCTCAAGCAAAACAATTATTAAAAATAAAAGAAAATTTGTTATAAACCTCTTGGACAGCCAATTTTGTTTTAACACTGCAGTCACAAAATGACAAAAACAAAATAAAAACATGATTGAATGCGCATAGAATATCCCACTTTACACAACCTAATTACAGGACGCAGCAAAGAAGCAAAGCCCATAATCGAGTTGTGCGCCCTCTGGGTGTGGAATTTCCTCTTGCCTATTTCGCCTTGCGGTTATTTTTGATACAAACTCTCATACTTAACCAACTCGACAAGTGTCCTGCTGTAACAAGAACTGTAAGGTGGCGTGCTACTGTATTCACAAGACTGCGCTTCATTTTTATGGTTCTTGAACTTGCCTTGCGAATCAATCGTGCCAATCATTCGTGAAAGCTCCGGTTCCACTAAGGACTCATGCGCCTTATAGTGGTGCGCCTTCAGCAAAGTTTGAACAACATCCGCCACTGAGTTACTAGGGGTATTTCACTAGTGTGGGAAGATTACTTGCCTGTTTTCCTCCGGGAGACCGCTGACGTCCATTCCGCAGTCTATAATCACCAGCTGACAGAGTGTCTTTAGGGATGGTGCTGAAATATATTCCAACATGCACATTAAGAATTACACCAGCGTCCAGAGGAGAAGTAATGCATCTATGCAGGACATTCTGGGCCGCAGTTTTTGTGACATGAACAATACCTTTGTGACAATCACAATTTTCGAAGAGGAAAGTAAAAAAACGACATTGCGAGAGCAAGTTGATGGGCTGAGCATAAACTTAGGATCAACATGAAAGGGTGCAGTCAGTTCGAGGTCATTATAAGGGTTATTTTAGATTCAGAATGAGCATAAAAATAAATTTTGGTTTGAATTCTTATATTTGTTTTGTTTAATCAACGAAGGCCACCCGCGATTATATTCAGGAAAGTATTATATTGCCATGCTCAAATCAGTGCTGCCTTCTATCCCCTATCTGTTTGAAACATTTTTATAGCAAATATTGGCTATTGAGAAATCCATGTATCATTCACTAAATAATCAAACGTAATTTTCTTTTCTTTTTTGGTTTGCAGACATTTTGTTCCAATACATAGAACACTAGCGAAAGGGTTCGGACGCCCGACATAGCAGATAGTGTGGATATCTAGCCGATTTCTTCCAATGCTTTATTTATTTATTTATTCAGTATACCTGCACCACCTGGGAGGCATTATAGTAGGGGGTATAGATACATGGGGTGGCACGAGGAAACAATAAAAAGCAATAATGCAAAAACAAACCGACACAGCATACAGTATTTTTGAAAATTAACAAAACTAACTGTCCATAATAACACATCTAAAGTGCACAAAATAACGAATTCAGGAATTAATAAAGCAACGTTAAATGAATAAAATTCTGAATAAAATACTCAATGTTGGATGCAGCCATTACATCACTAGGGAGCTGATTCCAATCGTTAATCGTGCAAGGGAAAAATGAATACTTAAACACATTAGTACGAAACTGATAGGCTCTGATTTTATTAATGGGTTCTCTTCTAGATGACAAGTAATGTGGCTGCTTAGCAAACATTGTCTTATCAATACCAGTTTTATTTTGTTGTATATTGTGCAGAACCTTTAGCCTTAGAATTTTTCTGTGTGAAGAGAGAGTTTTCCAGCCCAAGCAATCCCGTAGATCAGACCCTCTGACAGTGTAACAATAATTTCCGGTTACGAAGCGTGCTGCCTGTTTCTGCACCCGTTCTATTTCATCTAATAAGTTTTTTGTGTACGGATCCCATGTTACGTATACATATTCTAAAAGAGGTCTAACAAGTTACCTTACAGTGAAGGAGGAGAATGCTTTGTAACTTTGTGATACATTTAGGTAAGCCGAGAATATAGTTGATTCGGAAAAGCCATGGTGTATGATTGACAGATAATATTTAAGAGCGTGCCTTAGTGAGCTGTTTTGGCACGCATAATTTTCAGTAGCTTGGACAACATAAAAGATGCGAAGAAGCAGAAGTCGACGCGGTTTAGCTAGTCTGCAAAATATTCTATCATCAACACAGGGCGTCCAATCTTTGCACCTAGAATAGCGAAACCTCGGCGTAGTGGCAATAACGTAGCTCACCACATGCTGTATGTCGTCGGAAGCAATATAATCCATTCATCCTTTTATCACAAACCCCCGCCTTCACGGTCAACAGAGGCGCGAGATCCCCTTTAATGGTTACCCGCAGTACCTCTACGAAGTTTGAGGACACAGTTAAATTTAGGCCAGTCAACCCGCGAAGTACGTGTCGGTGTGTGATTGAGGAATAAGTTCAAGAAAGTCATTTGTTTACAGACAATTAGATATTTATAGATAGACGCCCAAATTACACTCATAATATTCGAACACAAAAAACGCCACGGCACAATAGTGATAAATACGACTCAGTAAATGACAAGCGGAAAAAACTATAATAAACAAACACGGCGTAAACGAAGACTATAAAAATAACAAAGCAAGTATTCCAGATACAGTAAGTAGGTGCGAGTGTTACACAGAAAACGCAGTGTAAAATGCTAAGCCAGATGAAAGGTTTAAGCAAATGCGAAACCAATATTCTATTAATCGACATTCTGCGCCAAAAAGGAATTCTCACGGCTTTCTTGTTTGATGAGGCGTCGTAGTCGTAGTGTTTATCGGTAGCAGCCGCCGTACAAGATGATGAGAAAGGATGAGTTGGTCGCGGGCTTGGTGAAAAACAAAAGACACTTTCCCGGAGCGAGCGGCCGCGAGAGTGGCCCGGAAGACGTCATCTCCGCAGAGAACACTGACACGGCCGTGCTGCTGTCTGCCTTTTGTATCCTCTCGGCTCGTTGCACTGTGGCCCACCCTCAAGGACGAGCGCTGGCCGGTCGCTGCCCTGGAGAATCATGTCGAAGCGTGGTCATAGGAGTGGGGAGATCCCGTAACTTCCGCTCTATATGTGAGGCAGCTTGAGACACCACCTCCCCCCCCCCACCCCCCACCCCTGAAGAATATTGTCTCAGAATATTGTAGACATCCGCAAGAGCCGAATCTTGGTTAACGACGTTATTTCGTCCCGCAGAAGACTGCAGTGAATTGGGTCCGTCCGATGCACTGAAGATCGATTTCCCCTCACTACGGTTCATGACGCGCACCATATGCGCACTGATCACAAAAAGCACAGTACCACAACTCTAGTTCGGCAGTCATGTCCTAAGCACATGTCACCAGTCACTGATCATCGATAACAATCAGGCAAGTACAGATATACAGATCATGTACGATTTCATTACGCCAATCAAAACACAATGCAACTAGGCAATAGTGCAAGGTGAACAATTATTCCAGCCGGCTTATGTTATTTGCTCCCAAGTTCTCGATGCATTTAATATATTTGACGCAAAAGTTGTATTTCTGAAGCTTAAAACCCCAGCGGAGGACGCGGCTGTTCGCAAATTTTGTTTCTTTTATACATTTCAAAGGCTGGGCGTTTATTTGAATGATAAGCCTTCTTCCGTGAAGGGAGACTCGAAATTTCTCCATTCTCCAAACGAGTATGAAAGCTTCTTTCTCAATGGTTTAATAGGCTACCTCTAGTGGGAGAAACTTGCGCCTTGCATAGGAAACTGGATGTAGGATTTCGTCATGCGACTGACGCAGAACGGCCCCAATACCCTTAACAGTAGCA
This sequence comes from Amblyomma maculatum, assembly GCF_055883805.1. Taxonomy (NCBI): domain Eukaryota; kingdom Metazoa; phylum Arthropoda; class Arachnida; order Ixodida; family Ixodidae; genus Amblyomma; species Amblyomma maculatum. Next base: position 155,363,712 of record NC_139353.1, on the reverse strand, counting down.
TTCGTTCGCAGGACGAATTTTCTCTCAAAATTGGGATGTTTCTGAATTGGTGGTGCCTAAGCCAGTTTTTAACGCAAGTTCTTGAAAGCCCGTTCTTGCACGGAGACCCAGCTCACGACAAAAGGCTGACCTTTCCGTGTTAGATCAGACAGACGGCAGGTCATATCAGCATACTTCGGAATAAAATCTGTGTAGTAGCCAGTGAGTTCCAAGAAGGATCGCACCTGCTTCTTTGTCGTCGGACGCGAAGACTCTTGTATCTTCTATAGGGCAGTGTGTGGGGCGACAACTCTCCTGATACACTTTTGTAGCCCAGTAACCCGATGGTTCCCATTCCAATCTCGCATTTAAGTGGTTTGATGGTGAGACAAGCTGCTTCAACTCAGACAAAGACCTCGTACAATGTTTGGCGATGATGTTCCCATGCCGCACTTGCAATGAGTACACCGTCGAAGTAATACGCCACGTCGAGAATATACGCGTAAAAATTGCCGCCGCAGTCTTAATACCGAAGGGCATATATCGGAACTGAAAGCGCCCAGTGCCAATCATGAAAGCAGTCATCGCCATTGAATCGGGTGACAACGGTACCTGCCAATATCCCTTAGATAAATCCAGCTTGGAAAGGAATTTCTTGCGGCCTATCGAGGCGATAAGGTCATCCGCACGTGATAAGGGTTCGACGTCCTGTGCGATAGCTTCGTTTAGCTTCCGCAAGGCAATCAATACACAGCCGATGCGTCCCGTCAGGCTTGCGTACAGTGATCACAGGGGAGTTTTAGGGCGATTCCGAAGGCTGAATATTATCCAGTTGAATCAAGTCGTACACCTCTGATGCAATTACCAGCCTTAAAGCGCACAACAGAGAATATTGCTTTAATTTATCGGCCTGTCGCTCTGTAACTTCAGTTTGCACTCGATGAGTGTGGTCTTTCCCGGAAGGTCCGAAAAAAAAAAAAAAACCTTCGTACTGTTGCAAAAGTTTATTTGCTTCGTTTTGTTCTACGCCGGTCGGTCTCTCAGAAAGGTATATGCTCATAGCAGAGGCGATAAATCGCCATTTATGAACCGGCAACGGCACCAATCTTTTCATTCTTTCTTTCCTTCTTTCCCTCACCCCTCTGGCTATATAATACCCCTTGATCCGAAAATAAACCGGCGTTCTTTGGCCTGGCTACGCTGTCTGATGCATCACCTGGGAGCGGCGTTCCCATTGACCATGCTTTCACGACAGTGGCGTTCCCATTGACCGCGCTTCCACAACAGTATACATCCTCGATAGACTGTGTCTTGAAGGATTTAAGAAGCTCTATCTCTCCAGCGTCTGTGTCTTCTTCTGCCCAATTACTCAACCGACGGGTGCCACGATGGTGTCGTCTTTCCTTTGCTGCTACTTTTTTAGCATGTCAATATGGAATATTTTTGTGGCATTGCCCAAATCGACTAAATATCTGACATCACCCCTGCGGCTCATGACCGAAATGACCCTTTTCATTGCATTAGCAGCTTATTGCGCTCTGTGAAAAGGAGAATAAGAACCTTCTCTCCCGGTTTAGGTCAGCGTTTGCGGCTTTTGATCTCGTAATAGCGGCTGTAACGCTCTCCTGCGCGCTCTAGCTCATCGTGTGCAAGTCTACAGGTATTCTTCACTCTGTCCCGTAGAGTAAGGACATACTCATACTTCGTTCGCAACTCGTCTGGGTCGGTTGCATTAGTCCAAAAATTTCTAAGTGCAGCAAGAGGCCCACGCACATTTCACCCATATAAGAGTTCGAATGGGGAAAAGCCGAGGCTTCCTTGGGGTACTTCCCTGTATGCAAACAGTACTGCAGCCAGGTAGTCACCCCAATCGTCGGTCTCTCCTGGCACATGCGCTTAAGAATTTGTTTAGGAGTGCCGTTACACCGTCCGACTAGGCCGTTCACTCCCGGGTGGTCAGGAGAGGTATGCAGCTGTTTTAGTGATAACAGACGGCTAACCTCTTTCATTACTTCGGACGTAAAATTAGTGCCCCTGTCACTGAGGACCTCTCTGGGCACTCCTACACGAGAAAACATTTCGACAAGAACTTCGGATACTTTTCGGTCTTGATGCAAGGAAGCGCGGCTGCATCAGGGTACCGAGTGGCATAGTCCACCATGGTTAGGATGTAACAATTGCCTTGGGCGGACTTCGGGTTCAGTGGCCCAACAATGTAGATTTCCACCCTCTGAAACGGGTTCTTTATGACGGGAACTCAGATCAAAGGCACTGGAGTGCTGTAAGCCTTCGGAGTTGTGCGCTGGCATAGATCGCAAGAGGCACCGAACCGCTTAGCGTCAGCCTGCATGGCGGGCCAGAAGAATCCTATCTGCAACTTCAGTAGAGTTTTCTTCGTGCCTTCCTGGCCTCCAATCAAACCATCATGTACAGCTTGACAATAGTTGATCTGTCCATTTGGGCCACAACAACTTCAGTCTACACCCCGCCAGACTCGGCGACGTATTTCCTTTGAACGGCGCCGTTAGCGATGAAAAACTGGTGACTACTTTCCCTTGTTTGCTTGTGGCCGGTCCACGCGATAGAAGCGTGAGCGTAAGGTGGCGTCAATCCCTTGCTCTTGAACCAACTCTTCGCGGCAGACTCTAGGAACGCATTGCAGGACTTTAAGCTTTTTTAGCGATTTATCCTTGCATGTTTGCTCTGTAGTCACTACCGGGCAAGCTTCAGTGGTATCCGAAATGGGTGCGGTGCTCTCGGTGTCCGGCGCTAACTCTCCAACTTTTACTTCAGTGGACTTCGTAGTCTCACTTTCTTTTGTCTTGTGCCAGATTGGATCAGGGTCGTCTGCTGGCATAGCACCTTCCACATTTCCCAGTGCCAAATCATATACGGTATTCTGCATGCACGTAGCGAAGCATTAGGACCGAGCGTTCCAGCAAGTAAACTGTGGGCTTCGTGTCGGTGATATTTTCCTTCCGTACCAAGTCCTTCATTACCACCACCGTGTTGCAGCCTATGTCTCTCAGGACTCGAACTGTTCGGCACTCTATCATGCCAGCCACGACAGGTAGGCACTCCCTGACTACGCATTCCATTCTGGTTATACAGGTATTGATGACGGTGATCTTCCCTTGGTCTTTCTGTTCTAGATGTGAGTTCTCAATGCGTATTGCAGCCGACACCCGATTTTTCTCTGATTTGAGGGCCTATTTGCCCGGCATCTCTAGCTCGGATGGCCTGGCTTGCTACAATTTGGGCATTTTTCAGAGAGGGCGACCCGGCAATTGTCCGGGCGGTGTCCTGTGCGCGCCCAAATAAAACAGTTCTTTTCGCGTCCGGTGACTGCGGCACGGTTTCCTTTCTCTTGGGATTCTTGGAGATTGCTTTTCCAGCCTTATCCTCCGGTGTACTTCGCTTTCCGACGTTTGACCAGCCGTAGGCCTCCACATACTTTTCTCCCTTGTTACACTTTCCGCAAAAGAGGAGTCCTTTTCTTTAAAGAACATTTGCAGCAGAGTGGCGCAGTTAGACAGGAACTGTTCCCTTAGAATCAAGTTAAACAGATTTGCGTAATCTTTATTCGTGTCCGACAGCTCTATCCATCTGTCTAAGGCGCGTCACGAACGATGAACACGTTTACTCGTTCCGGGGACTAGCAAACGTGAATTTTTCTCTCAATCCTTCCTCTGTCATACGGAAGCGAGTCATATGTGCTTGCCGGAGCTTATTGTAGTCCAAGCACTGAACGCTCCACTGCCTAAATACCGACTTATTGACAACAACACTCCCACTTCGAGTTTTTGAACAATTCACTCTCGCCCTACCATCTGCTGTGCTGACCATCCTGGTTAGCTCAGTTGGTAGAGCGACTGCCCCGGAACGGAGGTAGTCCCTAATTCAATTCCCGGACCAAGACGAATTTTCCTTCAACTACGAGGTTTCTGAGAAAACTGTATAGCTTTCCTTTGTAGCCATGCAGCGGCGTTTGGGTGGATGTCACTGAGTAATTACTCCCCTATTAAACAGAGACTAAGGACTCTAGCCCACTGGTCGCGAGCCAACCCTGGCTTTCAGTGACGCGCTCGAAATGCATGAGGTAAGCGTCAAGGTAGTCCCTGCCCTCATTAAAAACCAGCATCTGCTTGTGCGGGCTTATGCGTTCGGGCCGAGAAACTTCACCCTCCCCGTTTCTGACCATGCCTCTACTGTGCTGCTAGCGTCAGTTGCTGGACTATTCTATAGGTCTCGTCGGAGCATCAGCAATTCCTTTTCATTCTCCATATCCGCCATCCGTTACACGTTTTCTTTCTCCGTCTCCGCCATCCGGAGCTTAGGCTGTTCGTGTGCCTTCTTAGACTCTAGTTCTGCCTTCTCTTTCCGCCGCGCAAGTTTCTCTTTGCGTTCTTCTCTGCAGCGAGCTCGTTCCTGGTCTACTCATATGAGCTGCTTTTGACCCTCAAACCCAAACGTTCGGCCATACTCAACAAGTCGTTCTATCTCTGCTTCGGTCATCCTAGGTGGGAAGCGCTATTCAGTGTTAGGACACAATACTAAAAAAAAAAATCGCACCTACTCCTATCTCCCTCATCAAGACGTTGTTCACTAATCCTGTTCTCGGACGTCAATTATGTCACAAACGTCCCATTTTAGGGTCAACGGAGGCACGGGACCCTCTTTATGATTACCCGCTGTAGCTCTGTGAAGTTTAAGGACACAGTTAAAGTAAAACCGTCAACCCGTGATATACGGTGTCGGTGTGTGATTGAGGAATACGTTCAAGAAAGTCGCTTTCTTTACAGACATGTGGATATTTGTGAATAGTAGTACAAATTACACTGCAGAATAATCGGTTACAAAAAACTCCATGAAACGATAGTGATAAATACGACTCGGTAAATTACAAGCAAAAAACCCAATAATGAACAAACACGGCGGTAAAAGACTATAAAGATAACAAATAAAGCATTCCAGATACAGTAACTAGGTACGAGCGTTACACAGAAAACACAGCGCAAAATACTAAGCCAGATCAAGGCTTAAACAAAGGAGAAAACAATATTGTTACGCAGTGACAGCAAGACGATGGCACACCTTGGCTAAAGGATGAACGATGATTTTTAATGACTGGCATATAGCGCGAGGGCACCACTCGCGCCACTGCCGATCTTCTTCGCAACACTTTCCGAGGCCACCGAACGATCGTCCCGATCGCTTCGTTGAAGGCGGTGATGACGTGACGGTGAGAATATTCAAGAAACGATAAAAGAGAATGATGTGCTTGCATCATATTGAGGATTACTATGATGATGTTTGGGCGATCCGCTTACCCTGCGCCTCTTCAGCCACCCGCCACCAAAGCATCCATGGGACCGATGGCTCGAGGCTGCATCGGGTGGGTGGGCGCGACGGGGATTGCGTGTTCGTGTATTTCGGTTCTTCGGGTGCATCGGGTGTTTGCTCTCATCTGGCCTCTGGTTAGTTTGGGTGCGCCTTGTCTTCAGATCCGGGCTGGGAGCTGGGCGGCGGTGTTGCGGCTGGTCATGCCTCGATAGGAAGGGCTGGGGCGAAGCTTCGCGGCAATATTTCAGGGTTCTCTGTCGATGGCCCCAGCGTACGGGTGGCGTCAATGCTCCAATGTGAGGATGGGGATGACGTACGGTGCATCTCCACCAAAATGTTGCGTGGTGACAAGCAAGAAGACGGCACATCATGGCGACAGAATGATGATTTTTAATGGCTGGCCTAGCGCGAGGGCTCCTCTCGCGCCACTGCCGATCTTCTTCGCAGCAATATTCAATTTACCAACAGTCTGTGGCAAAAAGGAATTCTTACGGCTTTCTTGTTCGCTGAGGCGTCGTAGCCGCAGAGTTGATCGGCAGCGGCCGCAGTACAAGATGAGAAGAAACGGTGTGTTGATCGCGGGCTCATCAAAAACCAAAAAAACGTCTCAGCGCGAGCGGCCGCAAGAGTGGCCTGGAAGAATGCATCTCCCCAGAGTCTCGCGGACGCAAACCAGACGTTATCGCCCTCGAAGAAACGAACTGCACACCAACACTCACAGGATATTCAACATTCACGCCACAAATATTGGATCCCTACGAAACACCACGCGTAGCCATTTTGGTTAACAATCATATGACCGCGATTGATTACTCAATGACACAACACTCACACATTTCACACGTTTTGCTCGAGCTCCTGCCTAGAGAAAGAGGCCATGGCAGTGTATTTGTGTTGAATGTGTACAGTCCTCCCAAAAAGGGCAAGAGGGACGTATTTGAAGAGCTCTTTCATGACGCCCTCAAGATTGTGAAGCCACGTGAGAACTCTTTACTAATTATGGGTGATTTCAACGCGTCCCATCCTTCGTGGGGCTACAAAACCGAAACTCCCAAGGGCCGTAAGTTGGCCCTAGCTATTGCCCGCACCCAACTGACTCTTGACTGAAACCGACCATCCCACCCGTATGGGCAACAGCGTGAACCGGGACACTAGCCCGGACCTGACACTAGTTCGCACGCAACATCCGTGCACGTGGACCAACCTAGAAGAGTCTCTGGGCAGTCACCATTTTATCCTTGAGACGGCGATGCAAGTGCGAGTGGGCCGCGTGTCTGGTCGTCAGCTGCGCCTCACGGACTAGGACGCCTTCCGAAAACAAAGACTTGCTTTGAAAAAAGGCGAGCGACTCCCTTTGGCTGAATGGGTGAGACAGCTTCAGATGGATTTAAAGAACGCCACCTCCGTAGTGAAGGCCACAGAAAAGGCACCTAAGATCGACCCGCACCTCCTCCATCTGTGGGAAGCTCGAAAAGGACTTGTCCGAAGATGGCGGAAGCAGCGACACAATCGCAAGCTACGGAAACGTATAGCAGAAATTACAATTGCGACAGAGCGCTATGCGGAAGAGCTCACGAGTTCCAACTGGCACAGGCTCTGCACAAGGCTGCAGGGAACACTCGGAACGGCCAAAACGTGGTCACTCCTCCGAGGCCTTGTCGACCCATCGAAAACCAGAGAGGAAACCTCTAAAGCGGTTGCCAAACTCCTCCATAAGGAAGCGAAAGATAGCACTGCACTGCTGCATGGCCTGGAGGCGCGCTATATACTGACGGGTCCCAGACCGCAATATAGAGACTACCCTCATCAAAATGAGTATTCACCCCTGGACGAGAACATCACGGAATTAGAGGTTCGTGCAGTACTCGCGAGCCTGAGAAGGAGCACTGCCCCTGGGGCGGACGGTATTACATATAAGATGCTCCAGAACCTTGACGACGAATCAATAACTGCCTCGACCAGTTATTATATGACGTATGGAAGACCGGTACACTCCTGCAAGAATGGCGTCATACTGAAATAAATTTAATTCCGAAACCAGGCAAGCAGCTCGCCCTTCAGAATCTTCGAACCATATCCTTGATGTCGTGTGTTGGGAAACTGATGGAGCATGTAGTGCTCCGGTGGCTGCACCCACACTTGGAAACCAACATCTTCTTCCTTGAAACAATGTTCGGGTTCCGGCCGCATCTCTCTACTCAGGATGTTCATCTTCAGCTTAAAGAGGAAGTGATCGATCATCCCTTTAGGACCCAGGCCCGTGCTGTCCTGGCGTTAGACCTGAAGGGGGCCTTTGACAACGTGTCTCACGATGCCATCTTGGAGGGACTAGCGAGTTCACATTGTGGTCAACGAACTTATGATTACGTTAGGGCTTTCCTCGTGGATCGAACTGCTACCCTGGGTATCGGAGACGTACGCTCTGAACCGATACGTCTCACTGGTCGAGGCACCCCACAGGGTTCGGTGTTGTCGCCCACATTGTTCAACGTGGCGATGGCAGGACTTCCTCCGCTGCTGTCAAGAATTCCTGATCTGCATCATGCGCTCTATGCTGACGACATCCCGTTATGGATCACCAAAGGCTCTGACGGCCACATCCAAGACAGCCTTCAAGAAGCGGTTGAGATGACACAGCAGTACGTAACTGAGCGCTGGCTTACATGCGCGGCTGGGAAATCAGAACTGCTTGTGATTCGTGCACGAGCGAGGACCCAAGTAGTCGACCGGGAAATTGACTTGCATCTCGAAGGAATTCCCATCCCTAGAGTAGATCGACTAAGGGTACTGGGCCTGTATCTGCAGAGCGATGGCAGAGCGACCTACACTATACAGCTGCTGAAGAAGCAATTCGCGCAGGTGGCGCACTTGATCTGCCGTATTTCCAACAGACGTGGGGGGCTCAAGGAAAGGGATACCATGCGAATCGTCTAGGCGCTATTAATCAGCCGTATGACGTTTCACGCCCCTTATCACAAGTTCAATCGAACTGAACTCAATCATCTGAACATCTTTCTACGATCGGCAGTAAAGACAGCCCTCGGACTTCCCCCGTACACCTCGACGCATCGCCTGCTTCAGCTTGCCTCCACAACACCGCAGAAGAGCTGATAGAAGCCCAAAGGAATGGCCAACTCACGCGCCTTCGAGACACTAGAGTGGGCCGGACTGTTCTCCGTAGACTAAACTACCCGGAGCCGACAACACCGCTGCAACAGAGGTACCATGCCATCTCGCCCAGACTGGCAGCTAAGATCAGGGTCGCGCCAGTCCCAAAGAATATGGACCCCGCACTCCACACTGGTCGTAGGACCGCTAGAGTCACGTCACTCCTGCGCCAGTACAGAGGTGTCCAAACTGTTTTATATGTCGACGCGGCGAGATATCCATCGGGCACAGACGCTATGGCACTAGCTGTTACGGACGCCAAGGCTCAATTAAGATTACGGGCTCCGTTCGTGGCAGGAACTCGAGCACGACGGCTGAGGAGACTGCCATAGCGGTAGCACTCACCTTCATACACCACATGGACACATGTTACAAACATCCCACCAGTCCGACATACACAATAATCACAGATTCACAAGCTGCGTGTCGCACCTTCCCGAAGAATACATTATCTTTCGAGGCTTCACGCGTGCTCTCACCCATGATACCTTTCCCATTGTTAAAACTGTTTGGACTCCTGGTCAATCCTCTCTTCCTGGCAACGAGAGTGCGCACGCGCTCGCCCGAGCAGCAACCTTCCGGGCGCTGTCGACGGAATCGGAGGGGGAAGTAGACACAGAGGGCGCCAGCACAGTTCCACAGTCTCACACCCACATTACACTATATTACCGTACACAAAGAACTCTGCCACCGCCGCACCCAACACTCACCAAGGCCGAAGCTGTCGCATGGCGACAACTGCAGACTCGCACGTATACAAATTTGTACCACAAACATTTGTTCTTCCCCAACCGCTACCCAGATAAATGTCCCACCTGCCAACAACACCGACCTACACTATACCATTCTGTTTGGGCCTGCCCAAAGCCACCCGGCGGCATTCCACCTGTATCTCACCCCACCCTCTCATCTTGGGAAGATGCCTTGTCCCGCACGGAGCTGGCCGAACAACGCCGGCTAATCGAGCGGGCCGAAAGGATTGCCGTGGCCCATGGGCTTATGGACTGATTTGTATTCTTTCTGAGACCGTTTTATTCGCAACAACCCGCAAGACCAGCGACAGCTGTTCTGGCGGGCCTGCAGGATTGAGGCCGCACATGGAGCCCGCGACTGAGGGCTCCACTCAGGAAGAAAAGGAAGGAAGTTTATATAATAAATGTTTTTCCTCCTCCTCCTCCTCCCCAGAGCGCGCTGCAGCGGGCGTGCTGCGGTCTGCCTTTTTATACTCTCGGCTTCCCATCGTCGAGTACGCGCTCTGACCGGTCGCTGCCCCGGAGAGTCATGTAGAAGCTTGCTCGGAGGAGCGAGGAGATCCCGTAACTCCGTAATATGTGAAGATTTTGACACCTTTACAAAGCTTTGAAGTTTGTTAGTTCTCTCTCCACCGAGCACCTCTCGTCTTGTATTTCGGAGCTATTCTCGCAATCTGCCCATAAACATTTGTCACACTAATTTAATAAAATGGTCATCGACCACGAAGCTCACCGAAATCTAGGACATGCAGGTCCGGGTGATCTTCGAGGGAGCCGCTGTCACTGGCATCTTGAACTCCATCCTTGTTAACCTTCTCGCTGCAACAGTAGAGGATCGGTCGGGTTATTAAAGAACATTGCATATACATGACGCAACAGCACCTGTGCAATTACTTAACCGTTTCATTTGCACGAAACCCTACAAAAAGTACATTTTATTGAACAAGCAAATTGTGGAGTATCCAAAAGGTCAGCCTTTAAATGTGTGACGCAATGGCGGCAATGGATCCCCTCTACAACTCTCTTGGCGGTTCAACTCACGTGTACGTGGAGGCTCTTCTCGCTTAATCCCCAATCTCAAATTAGTGCCTCTATATCTCAGGCATTGTTGTTAGGATACTGACCTATAGCTAGCACGTTACCCACATTTCAATTCTAGGCGACCACGCTTAAAGCAAGCATTTTTAGAGTTCCTTCGTAGCATAGATGCATCGCGCCTTACTCGGCATTCGAGAGCCCTTAAAGACAATCCCACCTCAAATAGGCATCTTGCCTTGATAAGGCCTCCCAGCTTTGTGACACCACCTGGTCTCGTTAAACTACACAAGCCATCGAAGAATAAATGCTCGGCCTATACAGACTGGCAACTATTACCGTTCAAGGTGATGCCCTTGATTTATTTTTTATTGCCTTTATTCTAACGTGTTAAAAATTGAGGACCACTTAAGTTATGATTCAAAAGCTCTAAACTCATTGCATCCACCCAAGCGCAGCCATACGGCTACAAAGGAAAGCTATACAGCTTTCTCAGAAACTTCGTAGTTAAAGAAACATTTGTCCTGATCCGGGAATCGAACCCGGCACCACCGCCTTTCCAGGGCAGCGGCTCTACCGACTGAGCTAGCCAGGACGGTCAGCAGATTAGATGGTAGGGCGAGAGCGAATTGATCTATAACTCGAAGTGGGAAAGGTGTTGGTCAAATATTTATGGGAATCCCCCAAAGGGGAGTAGATTTATAAAAAGGGAGTAATTACTCATTGCATCCACCAAAGTGCAGCCATACGGCTACAAAGGAAAGCTATATAGCTTTCTCAGAAACTTCGTCGTAAAGAAAAATTCGTCCTGATCCGGGAATCGAACTCGGTACCACCGCCTGTCTCCCTTATTATCAATCTACTCCACCTTGGGGGATTCCCCCAAATATTTGACCAAAAGCTCTAAACTTTGCCATTTTGTGTCCCCTCGTGACCATCTTTGTTAGGGTCCTTTCACTCTACTGGCTTAATTAGTATTTATTCAATTTCTTCCTACCGTGCACATTTCAGTTAACAAACAGTAATGCGCAAAATTGAAAGTTGGGCTAGTTGAAAGCTGTTCATGATGGATAAGAGGGCGCAGACGGAATGGGGACACAGAGAAGAATGCAACAGGACAAGCGCCAAGACTAAAATTACGCGCCAAAATACTGACAAGGCTTGAAGCAGCCAGTTCCCAGTTGTCTTGTGGTATTCTTCTCTCTGTCCACGTTCCGTCTGCGCCCTCTCATCCATCATGACAAGTATTAGGCAACTGCATTATGCGCCAGAGCAGCCAATTTTAAACGTTCTTTACTCAAGCCGAGTGACAGTGCTTGTATGATCTAGCTATAGCGTCTAGACACAGGATGGAAAGGCGTGTTGTTCAATTTCCCTTTACTATATCAACACTTGCAAACACGGCAGTGTCATTTGCTCAGGTATCGTCACACAATCGGATGACAAATCACTGCCCAATCATGTCTGTTGGCAACTACACCTGCCAGAACCATGCTCATCCATCGGTCCTCGGCTGGTCATCTCAAAAGGTGGTCGCGTATTCCTATATCCACATTTGTTCCGCATCGGCAGGTAGGTAATTTAGCGACCGAAAGCTGCATATTAGTAGTCAGGGAGGTCATAGGTGTGGCAAAGTAGTTACTTTATGATAATATTGTTACGAGGTTTATTTAGCGAGACCTTAGGATGCGCTTGAGATTAGCACACCAGAGCGGGCAAAACCAGCTTCCTCTTCTTCTGCTTACCCCGCCAAGCCTCCTCTTCTTCCAATACAGGACAGCGGGGAGTGCGTGACACTGCCCCCTTCGTAGGCGATGCCCACCGGGCCGATTCAAGGTTCGTCACGTTGATAGAAGGGCTTCATGCGGGCCACGTGAACTACTTGAGTCTTCTGAGAACGACGACCTTGGGTGGACAGGCGAGAGACGACAAAGTTGACTGCGCTGAGGCGTTCCAGTACAACGAAAGGACCAGTATAGTGGTGCAACAGTTTCTGGCACAAGCCGCGCTTACGCAGTGGCATCCAAAGCCACACCAAATCACCTGGGGTATAATTAACATCTTGATGACGCTTGTCGTAGCGTTGCTTGTAGCGTTCCTGGGAGGCAGGTGTGCGAAGTCTAGATAGTCGACGAGCTTCTTCAGCCAAAGAGAGAGTATGCGCGAGTGAACTTTCAGCAGGGAGTGAGAAAGGTAAAAACGTGTCCAGATTAGTTCGTGGAGGTCGCGCGTAAAGAAGGAAAAACGGACTGCAGCCGGTCGTTTCGTGCCTAGCAGTGTTAAAGGCGTAGGTTATAAACGGAAGGACTTCATCCCAGTTTTTGTGGCGGGAGTCGACATACATCGCGAGCATATTGCTAAGCGTACGATTGGTGCATTCGTTCAGACCGTTTGTTTGTGGGTGGTAAGGAGTTGAATGGCGAAAATGGGATGGGCAGAGGCGAAGAAGTTCCTCTACAACTTCTGCCGTAAACTGTCGGCCACGTTCGCTTATTAACACACGAGGAGGCCCATGTCGAAGAAAGATAGACCGAATGAGGAACGCCGAGACATCAGAAGCAGTGGCTGACGGTATGACAGCAGTTTCACAGTATCGTGTAAGGTAATCTACGCAAGCGATGACCCAGCGGTTTCCGTTGGAGGATCGTGGAAATTGTCCTAGAAGGTCAATTCCCGCCTGTTCGAATGGGGTTCGTGGTGGCGTTATAGGCTGAAGATGGCCTGGCGGAGAGCAGGTTGGGTGCTTGAAACGCTGGCACTGGAGGCAGCTAGCCACATAACGTTTAGTAGTTTGACGCATCTACGGCCAATAAAAACGTTCCTTAGTTCTGTGCAATGTCCTGGCGAAACCCAAGTGTCCAGCTGTGGCATCGTCGTGCATTACACGAAGAACCTGACACCTAACACTTGTAGGAACTACCAGAAGAAACCGCGCACCTACTGTCGAATAGTTCTTCCTGTATAGTAGAGCGTCACGAATGCAGAATGAGGGCGGAGGGTTCCGGGAACTTGCTGAATCAAAACGCGGTGCCAACTCCTTGTCGTTCCGCTGTGCAATCTTGAATTCACCAACATCGGAGAAGCTTGGAGAGATGGCAGCTATATATTCGTCTAATATCTCATTGTCGCAATCAGTAGTTACAAGCGGCAACCGTGACAGGCAGTCAGCATCGCCGTGCTTACGACCACTCTTAAAAGACAGTAAAAGTGAATTCTTGCAGGCGCAAAGCCCACCGCACAAGGCATCCATAGGGGTCACGAAGGTTTACAAGCCAACATGAGGAATGATGGTCCGTCACAATTTTAAATGCACATCCATAAAGATATGACCTAAACCATTGCACACCGAAAACAACAGCAAAGCATTCCTGTTCAGTTACTGTGTAATTACGCTCAGCCTTGCTCAAAGAACGGCTTGCATATGCAACGACATGTTCCTTGAAATTGTGGCGCTCTATGAGCACAGCACCAACTCCAACTGCGCTGGCGTCAGTATGAAGTTCTGTTGGAGCTGATGGCCAGAAGTGGCGTAGTACAGGCCCAGATATCAAAATAAATTTTAACTGGCGAAAGGCGGATGCACAATCGGCAGTCCACTTGAAAGGTACATCTTTTTGCAGAAGACAAGTAAGGGGATATGCTAGGTCAGCAAACTTCGGAACAAAACGTCGGAAATAGGAGCAAAGTCCCAAAAAACTCCTCAGCAGTTTTAACGATTTCGGCGGTTTAACACAAGTGACAGCTTCGATCTTATTCGGATCAGGCCTGATTCCATCCTTGTCAAGGATTTGGCCAAGTACCACAGTCTGGTGTTCTCCAAAACGACATTTCTTGGAATTGAGTACCAGACCAGCTTCCTCAATACACTCCAAGATAATCTCTAATCGACTGTTGTGTTCACGAAAAGTAGTCCCGAATATCACTCCGTCATCCAAATAACACATACAAATGTGCCACAAGTCCGCGAAAAACTGTATTCATGAATCTGTCGAACGTGGCTGGAGCGTTACATAATCCAAGCGGCATCACAAAATTCATACAGCCCATCTGGGGTGATGAATGCCGTCTTTTCTTTATCTTCCGGGTGCATGGGGATTTGCCAATAGCCTGATAGCAGGTCAACTGAGGAAAAATAGGAGGCAGAATGTAAACAATCCATGTCGTCATCAACACGTGGCAGTGGATACACGTCCTTCTTGGAAACAGTATTAAGCCGCCGATAATCAACGCAAAAGCGCCATATGTCGTCTTTTTTTTACTAGTATCACAGAGGCAGTCCACGGACGAGACGATTCCTGAATGACGCCCTTATGCAGCATATCACGAACTTGTTCTTCGATTGTTTGTCGCTCTGATCGGGATACACGATAAGGCTTCTGACGGATTGGATCAGCAGTCCCAGTATTGATTCGGTGCTGAGTACGGGAAATAGGAATCCGTGGTGGTGAATCCCGAAAGATATCGAAAGTCGCAGTATGTTTCGACAGAACTTCTAATAGACTGTAACGGTTACTTGTTGGCAGGGACTTGTTAATCATGGCAGGACATTTTTTCTTATTGACTTCTGAGCATGCGGTAGGCTGGGAATTGTCTGTGTGGAGCACTACCACTGATTTTAAAGCATCTTCGTCAAAGTCGGCAAGAACAGCAGCTTGGGCATGTTGGTTATGCATCTTGAGGATAACAGCGCGGAACACAGGACGGGAGCACAAGATTAGACGACACAACGAGCGCTGCGTGCAGCGCTATTTGTGTCGTCCTCTAATCTTGTGCTCCCGTCCTGTGTTCCGCGCTGTTATCCTCAAAAAGTCGGCAAGTTTTGGACCACGTGGCAATACAACAGGTTCGTTAGAGCAGTTAGTCGTCCACAAAGAATGGCCATTCATGACTGAGATGACGCAGCGGGGAATAAGAATACTTTTCTTCGCGCAGTTGAGGGTGAGTAGTTCAACCACAGCATCGAGCTCACCAGTGGCACAGCTTGAACTAACAACTTGTATAAACTCTGCTGGCATTGCTGGAATAACTATGTCGTCCGAAACCGAAAGCGAGCTGCGACTGGTCCGCGAATTTTCGCACAAAGCAGATTCAATTCGATGGCTCACAGAAATGTCTCCGTTGCGAAAGTCGAGAGTGGCCCCACATTGTTCCAGAAAATCGAGTCCAAGAATTACGTCATGCGTTAATCGAGCAAGTACTGCGAATTCAGTTCGAAATGTGTTGCCGGCGATAACAAGATTCACGGAACAGACTCCAGTTGGGTTAAGCGGTTCGCCACCAACACCACTCAATGTCGCCGCAGTATCCCAACCAAACATAATTTTACGGCCAAGGCAGTTTTTAAAAGCGAGGCTTATAATAGAAATTGTTGCACCTGTGTCCAACAACGCCATAGTACGTGCACCATCTACAAACACTTCAATTCGGTTCTTTAACATCGAAACGGGCAGAGGCATAGGTAAGCTAGAGTCATTTGCGACCTCACCTCCATCAGCCAAACTCACTAGTTTCTCGGAGGTAACGACCGTCGTCGGGAAAAAGGGGAGCGTCGTAGGCGCTTAGATGGTGGTGTCAGGTTAGAGTCCGGGGATTCGTTTTGGTTCAGCGCCACTCTGCGTTCTCGTCGGCTAGCTGTTGTTCTGTACTCATTCCTGCCAGGTGTTCTTCTGTATGAATCATCATTGTCTGCAGGAATACTTGCACGGGAGTTCACCCACTGTCGGCGATACTGCTGGTACGGACGGCGATTGGGGCGGAAACGCGAAATGTGGCCGATCATTCCACAGGCATAGCACACTGGCGGCTCACGTTCATTCGATGAATAAGGCTCATCGTCGCTTGGATTAAACGCATTGTGTTCTGGATGTAGTCGACGAGGAGGTCGTGAGTGCTCGCTGTT
The DNA here is from genome assembly GCF_055883805.1 of Amblyomma maculatum. Taxonomy (NCBI): domain Eukaryota; kingdom Metazoa; phylum Arthropoda; class Arachnida; order Ixodida; family Ixodidae; genus Amblyomma; species Amblyomma maculatum. The sequence goes on along the minus strand of NC_139353.1, from coordinate 155,347,536 downwards.
GTAGGCGTTTATGGGTAGAGGTTGCATGTTTGGGCGATGAGTTACAGAGCATCGGATGTCCGAAGGAGTTGTAACAGAGGGATCATAACCGGTAGAAGATGGGCCGAAGAGGTACCCCTGTAGACGTCTCTGACGTGGCCCCCAACATCTTGATGCCTCCGAAGCTCCTCGCGGACGATCTGTCGAATCGTATCTGCCATGCTCGTCGCTTCAGACACATCCACACTGGCGACAGTTGTGACATTAGGCAACCGCCCAAACTTCGGAACGATACGGCGTCGCTTCAAACCTTCAAACGTGCGGTAGTGTCGTGTTACATCAGCGGTAGTATTCAAATCCTCCTTGCAGATGAGAAAGTTGTACACATCTTGCGCTATTCCTTTGAGGAGGTGGCCCACTTTGTCTTCTTCTGTCATTCGAACATCAACTATTCTGCATAGCTTGAGGACATCTTCTATATAAGTTGTGCAGGTCTCCCCCGGTACTTGCGCTCGCTGAGCCAGAGTATGTTCAGCGCTCTTTTTTCGAGCATCGGCATCGCCGAATCTCGCTCTCATTTCTTCCATGAAGCGATCCTAGGTGATAAGGGATGCTTCATGATTGTCAAACCATGTTATTGCAGTTTATTCAAGAAAGAATACCGCATTCGCCAGCTTGGTATTCGCATCCCAGCGGTTGTATTTGCTCACCCGATTATAGTGGGTGAGCCAATCATCCACGTCTTCCCCAGGCTTGTCATAAAAGTGTCGGGATTCCCGATCAGGCTGTGGGGTAGTTGGTTGTGCTGCTGGCATGGGCGGCGTTGAAACACGTGTTTGCGCCATCTCCGTCCGAAGGGGGGGTAGCCCAGCAATTCTGCTTCGGCGGTGTAGGAGAGGTTTCGTGGTGATCGTTAGCCCTCAAACTCCACCCCACTTGTTACGAGGTTTATTTAGCCAGACCTTAGGATGCGCTAGAGATTAGCACACCAGAGCGGGCAGAACCAGCTTCCTCTTCTTCTTCTGCTTATCCCGCCAAGCCTCCTCTTCTTCCAATACAGGACCGCGGGAAGTGCGTGACAATATGTCGCTTTAAGTATGTTTTCGCAAGGCAAAACATGGTACAATTATTGCGCTGTGCCCTTTTGGCAGGTAGGAGTAAACTTACGCGCCATAATACTGGACAAGACTTGAAGCAGCCAGTTCCCATTTTCGAAGCATTTAATCACACTGGCATGCAATCGATCCCACTTTTTTGGCTATGGCACTGAAACTATATGTTGTGGCGAGACAAGTAAACAAGACAAGTAAAAGAAGTGGCAAGACAAGTAAAAGAAGCGATGCAAAACAAAGCCCTTCGGTTTATTTTTTCGCAGTACTCGCGGCATGTCTCGGCAACCGCGCTGCGCAACAGAGCAGACGTCCAAACTTTGAACAGCCGGCGACGCATTGCTTCTTTAAAATTTTTTTATCTTCTCTATCATGACTGTATTAATATCAACAAACAAGAATACTTAAAACCACCATACAAACATTCAGCTAGAACAAACCATGACAGGACGATTAGGCCATTTATCACCCGCTGTAACACGTTTAAACATTCCTTCTTTCCGTCCATCATAGAAGTCTGGAATAATCTGCCACTCGACATTGTCTCCTCCACATCTGCAAATGAATTCATCACCAAGGTGGAAATATTTATTGCCCAGCAAACTGCAACAATGTGAGCAGAGGCATTTATGCGGATTGCCCTAGCAAATCACGGAGTGCTTTGAGTGTATATCATGTGCATATATTGTCGGTACTAAAATGTTCCTTGTTGTCCAATGTTCCTTGTTATTCCTTTGTTGTTGTTTTTTTTTGTCTTATAGGATATATTGTACACTGTCTGTGAAATTGTGACTTTTTTTTGCCCACTCCTGTATGAGCCTGTCAAAAGGCTTACAGTATAAATAAATAATAAAATAATAATAATAAAAAAATAAAGAATTACGGCCGATTTGCATACTTCATCAAATGCGATGTAGATGAGTAGCACTGCTTAGGCACGGAGGTAAGCACGAGTGTCTTCACGACGCGGCGAGCGGCTCGGAACCGAGGTCCAGGGAGCACCGCGAGTGCACGTCTAGTGTTCGAGACAGCTGAGGAGTGACTAAGGCGAGAGGAGAGATGCCGAAGTTGACAACGCGCGAGCAACACATGACTTCCCAGTGAGGGCCGCCATGTCCGCAACTGGCACGACCCTCTCTCCCTCTCTCACTGGGTGCATCTATGCGACCACTCCGCCTTCTCACGTGATTCGGGCGTTGCCACTTCCCCTTCTTCCTTTTTAAGTTCAAGGAAAGACGGATGGACAGAGAGAGAGAGAGAGCAGGTTGTGTTGCAGCTGTGCGTCCGCTCCGCCTCCGCCATGCTGAGCCGCGCAACGCGCGCGTCACTTTTTTCGAGCGCCGCTCTTCAGCGCCCATTCCTGGGTTTCGCGTCGGCGTCGGTCTCGTGACCAGCTCCGCCCCATTTCAGCCTCCCAGCTTAGCCTCCTTTTCCTGCGTGGCGCCGACCGCGCATGTTATCTGATTGGTGGTGGTGGTGGTGGTGACTATGGTTTATTTTTGGGGAGGGGGTACTGGTCACGTCTTATGTTGGCCATCTTTGTGGCATCACTCTTGGTGACCAGGGGGAAGGGGAAGTTGGGTTTAGGGGAATGTTGGGGAGGGGAAGGTTGCTGACGCCGCCTATGTCGCCGCCATTTCCGCACGAAGCACTATGGGCCCATGCAGGCCTACAGAACAGAGCTGAGGCCAGACTCCTCCAGATAAATCAGGAGGAGCCGGTGAGCAGAAAGTTGGTTCCGAGATGGGAAGAGCAATTGCCCTTCGGTATCAGCAGGGAGACCAAGATTCCGATAGCCATTCAGAAGTTTCTGGCGATGGCCAGCGGAGGCTGGACACACGAGGAGCAAGTGTCCCAGTGTGCCAGTATTGCCGCAAGAGGGACAGGCTGGGCTGGGAGCTCGGCCACAGGCATACATGCGGGACGGAGTCCACGTGCAGCCTATTCGAAGTCGTAGGAGGAGGGATTTGTCCTTCCGTGAAAGTTTGTCAGAGAGCCGTTGGAGATGTTCACCAGCGGCAATACGACGGTCAGGATGGAAAGACCTTATCGACCTTCTCAAGAGGGGTCTTGAAAAGTCAAAAGGTGTGACAGCCTCAGTGACTGGGGCACCGTTGTCATGCGCCGCTTTGGTCACGGCATCCGCCTCTTCATTGCCCTGGACTCCAGTATGTCCTGGAACCCAATGTAGGGCCAGTTGATACCCCGAGTCCTGAAGGGCTAGGAGACGGGCTCGGAGAATGTTCACCGAGAGGTTGGTGCCGTGGTAGATAGTCAGGAGCTGCAGAGCAGATCTGGAGTCGCACAGAACATTCACAGGTCCAGGAGGGACACTGGAAGCGATGAACTGTGCGGCTAGGTGTAGACCGGCCAGCTCAGCAGCTGTTGAACTGGCAGGGAATGACAGGCGGCAGGACCTAGACTGGTCTAGCTGCGGTGCTGTCATAGCAGCAGCTGCTTGGAAGGTAGCGGGTCGAACCGAGCCATCCGTAAAGAGGAGTGTAGATTCTCTACACTCCTCAAGGAGGGCTGCAGTTGTCTGCTGGAAGGCAGCTACAGGGGTGTGACGTTTGGTGTGACCATCCGTATCCAAAAAGACAGGAATTGGGGGTCGATTGGGTGGAGGGGGTAGGACTGAGAAACCTGGGACAGGACCGATGATTTCTCTGTACACTGTATACAGCTTACCCATACAAGAATGGGATTTGCTGTGCAGCCGTGCTAGGAGTGAGGCACCATCTGGAGCATGGCTGAGACGATCAATGTGGGTCAGTCCCCTCTGGGCGAGGAGAAGATCCAGAGGGTAGATACCAGCTTCCGCAAGGGTAGTGGGAATCTGTGAGGATTGAGGGACTCCGAGGAATCTTCTAATCCAATGCCTTCGAATCGTGTCGAGACGAATGACTCGAGTCGACCGAAGGGAAACGAAGGGAAGGGCATATAGGATGACCGAAGTCGCCGCTGCCTCGAAGAGCTTGATTGCCCAAGTGGAGGAGCAACCATTGCCATTAGCAAGGAGACGCTGGACTGCTCTTCCCACACGATCGAGATGGGGAATGAGGGCTTTGTCAGCTGGGATCCAGGTGAGACGGTCGTCAATTGTGAGACCTAGGTATCTCACCTGGCGTTTCCATGGAAGAGGGGTTCCTTCGATATGCAAAGTTGCAAGACGGCGGGAACTCCGTGCTCCTCTGGGATGGTAGACGAGGGCCTCAGACTTAGTAGCCGAGAGGGTCAATCCTTTAGATGATAGGAAGTACTGGACGCCGTCCAGTGCCTGTTGCATAGCCTTCCTAGCGGAGACAATACGTCTCTTTGGAGCTCGGATCCAGAGGGCTATGTCATCTGCATAGATGGAGCAGGAAACTTTGTGGATTCTGATCTGCTGAACGAACTTCGGCAGGCCAGCTAGGACGAGGTTGAACAGCCAAGGACTGAGGACTGATCCTTGGGGAACCCCAGATGTAACAGGACGAGGAGAGCTAAGTGTTTGCCCAACTCGAACTTGGAAGGTGCGATTGGAGAGGAACGCCGAGACAAAGCTACGCAGTTTCCCAGTCACTCCAAGGGCATCCAGAGCCTGCTCAATGATGGTATGGGGCAGGTTGTCAAAAGCGGACTGGACATCCAGAAGAACCAGGAAGACAACGTCGCCCGCATATTTGGCTTCCTCAAGGGTGGAGACAACATCCGCTATAGAGTCTGCAGTACAGCGGTGCTTCCGAAATCCTGTCTGCATCTCTGGAAGGAAGTTGGTTGCTCTGGCGATCCATGTGAGTCGTTCCAGGGCAATGAACTCCATGGTCTTGCAGGCTGCAGATGTAAGAGATACAGGACGGTAGGAGGATAGTTGTTTAGCCGGCTTACGGGGCTTAAGGATGGGAACAACGATGGCATTTCTCCAGTTGTCCGGTAGTATGCTGCTGTCCCATGTGTCGTTGAAGACTGCGAGGAGGCGCTTCTTCTCCGGGGCATCCAGATTACGGAGCATCTGGAGTGTAAGTCCGTCAGCGCCAGGAGCTGATTTCTTCTTCGAGCGATTGAGGGCACGTTGAAGCTCATGAGGGGCAATGGGTTCATTGCAGAGGGCAGAGATGGTCTGTGCCAAAGCTGCTGGTGGTGAAGGGGTAGCCCGAAGGGGCGAAGGGGGATTCGCCACTGGAAGTCCAGCGGATGGGGGGGGCGTGGCTGACTTGGAAAGGAAGTCGGCAAGTTGCTCTGCCAAGTCTTGAAAGGAAATGCCTCTTGCGATGGCTGCTCCCAGGACAGGTTGTCGATTGGAGGCAACCTGCAAAAGGGATTTGAGGATGCGCCAGGCAGCAGAGGACTGTCTGGCTGACTGTATGGACCGGCAAATGCTGGCCCAGCTTTCCCGGGAACGACGATTGGCCTGACGACGGCAGCAAGCATCAATCCTGCGGAAGGCCTTCCAATGTTCGGGATGGTGGGTGCGCTCGGCCACTCGCTCAGCCCTTCGTCTGGAGGCCCTAAGTCCGAGTAGACGTAGGTCCGGGACTGGTGCATGTAGTGGTACTGCGCAGGTGATTGTGGAGTTCTTGGCACAACGTCCAAGAAAATCCAGGAAGTCACCTGCAAGTGGGATGTCTTTCACTCGTTCTCTGAACTCGGCCCATTTGGTAATGGGGTAAAGCTTTTCCCTCCTCCTACCCCTCACAGAGGGGTTAAGGAAGATGGGAAAATGATCCGAGCCCAAAGAGTCAGGTGCTCTGGCCCACGAATAGTGGCAGGCATCAGAGATGAGAGCCAGGTCGATGAAAGAAGATCGTCCTGGCCGAATGAAGGTTGGGGAGGTAGGCTGTAGGAAACGAAGGCCAGCCGCATTGATGGCGTCCAAGAGCTTTTTGCCTCGGGTGGTGCCGGACTGGTTGCCCCATGCCCTGTGGTGGGAGTTGAAATCCCCGCAGATAAGGACATCCTTACCTAGACGGGAATGAAGGGCAATGAGGCAGGAGGGGTCCCAAGGAACTCCTGGAGGGACATATACTGAAGCAACTGTAGTGTCCGTGTCACCCATACGGACGCGCACGGCACAGATCTCCAGTTGTCCTAGGTCAGGTTGGGCAACATCCATCAGTGTGTGGGGTATGTCACTCCTCACATAGATGGCTGTGCGGGGCCTGTGTTGTGGATGCGAAGGATCCAGGCAGGGGGCATCATTGCAGTCCTGGTTGGAGCAGCATGAGCGGCCAGAGTACCCGGTGAATCCTGGTAGTCGGAGGTTCTCCGCTGGGACTCGGGTCTCCTGTAAAGCAAAGACATCAAATTCCAGAGATTTCTGGAGGATTAGATCTTTGAGGTCCGCGTGTCGTACTCGCAGGGAGTTGGTATTCCACTGCAAGACACGCGGTCTCCTGGGAACAGGGTTGCGCCTGTTCCTACGTCTGGCCATGATGGCGAGTGGTAGGGCTCTCAGTAATGAGAGCAGCAGCTTCTCCCAATCGGCGAGCGCCAGAGTTGGGTGGGAGCTGGGTCATGAGCGCTTGGACAGCAAGTCGTAGCGCTTCGGTTACCGAAGTGAGTGTGGCTTGGATATCCACCGCCACAGGTTGCTGAGGGGGCTCCCTAGCTGGTACGCTGGGGTGCTTGGGACTCCGTGACTGGAGGGCCTTTGAGTAGGATTCGAACTGGGTAGACCCAGACCCAGTGGGCTGAAGAGGGCGGAGCTCGTTGAGCACTTGCCGCCGATCTTCAGGTGTTGTTGTCTTGCGGAGAGCCGTGGTTAGCTGCTGTTGGTGTCGCCACTTGGGACACGAGGGATCAGCAGCCCGGTGCCGACCTCCGCAATGAAAACACTTGGGAGTGCTAGAAGTGCACTTCCGAGTGTGGTGTGATCCGCCGCAGATGGAGCAGCGATCAGGCCTGGTGCAAGCGGCGGAGACATGATTAAAGGCTCCGCAGCGGGTGCACTGGAGGGGACGAGCTTTCAGTGGTCGAACAGCAAACTTCATCCCATTGATGTAGACATGGTTAGGTGGAGGGGCAGCGAAGCGGACGGAGACAGGGTGGCCTCGACGACGGACGCCGAGTATCTCAACATCAGCCTCAATGCCCTCGGCAATGTCCTGTTCCCGGACCTCGCGATCGACGCCGAAGATAGTGCCCACATGGAAGTCCATGCGGGAAGCCTCGAACGAGCGAACGGGAATATCGAGGAGGGATTTGAGGGTCAGGAGGTGATCGCGGGCTTCTTGGGATGACACATCAGCAGCCACGATGTTTCGTTTCCGGTTGAGCCGGACCTCAATGACCCCTGGCTGGCCATACAGATAGGCACTCATGTGTTCCTTGATGGTTGCCCTCAAAGAAGTGTTCTTCTCTCGAGGGGTGAACAGCACCGTGGCCACACGAGTCACCTTGGGGCGGTTGATTCGGCGTGTGACCGTAGTCCAACCACCGTTATCCCGATCGCGATCAGGAGCCGGATGGTTGGAGCGGGAAGGCTGTTGTGCCGTGGTGGAGTTAGCCTGGTCCTGAGTTAAATCAGAGGAGGTAAACCAGGGAACCTCAGGAGGCGAACCGGAGGATGGTAGGGCAGCGGTCTTGTCAGAATCTTGATGTTCAAGATCCTCGCCTAAGGCTGCAAAGGAGTTATGCAGAGTTACTTCACCTTGGGAAGTGAGCTCTTGCGAGGGTCCGGAGGAACGAGGCTTGCGGAGGCGGCTCGCAGTTGCGAGTACCTCGTCCAGTGCCTTGAGCTGGGAGGCAAGGTCTTCTTTTCCAGCTGGAAAGGAAGTAGATGAAGTGTTGCTCTCACCAGATATGACAGCCTCGAGTGCCTGGAGAGACGCCTCTGGCTGTCCGGTAGGGAGCAAAACGGAAGGTGGTCGGCACGAGTCGGACGACTCGGCTGTCGCAGCAGCATCGTCGGTGACTTTGCGCTGTTGGCGCTTGGCCTTTCCTTTGCGCTGAGGCTTGGGAGGTGGGTTGTCGGCAGGATCCTTCAGGAATTGCGCCGCTCTCAACCGGGTCAGAGGGGGGGATGGGCTGCGGCTACCGGTCGGAGATGAAGAGACCTGGGGCGGTGGAGGCCCTGAGGTAGGAGGGGGGACAAGGTTGCGACGGGACTCCTCAATGGAGGGGGTTGTCAGCAACCGAAGACTGTCGTAAAAGTCTTCAAGTTGTCCCCGGACATGGCACTCGATGTCGGCACGAAAGGATGCCGGATCTCTGCCGAGGCTGCGAGTACGGCGGCGGACCGGTTGGGGACCGCCGCGGCGAGCGGCATGTTGCTCCATAGCAACAAAAACCTGAAAAAACTACAAGCGAAAAAAGCGGCCGAAACCGCAAATTAGTGCGCTTAAGCTCACCTTGAAAGCGACGGTAGGACGAAGAGTTGGTCCCAGCTGGAAGGCGGGACCATGCAGCCGGAAGCCCGGCACAACCCCGAAGGGGCTGGCGGCAGCGATGCGCTCCCTCAGTGGACCACGGTGAAAATCCGAGTGGTGGAATTCTCGGTAATTAATCCAGGTGAAAATCCACAGAGGGAGCACACAGGGGCCCCGCGGCACTCACACAGCACACGCGCAACGCGCCACAAGCACAGGGGAGGCTTCCGAGGCAGCGCGGCGCTGAGGAGCACGGCCGGGGAGCTAGCGGCGCGATGAGCGCGCGCGTACTCGTCGGAGCGAGCCGCGCACGCGTCCGAACGCGCCGAGAGCTGGAGGCGAAATGCGGCGACCACGGGAGCGCACGAAATCGAAGGGAGCGAGCGACGGAGGTCCGCTCTCGCTGAAGGTTCCGAGGGGACTGCGCGCGCTCCCCCGTTCGCCGCTGCTTATACCCTCTCCCCTCTCATCCTGCGTGGCGGCAAAGGTGCTCTCAGGTTGTCGAGTCGCCGGCTCGCTATCAGCGGATCACGGTGCGCGCATCCCAAGCCCCAACGCAGTCACGTTCTCTTCACTCGCTAGCGGCGTCAGCGGCATCAGTCAGACGCTACTGTCTGTTCGTCGCGCAACTTCCCCGTGGGCCCACGCGCTGCGTCCCGCAACTTCCCGATAACTTAACTGCTTTCTTCATTTCTCCGACCACAAAGCTTCTTTCATGACAGCCAAGAACTTTTAGTGGAGTGTTTCTTAAAGGAATACGTGTGAAAAATTTTAAAAAGTTGTCTGTAAATGTACATACGTGTCTGTATCGAACTCTTTGCCTCAGTCTGTCGAAAAGGTGAAACAGCTAGTGAGCTGCGCCCAAATTTCGCATTAGGAAGTAACATATAATCGTCGGCAATTTATTTCTCCACTTCAAGATCCCGAAGAGAGATAGAGTGAGTGGCTTCAGACAGACATCGGCGAAATCCGTGATTGCGGCTAAGAGTGCTACGCGCTAAAAGACGTAAACCGGGGCACGTGACTTTCATGTGCCTTTGTGGCACTTTTCTTCGGAACAGCATGTGTTCTGAGCTCAGCAACATCATTTTGAGAAACAAATAGCCTTTTCGTATCCTCACGAGGATGGCGATGGTAGAAACCAGCTTGTCGGCTAGGTGAATTGTAGCAGAACATGTGGCACAGATTTTACTCATCCGAAACTGTTTGCACCGGCGTAACCTGACTACGTACCTTGTGCCGCCGAAGAGAAACAATCGATCACCGACCATACAGCAGCACTGGCCGCGGCGAGGGCAGGGTCCCTTGCGTAGCAGCTTCACCTTGCTCCACTGGGAGCGATCTGGAGTATAGTGAGTGTACGCCAGTAATGCACTGACAAGTCTGTGTGCATACATAAGATAATGTATCTAAAGGCACAGGTATGTAAAGAAATATGGTACACTATAGGATGCGTTGAGTCAAGTTTTTAATTTATCAAACCGTAATATATTAGTATCCACTCCCTATTTTCACTAAGCTAAGAATTTGTTAAAACGTTTTTTATGTGCAGCTTTCTAGAGAACCGCTGAGTAAGCGCAGGTTCAGAGCGAAATTTAACGTTATTTCATTGTCAACTTTATGTCGCATCGAATTGTATAGAATTGGGTTCGAAGAAATAATATAAAAGTGGGCGGAAAGGGCAATTACCAGCAAAAGCCAAAACTGATAACTGCTGGTAATAAACTTCCTTATTCAAGGGAATGTTAGGATAGCGCTGTTGGCTCCGTACGCCACAGATTTTGCGGGCCCTCGTTTGCTCATTCTGTCCTCATCGTTATGCACTTTCTACTTCAAAGTCATAACATTCCATAACTATTGTGCCTGTCTAATTACGATATATGCTATTTAGCTTAATGTCGAAAGACAGTACAAAATGCCCATGACGAGACGGCAAAGGTACATACCTTTACCCAGCTTGAAATCGTGCTTCCACTACCGAGGAGGAGCTGCGTAGCTGGCGTGGATTGCAGAAGTCCCGCATTCAAAACATATGCCACACAAACGCTCTTTCCAGCCAGATTCATTTAGTTTATAAATTTATATCCAATAAAGTAGTTTGGGTGGAGTCACGATTTACTAAGCACAGTGTATATCATTCTCTTTTCTTTTTTCACTTCCATGGCTCCAGGACTGGCGCAAGATCTCTTTATCCAATCAGGATGTTCCTATACGCCGACGAACGGGCGCCGCTTAAACTTCTCTTAAACAACAGGCTTAAAGCTGTCGTGTGTTATATAGCACGACTTCGGAAGGCAACCAACGCCTCTGTTGGCGAAGCATTTTCCTCACAACACACAGATCCTAAAATATCGGTAAATGTCTACTATATGCAAATTTGATGAAAACTTGTGCTGATTCATTTTATCCTCTAACTAGCGAAGCAATATGACGACATAATTTTGGAAAAGTAGCCTATATTGTTCTTTAGAAATTATTACACACGGCCTGACATGTGTGTTCGTTCATTCACACAGTCAGCTGTTCGTACAATCGAAAAGTACAACTATTCTGCTTACTTGCTCCCTAAAGAACCATAATTTGATACCAAAGTTCTACCAAGTAATTCTTTGGTATTTTGCCCCGCAGGTTAACGTGTCCTCTTTGGTGAAAATGTCTGCCTATTGTTAGTTTGGAAACGGACAAGCATTAAAATGCAATGCCATACACCTGAGCCCATATTACGGGTTGGCGTCGTTTTCATAAGTGTCGCTTCCGCCATTCTCGCCCTCACCTAATTGGTAGCAACGCCGATGTATTCAAGAATCAGGTGACTCGAAGAGGGGGTGAAAACCACACTTCCCGAAATGACACAAACTCGCTATACTGGCTTTGCTAAAACTCCTTGTCCAAGATATTCTACTGCGTTGTTGCGATAAAAACTGTGGTTATTAAGATTGGAGTTCAAATCTTCGGAATGTTCACCCCAAGCAAACGCGATAATTATAAACTGCCAACATAACAGTGACCGGATAGCAAACACGTACCGGGGTTATACTTGCACACGTCTCCGAAGAAGTTCGCCAGGAGACCATTGTAGCCCCCGAAAACGAACATCTCGCCATTGTGAACAACTGCAATCAAAAGTGCCGTAAATATTGCGACGCATTGGCTGCACGTTTATTATATTAACTGCGATTCAAAATATCCGGCTACTGGAGGCTATGCAATCAGGTCGGTTGAGGCTGTATGCGCACTCTATAGCATGTGCACAAATTCAGTCTGAAGTACCATCGCAGGGTTGTCAATATCACAAGTTATTGACCAACTCCGAGTGCGCTCAACGTATATGTTTGGTTTAAATTTCAGACACTTATTCAGGATAAGGATCGTAATATTCCTTTTTTTAATTATAAACTCCTTTTTGTATATTTTATAGAACAGTTCTTTAATACGGGCAAGAATCCCACACACTATGCTGAACACGTACGTTAGGCCTTCCCTTCTCACTGCACTCAGCAAAGGGGGCTTGTCTCAAAAGCGACAATTTACACAGAGTCTCTAAAACAAGAAATCTTTATGAAATCAAGTGGCTTATTATGGTGCGAATAAATTATATTGGTACTCCCTCCCCTCTCATCAACTGGCCTACTTGGCACGATGCGAAAAAATATACACAAACGCATACCGCCACCGTTCGTTCGGTAAGGTCGCCAGATGACCACTACATTTAAAAAGATTACTTGCCAACACCGTCTGTGATAGGACGTGCTCTATCTTTCATTTCTAATCACACTATTAAGGTGAAAGCCTTCCTTTAATGGCTCATACTGTCGCCCGTTCGTGAGAAGTGTTACAGTTCTTTGTGAGATTCGGCGGGATATCGCGAAGTTGGGACATCATGACCTGGTAACATCATTTGTGTTGTCTATCATGAGCGATAAAGTTAAAAATAAACAAATAAATCCTCCATTTTTGGGATCGCCAGCTTAGCGCTTTAACCGACTATGCCACGCCCCAGATCGCCAAACACGCCACACTAATTCACCTTGTCCACCATGAGGTTGATAGCGGCATTCCACGAGTGACAGATACCGCGTATTTCCTTTCCTGTAAACGAATTATAGAAAGCCTGTGAACTGAATGCACTCAATGCAATCCTTGTTGTGTTCGACAAGGGGTGCATGATGCACCGTTACGACTGGTCATGACGTCACCAGGCGATTCCCTCCTTCTCTACGTACCACCTGCTAGAAATGGGAATGCATAATAATTAACGGAACTTGCTGAAGCTGTGAGAGCCGCCCAACATGAGAGATTAAGTAGAAGTACGGGTCGAACCATCTTAGAATGGGTGGGTCGAAAAATAGATAGAGGCACAGCCTACAAGGTTGCCCTACCACCACAACGTCGCGAGAACATCATCGTCTCTCTTCTCTCCCGCAACATGCACCCAGAATACCCCAAACAGGGAAGGGAAAAAGTGAGCAGAAGCGCTGGTTAAAAAAGCAAAACAAAATCACAGTAAAAGAGGTCCCCTACGTAGCCGCTGCAAGCGGCCAATCGGGGGCGCCGTCGCCGCGGTACTCGATGGTAGTGGCGCACCAGTCGTCTCCGCCATTATCCGGGGCAGAAACATAGACTCGGCTGAAGAGGTCGCAATAGCGCTCGCTTGCATCGGAACGAAGGCTAGATTGATCTTTAGCGACAGTAAAACTGCTATCTTGAATACCGCAAAAGACAAGGTCTCGCAAGACGCTGCCCACATGCTGTCAGCTGCAACTTAAATCGATCGAAACATCCCCCTAATTAGGGCCCCGCACAAGCGGCCGTCTGCGGCAACGAGGCGCCCCATGATTTATACCTAGTTATCTACTTCCGTGTCAATGCGGAGCCGCCTGACTGCCAGGAGATGGACGAACGTTTGCTAACCTATAAAGAAATCGTCGAAGATTATAGATTATGAAGATGTCTAACGCCGCCACCAGATGCTAGCTTAAATAAGAAAGAGGCATATCCTGGCGGCGGTTGGAAGCCGGAAACTTTCTAAACACTGTCTGATGGTTTTACATCCAGAACGATGACAGAAAAATGATACATATAAAGCCTGCGAAGTGAGGGGGATCCTCGGAAAATATACTTTGAGAATTCCCTAAGTCTCCGGGCACTAGGAATAACATTAAAAGTAAAGAAGCCTGGGAGACCCTCCTGCGAAGCGACATCCCCGCTGGATGAATGGATAGAATATAGGAGCGTCCCCTTTGAAACGGGGTGATAGCAGTTACTATCATGCTCATTTTCCCCTATATCTAAATATTGTTTTAGATTGGTTAACTATACCGTCATTCTATTTAATAATTTTTTGTTTCTAAATTACTAGCATCATGTCACTTTTCTTGTTTTAAGCCACCAATCGTCCAATTGTTTTTTCCTAGCTTCCACCGCAGGTTCAATCACCCGGCCAGTAATATCTGTAAGCCCCAGAGCTTCAGGAAGAGTGACTGTACCTTCATCGACTTCCGGAGGGATGCCATTATATTCTAGTAGACTATTGTTACGTATATTATTATTATTATTTAACAATACTGCCGCTCTCAATCGAGAGCCTAGCAGACGGGCAAAACACATGTTATGTTACAAGCATACAATATAAAAGAAATGAAAGAATTCTAAACAGTTCCAATAAATGCGGACAACACAGTATACAATTTTTTGGAAAAACAACCGAACAATACTCGAAATAGTATGGCAGCATTTAATAAAAAACATACAAAAAAAAAAAATAAAAAGATAACAATAGTCGGTGTACCCCATATTAATCCTACGAATTGTTAGTAACGTGTAAAGGCAACCGGAAATAAAAGTAAGAAGCATTAATGGTCTCTTGTAATTAACTCTAGTTGGGTTACGAACTGCGACAATGAATTTGTGTTTTTTTAGAGATGAGCTTAGCTGATTCCATTCTCTTATCGCGCGAGGAAAGAAAGAGTACCTGAATGCGTCGTTAGAAAAAGAGTATCCGTTAGCGCATGCTCGTGGTGGTGCCATGTTATTCTAGACAGTGAATGCGATATGTACGTAGTTGTATCAATTTTGTACTGGCCGTGTAGTAGTTGATAAAGAAATTTTAGTCGGGCTTGTTTTGCTCCAGTCGATAATGTGTTTAAATCTGAACGAGCTAAGAGAAGGGGGGGTGAGTCTGTACGCCTGTATATACCAGTGAAGAGGACGACGATGGACTACAAAGTGGGAGACGACGAAACTGAAGCAACTGTTAGTGCTTGCCTGAACACTTACGTCTCTTATCACCTGCTCTGGTTTCCTGTGCTAGCCTTCTGCCACGTATCATCTTGGTGGAGGTGAATCAAGATTCCCGTACGCACCGATTAACCCATTTACGGTGCGAAAATATGGATTTGCGCAGCGGCTGTCACCTACCTGGGATCACAACGGCATCACAAACAGCCACGAGGGCTTCCGAAGCAACCCCTACCACCGCGGGAACATCGCCTCAGCCAGTTGTACCCACGAAAATCTTTATTGGCGGCGACCACCCAGACGTTGACGACTGGCTAGATGAGTATGACCGCTGCAGCCGGAACAACCACTGAGACGGAAACATCATGCTCGCTAATATCATCTTCTATTTGGCGGAAACAGCTCGAACATGGTTCTAAAACCACGAACACGAGCTCTTTACCTGGGCCATCTGCAAGCAAACGCTTCAGGACTTGTTCGGGAAGCCTATTGGGTGGGCTCTGCCTTCAAAAACGGAACTTTCTTTTCTTGTTTAATCCCTCACGGAGTCCCACCTCGCCTATATTCAGGACGTGCTTGCGTTGTGTCGCAAAGTAGGCAGCTCCATGCCGGAAAGTGACAAGGTGGGGCATATCCTCAAGGGCATCGCGGATGATGCGTTCCACATCCTATTCTGTATGGATTGCTCTACCATCACCTCAGCGCTTCAAATCTGCCGAAATTTTGAGCACGCTAAACAAAGCCGTCTCGTACATCGCTTTGAGCATCTTCCGAACACGGCGGCTACATCATCCTGCGATGACCTGGCCCCTTTGCATCTCACGACCGTGACTCGGATCATCCGGAGAGAATTTGAGGCCCTAACTCCTGCACCACTCCTGTCTCCGCTGCCCGACACTGTGTCTATGACACAGGCCGCTGTCCACCAGTAGCTTGCGAAAGTCGGCCTCTCCTCCAGCCCCGTGCCACCCCCGCCACCATCGCACCCTGTTCCTTTAGTGGCTGCTGCAACCATCAGCCCAGCCTCCCCATGTCGCTACCTTGGTCACAATCCTGCAGAGAGGCGCACCTAAGACGATAGGCTAATCTTTCATTTGCTGTCGAGCCGGTCACACATCGCGGTATTTCCGTAGCCGTACTTTCCCCACCTCTCGTTCTTATTACAACGCTGACCGTCGGTATGAATATGGACCTCGACGTTTTGCTGCCCAACCAGAGGAGCCCCGCCCCGCTTATGATGGACCTAGACGCTTTCGTTCTCAACCAGATGAGCCTCGCACCGAAACCTCCCCAACTGCTCGTCGCTCTAGCTGATCTCCATCTCCCCAGGCTCGTCGATCCCGTTCACCGGTACCTCGTCACAGCTCCTCCCCGCCATACGCCGGCACCTACTCGGGAAACTAGAGAATGCAGCGCCCCGAAGTGACGCTGCATTACCGACCCGGACTGCCACATCGGTACTGACCCCCGCCCCAAGACGTAATCTCATTGATATTCGTGAGGATGGATTGCCAATTACTGCACTTATTGACACTGGCGCCCACATTTCGGTCCTCAGTTCCTCGCTCAGCCGATGCCTCAAGAAAGTCCTCACACTCGCCACCTCAGCTACCGTTCGCATTGCGGATGGCAGTATGTGTACTGCATTGCGGTACGGCATTGCGGTATGTGTACTGCACGCATTAGCATTGCCGGCGTCCCTGTGTTATTTACAGTCCTTACCAGTTGCCCTCAAGACGTCATATTAGGCCTCGACTTTTTAACTGCATACTCCGCTCGCATTGGCTGTTCTTCTGGACTGCTTCATCTAGACCTGCCCTTTCGTCCCGATGAACAAGTTCATGCAACTTCAACGCACCGCCTTCGCTTCGCTGCATTTACTCGTCTGTCGTCTGAAGCCGCTGTGTATGTGGTGCTCAAGTCGCCTTTCCCATCCATTCCTGCTGGCGACTACATTGTTTTCCCCTTAACCGATGTGACACTGCAGCGTAGCATAGCCCTTCCTCACAATATCGTGCACGTAGCGAAAAACCACACATCTTCCAGTCCTGAACTCCGGCTTTTTTGCACAAGTTCTTCCTGAGGGCATTTCTCTCGCCGAACTGACCCCGTTGTCTGACTTTAATGTGTGTGCACTTTTACCTGACTCGAGTATCGACACGGCCTTCACCGTCCCCGCCTACGGGGGCCCGCATATCAGGTATGGTAGCTCCTGATTTGTGTTTTAATCGTGCTCGAGCACTTACGAGCCTTCTGACCTCGTACAGTGGCATTTGCGATTTTGGTAACCGCCCCTTGGGACAAACGGCACTGTTTAGTCATCGTATCGATACCGGAGACGCCAGCCCAATTCACAGAAGACCTTACCGAGTCGCCATTTCATAACATCGCGTCATACAAGATGAAGTGGACAAGATGTTAGCAAGAAGTATTGTAGAGCCCTCGAGCCAACCCTGGGAGCCACCTGCCGTGCTTGTTAAAAGGAGGACAATACCTGGAGGTTCTGCGTTGATTACCGACACCTCAACAAAGCTACAAAGAATAAAGACGTTTACCTACTTCCCAGGATAGATGATGCCCTGGACTGCTTGCACGGTTATTTCTCTTCGATTGATCTTCGTTCGGGTTACTGGCAGATCGCGGTCGACGAACGGGAATGGTTTATTGTTTCTGTGTATTTACCTCACACTGCACATGTGTCATCTCAATTGTTAAATTTCTTTTTGTAGCTGCGTGTTCTAAGGTACCCTGATCTAGCTTCAAAACACAGGGCACTGCCTCTTGAGTTATCAAAGAAAGCTTCTTTCCGATTTGCCTTTTCCACTTTCGGTATAATTCCACACTCCGTTTCTTTTCCATAGAATTTACCCAATTTTACCTTCTGTGTTTTTCACCTGTTGCTTAACGCTGTTTATTTCTTCCTCCTTGTGACCAGTATACTTACCGGTTAGTTTCCTTGTTTTTTTCCTCCATTTTTAGTCAACGCTTTCTAGGTATAGGTATATATTTAAATACTTTAGCTACCCATCTGTTACTGTCCAATTTCCTCATGCGTTCCTCATAATATTGTTACGCCCTTAGCGTCGCGACGGAGACGTTCTAGTCGGTTCAGTACGCTAGGTACACGCGGCTAGCGGGAACGACACAAGTGCCACAAGACAAAGGTCGAACGGGCGCGCACACTTCTTTTTCCTCTTTCTTCTTTCTTCCTCCGTGCTCTGTTTGAGAACAAGTCCGTAACACTTCCCCCGTCGCAGGCGAAGCCCTCCGGGCGAGTCAATCGTCAGCACGAGGATGGCAGGGTTTCAGACGCGCGCCGTTGGCAAGCTCAGTTCGTGAAGAACGTCGGCCACTTTTGGTAAGGCGCGCAATCCGATAGGTGAGGTCACTAATTGCCTCGAGGATAACATAGGGACCGATATAGTGCGCGAGCAGTTTCTGATTTAAGCCACGCTTCCTTAGTGGACGCCAAAGCCAGACCATATCTCCAGGGAGGTAGGTGACGTGGCGATGGTGGTCGTCGTAGCGGGATTTCGAGCGCTTTTGTGAGGCGAGAGTTCTCAAGCGGGCTATCCGGCGGGCTTCTTCAGCCCGGCACAGGATCTCAGCAATCTCAGGTTCGCCGTCTGTGGAGAACGGGAGGATGGTGTCGAGGATGTGTCGAGGAGACCGGGCATAGAGGAGAAAGAATGGACTGTAACTTGTTGTTTCCTGTTGGGCGGTGTTGTATGGGTATGTCATAAATGGTAGCACAGTGTCCCAGTCCTTGTGGTCGGCGGCGACGTACATTGAAAGCATGTTGGTGAGTGTCCGGTTGGTTCGCTCGGTCAGCCCATTTGTTTGCGGATGATACGGGGTAGAATGTCGGAAATGCGTTTGGCACAAACGAAGGAGTTCTTCGACAACATCAGCGGTGAACTGACGCCCTCGGTCGCTGATCAACACTCGGGGAGGCCCATGGCGCAGTATAATAAAGTGCAGCAGGAAGAGGGAGACTTGGTGTGCAGTAGCCGATGGAAGGGCTGCCGTCTCACAGTAACGAGTGTGGTAATCAGTGCAGATGACGATCCAGCGGTTGCAAGAATGCGACTTGGGAAAGGGTTCCAAGAGGTCTACCCCGACTTTCTCAAAAGGGGATCTTGGAGGCGTCACCGGATGAAGAAGACCAGGAAGAGTGCCGGCGGGGCGTTTGTGACTCGCACACTGAGCATAGCTAGCCACATACTTCTCAGTGGTTTCACGCATCCGGGGCCAGTAGAAACGTTCTTGGATGCGATAGAGCGTCCGCGCAGATCCCAGGTGTCCCGAAGTGGGGTCGTCGTGCATAACGTGCAAAACAGAGGAGCGTAGGCCGACGGGCACCACCAGAAGGTAGCGGAGGCCAGTGGGAGAACTCTGCGCTTACCGTACTTCGAAAGATGCCCAGCCCATATCTCCCTGTACCACCTCATTTGTGGTTTTGCCGTCGGCACCCGGTCGTCCGACGGCTCTCTGATTTATTTTTCATGTCTCACTGTACCTCTGATTTTAGGCAAAAAACCGCATTTCTGAAAGTAAGCCCATACACCATATTTCATTTCCAAGTATACCCTTAAAACCTGATACCTGTTATATTTCCACAATGCCCTATGCTTCATCATCACGGTATTTCTTCACCCTTCTGTCTTGAGTAATTGCTAATGCTTTTCAATGTATGCCAATCCTTCATTTACTCATACCCCAAGATATTTATATTCTGCCACTCGGGTACTTCATGGCCTTGTATTTTGAGACCCTGATCAGCTGAGCCGTTGCAAATCATGAGACCCGACTTAACTGCGCCAAAACTGAAGCCTAAAGCGTCCCCTACGTCTTTTCAATGCTTAACTAGAGTTTGCAAGTCTTCATGGATATCTGCTAATGTATATTCGCCAGTCTTTAGTCGTGGAGGTTCCAACCCCCGTTCCTCAGGCCTGCGTGCCAGGAGCGGGGAGTAGCTGGCCTCCTAAATCGGTGGAAAATAAAGTTTTAATCATCCAATAAATCATGCATAAATGAAGCTCCCTCTGGGCGTCCGATCCACGCGTATGCGGCGCCTTTCATTTCGAGCCGCACCACACAGCAAACAGAAGCAGACCCAGATGTCTATGAGGCAGGCATCAACGGCGTTTAAAATTGATTTACAGGAAACAAAAGGCGCAGTGTCTGCCACGATTCTCCGCGGATATACGTACCGCGCCGTAAAGTAAAAGAGAAAGATGGGAGAGAATGGGAAAGGGAGATTGAGGTGCTGTAGTGGAGGGCTACGATTCATTGCGCTATAATGGCTTTTTCCTCATCGCACTTAGTGGTCCAAAGTGCCCTCTAGAATTTTGTTTCAAAAAGCTTGGCGCTAAAGTGTGCTATGTGGGATGCCCTGTGCTCCACCATGGTTTAGCTAAATGTACCCGACGGCATTCGATAAACGCAGACAGCACAAACAAATATACAGTTAATATTACAATGCCGACATAAAACACAATACGGTGTATCTTCAGGTGTTCCTCAAAGGTCTGCGCTGGGGCCCATATTTTTATCATCCTCATATTCATCAGAAGCAGCAGCGGCAGCCTGACTATACCCACTGCATGGCGAAGGCATCTCCATATTCCTCATATAAAACCTAACCTCATCTGCCCATCTAATTTTCTGCCGCCCCCCGCTACGCTTTCCTTCTCCTGGAATCCATTTTGTTACCCTGAGCGACCATCGGCTATCCTCTCTTCACACTACATGTCCTGCCCATAGGGATGTAAAACTGCCGGAAATTTTGGTTAGAAAAAAAAGAAAAAAGATTTCTCCCCTGAAACATTGGAAACATTGGAAAAATATCAATTATTTCTATTAATCAAGGAGTATAGCTGCATTAAAACATCATAAAGTCTCCATTTTTAGCACAGTGCTGCTCGTGAAAATTTCGCGCCGCTTTTAGACTGTTATAAAAAGACAAATGACACCTTTGTTGGTTCTAGAAGATTGTGTATTGCAGCCTCCACTACCGCGTAAGAAAAGAAGTGGTCAAATTTAGTCTGTATGCACGCCTGGCGCAGGCATAGGCCCACGGGATGTAGATACAGAAGGTGTGTTCATTCATTCCAACATGCAGCTTAAAATGTCTAGTTTCATGAGCGGCGCCGGATATGAGAGGAGCAACAATTCGTAGTAGTGCGTGCAGGCGACGTTTTGAGTTCCCATGCCTCCGTTTCTTCATCGCGTTCTTTTTTCGTCTCATATATATTTCACTTGTAATTTGTTTTTTCTGGCAAAATCTTATGCGGAGTTCAATATATATCTCAATTTTTCTCTGTAATCATGTGGCGGTAAGATCTGGCCATGTTGCTGTGTTTTCGCCTTCCTGGTACTAGTCTTATCTTCCTATATTTTCATTCGAATCTCCTTTTTTATAATCCTGTGAGTTATCTTGTACTGTTCGAGGTTTATCTCATTTTTCCTTACATCAAAAACGGAATCATATCTACATGCAACATTTCTGTATGTTCATTATGTATTCTTATATAGGCTTACTCTTGCTAGTCCTTTTATTTTTCTCGCGCAAATGTTAACATGTAGTTCAAAGTTTGCCACATTTATCTCCAAATAAGTCATGTGTATAAATACGCATGAGACAATTCTATCTTTTTAGCTTTACTCTAGTCCTTTATTATAAACGGCTCCTTTCTTCCTTTATCAAATCTGGGTAGTTTACCGTTTACCGTATTTCTCGTTAGTAAAATAAGCAATCTCACAAAAAATGCTCTTTTGCATGTGTTCCTAGTTTATTGTTGAATACAATACACGCACGTGAACTGCCAGTTCTGTTCATTTTCTTATAATGTTTGGTAGCCAGGTTAACATTCATCGCATTTTTAATCAGATCATTGACATACCATGGCGCTCTAGTACTGGCGATGTATTTGTCCTCGCTTCCTCCTAGACTGCTCTAATCTGTTCATGTTGAGTTTCAGACCTTTTTTCTTCCAATTAATTTGTGTGCATTCAAATTGTATCATGTTATTTGAAAAGGGTTGGAACACCAAGTTTTAAGGATTTATAAGGCTGTTATGGGTTTTCTCTGTACATGAGGTCACTCACAGCCAAAATCTGAACACAACAAACCTTTCACATATATCTTAATTTAGCTCAAAAAAATCCTTAAATGCTCTTGCGCCCGATCGAGACGATCGTTAACGCCATTTAACTTAACGACATATAAAGCTCATAAGTGTATCAGTGAATACTGGTGACGTCATATCACAGTAACGTGACGTACTATCAATGGCGCAACGGCGCGCTATAACTGCCAGCTGGTGCATTGGTAGACGATGGCATGATCGTCAGGTGCTTCCGCCGCTATATGGGCATAGGCGCGAGAACTAACTCTTCATAGCAATGAGGTTACAACCTGACTAGATTTTCTTTCAATTTTATTGGAAATATGAATAAGCATATCAAGACCAGATTTCACAACCTCGCGTTTCGACACTCAGTAAAAGGTGGAACAACAAAAAAATTGCAGCATTTCGGCACCTGAAATTGTTTTAGTAACATTTATCACGGAACGTTCTGCAGTAAGTCTAATTTATGCAACGAAACATAAATAACAGCAAATAACTTATATTCCTTCCACGGCCTTTCTTGTGCTCTTTCCTACTTAGAAGCAGCCCTCTATCATTTCATTTAGAATAACTTTTCATGGTACTTTATGGGAGCCATAATCTATGGTTTCTTTTTTTCAGTTTTTTATACCTCCGGAAAAAAATAAGAAAAAAGTGTTTTTCAAAAATTTCATGTTTTATTTCCGAGCCTTCTCATGCCCATTATTTATTTCCACTAGAATGTCAGTAAATTGAATTATTTATCTGACCCACTCTGCACACTTCCTATCTCTTCATTTTACCCCTGCCCTTTTTCGTTCCATAGCCCCCTGCGTTGTCCTCAACTTAAGTAGAACCCTCTTGGTTAGCCTCCACGTTTCAGCCCCATAGGTGATCACAGGTAAGATTCAACTGTCGTGTACTTTCCTCTTGAGCGATACCGGTAAGCTGCTAGTCATAATCTGCGAGTGCTTGCCAAATGCGCTCCATCCCAATCTTATTGTTTTTCTTAATTCCTTTTCATGGTCCGGATCTGCGGTTACGACATGTCTAAATAGACATATTCGCCTACTACTTCCAGTGCTTCGCTACCTAGCGTAGACTGCTGTTCCTTCCCTAGGCTATTCAACATTACCTAGTCTTCTGCATGTTGATTTTCAAGACTACCTATTTACTTTTCTTGTCTGGGTCATCAATCATTCTTTGCAATTCATTCCCTGAGCAAGGCAATGTCATCAGCAAATCGCAGATTACTGAAATATTCTCCATCTACCCTTATCCCTAGCTGCTCTCATTCCAAGTCTCTGAATACTTCCTCTAAGCAAGCTATGAATAGTACTGGGGAGATTGTGTCTCCTTGCCTAACACGTTTCTTTATCGGAATTTTATTACTTTGTTTAATTATTGCTGTGTAGCGACTATATGTATATATATATATATATATATATATATATATATATATATATATATATATATATATATATATATATATATATATATATATATATATATATATATATATATATATATATATATATATATATATATATATATATATATGGCCGCGTGCTTCGGAGCGTGAAGGCAAGGAAGAAGAGGCTGAAGGGAAGAAGAGGAAACAGAAGCAGCAGTCGTGTCTACTGATGTGCCTTGAGGACACGCAGTGGCTTAGACTGCAAATAAACACCCCCATTACGTACTGAGTACGTAACAGGTGTGGTGGAGGTGCTGGGTATAGATCAACACGGATCCCCTTTGTCTTCGACGAAGCCACCGATCCGCTGGTTTGCCACCCCTACCATCTAACATGACTCAAGACAGCGATGCTGATCGAACAACACCTGCGGTGAGCAGCTGGCAGCACTACCGCGAGGCGCGCACATTTGGTGGAAAATCTGAGGAGGACGTTGACTAGAGACTAACCAACTACAAGTGGGTGTGCCGGTACAATCATAGGAATTCAATCGTGAAACTAGCGAACGTAGTGTTCTTATTGGAAGGCACCGCCCTAGTTTGGTTTAATAATCATGAAGACTCACTCACCAGCTCAAATTTTTTCACAGAAGTGATAAAGGAGTGCTTTGGCGAAGGATCCGCGAGGAAGAAACGCGCAGAGCAAACGTTGATGCAGCGAGTCCAGGTACCTGGCGAGACTTGCACCAAATATATTGAGGACATTTTTAAATTGCGCAAGATTGTGAACCTTCGAATGTCCGATGAAGATAATGTAGGGCACTTGCTCAGAGGTATCGCTGTAGATGTCTCAACATTTGTATCACTAAAGATAATTTGAACTCTACATCTGACTTCATCAGGTACTGCCGCACTTTCGAAACCTTGAAGTTGCACCGCATCACGCCTAAATTTGGGCGACTGGTCAACGTCACATCTGTTGCGAGCGTTGATGTCAGTGCTCCGAAGTCCATGGCTGATCTGATAACCCGGATCGTGCGGGTAGAATTGATGCGTGACAAAGATTCTGCGTGCCGGGATGAACACCAGTATGATGGTTGCGCGCTGCAAGCAGAACCCGCGACACTATCAACTTCCTGGACTCCGGCTTTAAATCCATCACGCTTTGACGAGAGCAGACAGTACAACTATTTAAGCACTTCTCAGCCATGGATGGGCCGAAGAAGCACCTACAGACGCGAGGTGGTTCGTCAGCAACGCCGGCCCGATTACTACCGCCAACCAGAACGAGTTTCCACCGACTTTTACTCTGACCGGTGGCACCAGCATTCTCTGTGTTATAGCTGTGTTACAGTTTTAGCCGCATAGGTAAGTACAGGTAAAATGCAACTGTTGTATACTTTCCTCTTGAGCGAAACCGGTAAGCTTCCTTTCCTTGGAATACAGTTCTTTACCCTTAACGACCATCGATTGTCTTATCTATATACTACATGTCCTGCCCATGCCCATTTCTTCTTGATTTCCACTAGAGTGTCAGTGACGTAAGTTACTTCTCTGACCCAATCTGTACGTTTCCTATCTCTTAACGTTATCCCTACCATTTTTCTTTGCATAGCCCTATGCGTTGTCCTCAACTTAAGTAGAACCCTCTTTTTTAGCCTCCACGTTTCAGCCGTTTCACTGAGGGCTTATCAAAGTAGCGCACAAACAAGTGTGCGCGCGACTATTACATGTATTTGTTTATTCGGCATACCTATATCGCCTCGACTGTTATATTGTTGGGGGCAAATAAACAGGGGTCAAAGTAGCAAACATCAGTAAATACAACAGCATGGAAGCATTAAAACTCTGGAATAAAGACAGTCTATTGTAACGTCTTGAAAGATATCAACACACACTGTAAATTTCCTAACAATGAGAAAACTGACAAGTGCACACAATAGCACGAATATGGAAACCAATAAAACAACATTCAATGAACAAGATTCCGAATTATGTTTTCAATGTGAGACGCAGACATAACTTCACCAGGGCGATCACTCCAATCATTAGCGGCACGAGGAAAAAATTTATAAACGCATTTGTACAGAATTGATAAGCTCTATAGCTTCATTACAGTGATGTATCCTAGATTAGGCGTAATTAGGCCGCCAATAAAAAACGTTTTCTCAATATCACTTTTATTTTAATTTTCTCTGGGCGAAGATTTCTCTCCGCGGATGACAGTTTTCCTACCTAATCCTTGTCATATACCAGATCCTCTAAAGGTTGACTAATTTCATTTTCCATCTCGCCCCGCCTTGGTGGCGCAGTGGTTAGGGTCCTCGAATGCTGTGCCTAAGGAAACGGGTCGAATTCCAGCTGCAGCGGCCGCTTTTCGATGAAGGCGAAAAGCAAGGCACCCCTGTATGTGCGATGTCAGTGCGCGTTAAAGAACCCCAGGTGGTTGAAATTTCCGGAGCCCTCCACTACGGCGTCTCTCATATCCTGAGCAGCTTTCGGACGTTAAGCCATCTACAACCAAACTACAACGAAATTTTCAA
The DNA here is from genome assembly GCF_055883805.1 of Amblyomma maculatum. Lineage (NCBI taxonomy): Eukaryota > Metazoa > Arthropoda > Arachnida > Ixodida > Ixodidae > Amblyomma > Amblyomma maculatum. Next base: position 155,321,797 of record NC_139353.1, on the reverse strand, counting down.
CTTTCTTGCAAATTTTAATGTGCCTATCCCCACTCCAAGGCAATTAGTGCACACATGGCTGGCTGGTTTTTCGTCGCCCTTGTACTCTATATATTGTTCGAAAAGGTATCACCGCTGTCAAGTCTGTATCCCTGATGCTACATAAAACTCAAAAACGTGCTACAAAAAGCACGCAGCTGTTGCCTCTATAAAATATCGGCCAGCTATTTCACTTCGGATCGCTTAAAATACTGTCATATCATTTCGGTTTTAATTTGTCATACATTTGATAATCAAGTTGGTGGATACTTTACGATATGGTTCCGAACGGACGAAATATGGGGCTCCAAAGAAAAAAGAACGCCAAACCAATTGCAGACGTTTCTTTGCCAATGTTTGTTGTAGTCTCTCAATGCCAAATATCCGGTGAATGAAAGTGCGGTGTTAAAAGCGCCATCGGGTGTACTTTTCACACAAAGCTTAAGCACGTAACTTTAAAATAAAGAAATGGTTCCCATTATGAAACCAATGATGCTTTAAATGAAAGCAGAACTTGACATGACTGCTAAAAATGGGACGCAATCTGCTGTGAGTAGCAACAGTGAGGAAAAGCTTGCAAACGGCCAAAGTAAACTTCGAGAGAATATTAAAGCAACAGCATAGTCTCATTGGTTGGTTGGCCGCGAGAACTTCAGAAGGCTGTGAGCGGCTCCTACAGGCTGGCACTATTCGCATTTTTCGCATTGAAATATACCTCAGTGCGGCGGTGGTGGAGCGGTAGAACATCCGCCTCGCATGCAAGAGGACCGTGGTTCAAATCCCGGTGCCGCGCAATTGTCCACCGGATTAAAAAAATAATCCGCGTGTCGATGGAATTGAATAAACAGGTTTGGGATGCGACCTGATGCAAGTGAACACCTCCGGCAATGCACTCCCTCACCAGAACAGGAGTTGGCCACCCTAGTGCAGTTATTGGCCGCAACCTCTCATGATAAGCTCCATAAAACCCCGGCCCTCAGTCACCAGCGGCTGCGGGACAACTGACCACGGCGGCGGTCAGACCTGTGACGCAGCAGGGGGTGCTAAGAACTTCTGCCTCCGCTGGACTGGCCGCCATTGGAAACTGACCCTGGCAACGTTTAACGTTAGAACCCTAACTAGTGAAGCTAGTTTACAGTGCTGTTAGAGGAACTCAATTCAGTCGTGTCCGGCTCTTCCTGACCCTATGCACCATGTCACGCCACGCTTTCCGGTCTCTCACTATCTTCCTAACATCACAAAACTTCATCTGCAGTGCCTCGAGGATGCCATCTAACCATCGCGTTCACTGTCTACCCCTTCTCCTGCGACCCTCAACCTTTCCCAACATCAAATCTTTCTCCAGCGACTCCTCTCTTCTCATCAGATGACCAAAGTAGCTCAGCTTTCACTTTAGAATTTGACCCTCCAATGAGCAGTCAGCATTTATGGTCGACAATATCGACTGATTTGATCTTCTGGCAGTCCAAAGAACTCTCAAGAGTCTCCGCCAGCACCACAAGTCAAACGCGTCAATTCTTCGGCGGTCAGCCTACTTCACAGTCCAACTCTCGCATATATACATCACAACTGGAAATACCATAGCACGAGTTATACGGATCTTGGTTGGCCGACTAATGTCTCTGCTCTTTACTAGGCGGTCAAGGCTAACCATTGCTCTCTTTCCAGGAAGCAGGCGTCTCCTAATTTCATGGCTGCAGTCTCCTCCCGAGGTAATCTTGGAGCTCAAGAAGAGAAAATCTGTCACAGCTTCCACTTCTTGTCTATTGATGCTCCAGGCCTTGATAGGGCAGGACGCCATGATCTTTGTCTTTTTAACGTTCAGTTTAAGCCCGAACTATTCACTCTCTTCTTGTACGCGCATCAGAAGTCTCCTGAGTTCCACTTCACTTTCTGCCATTAAAGTGGTATCACCCGCATATCTAAGGTTGTTGATACGTTTTCCAGCAATCTTCACTCCAGCTGAAGACTCGTCCACATCGGCCTTCCTCATGATGCACTCTGCATATAGGTTAAATAGGCAAGGCGACAGTATGCAGCCTTGCCTCACTCCTTTTTCAATCGGAAACCAATCAGTAAGACCATGCCCAGTTCTGACTGTGGCCTCTTATCCTTCATACAGGTTCCTGAGGAGACAGTTGAGGTGAATTGGAACCCCCATCTCTTGGAGAGCTTGCCACAATCTGCTGTTTTCTACGCAGTCAAACGCTATATCATAATCAATAAAGCAGAAGTAGATGGGTTTCTGGAACTCTCTTGCTTTTTCCATGATCCAGCGAAGGTTGGCAATTTGGTCTCTAGTTCCTCTGCCCTTGCGAAACCCAGCTTGCACGTCCGGAAGCTCCCGGTCCACATACTGCTGCAGCCTTCCTTGGAGGATTTTCAACATCACCTTGCTAGCATGCGAAATAAGCGCGATCGTGCGGTAGTTGGAACAACCTTTGGCACTGCCTTTCTTTGGAATGTGGATGTAAACTGACCTCCTCCAACCCTGTGGCCACTGCAGGGTTGTCCAAATCTTCTCACATAATGTATGCAGAATGTTACCAGCGTCATGGTAGGTTTTGAAGCAACTCAGCTGGAATGTCATCAATTCCGCTAGCTTTGTTCTTAGCAAGGCTGGCTAAGGCCCATTCAACTTCACTCTTCAGGATGCCCGGCTCGAGATCAGTAATCACAACCGTCTTATCTTGGGTTTGCACATTCGGGTCCTTCTTGTACAGTTCTGTGTATTCCTGCCCCATCTTCTTTATCTCTGAGGCTTCAGTGAGGTCCTTGCCTCGTTTGTCCTTTATCACGCCCAGCATAGCACAGAAGCTCCCTTTGATATCTTTGATTGTCTTATACAGAGCTGTAGTGTTCCTTAATTGGCTGTTGTCTGCTTGGCACTGTATGTTCAAGAAGGCATTCTTATGTCTCCTTGATATTTTCAGAAAATCCGCTTTGAGTACCTTGTATCTTTCTCAGCCTCTTCAGATAACCAGTTTGCTTTCTTGCATTTCTTTTGCTTTGGAACTACCTTAGTAGCAACTTCATGTATTATATCACGAACATCAGTCCACATCTCTTCGGGCTCTCTGTCTTCTAGATCTAATTCTTGAAATCGATTCCTCACTTCCACAGCATATTCTAATGGAATTTGATCCAGATCATACCTGAAAGGCCTTCTAGTTTTCTGCGTTTTCCTCAATCGAAGCTTAATTTTGGCAACAAGAAGCTGAAGATCGGTGCCACAATCGGCCCCAGGCCTTGTTTTTACAATTGTATAGCGCCTCTCCATCTCTACCGGCAAAGAATATAATCGATCTGATTCCTGTACAGACCGTCCGGTGAATTCCCTGTGTACAGGCGCCTCTTGTGCTGTTGGAAAGGAGTATTCGCTATGGTCAGATTGTTTTCTTGACAAAACTCTACTAGCCTCTGCCCAGCTTCATTTGGCTCGCCAAGACCGAACTTGCCTATAATTCCGGATATTTGTTCACTCCCTACCTTAGCATTCCAGTCTCCTGTGAGAAAAACGACGTTTGATAATGGGGTGCGGTCTAAAAGGCATTGTAGGTCCGCATAAAATCAACGTCAGCTTCTTCAGCAGTAGTGGTCGGTGCATAGACTTGTATAACTGTTATGTTGAAAGGGTGACCTTGGATCCAAAGTGAAATCATTCGGTCGGTTTTGGGGTTGTACCCTAGCACTGCTTTGCCCATTCTTTTTTTTTTTTATTTGTTCCTTTCTATTACAGAAAGCCGGAGCGAAAGCTAAAGGCTACAGAGCCTGACAAAGGCTTCCGCTCCGGATGACGTTCAGCGTGCAGTTTGAAAAACGTATACAAAACATACAAAAGAGCACTTCGAATCATAAACACAACGCGCAAATACAGAAATTTGATTGCATGAAACTGAGTCACTCCAAATACCTATGGATAGGAAAAAAAGAAATACAAAAGATTGGCATTTTATTGCGGATTGCTATGTAATAAACCAACTGCAATTAATGAAACAGATGAAACATACCGCTGTAGACGATATCAATAAAACCGTTTGTTGAACTTAGTGATACAGTATAGAACACTTGCGACATAATAAAGAAAAGCACATGTAACCTCTGATACAAAAAAACACAAAACAAAAAATTAAACTATGCAATTGCGATGTCATGCTTGAGTAATAGGGCTTTAAGAAACTTTTTGGTGACAGGTTTGTTAAAGTTTACGAGCGTATCTACACGATTCAACAGAAACGGTATCTGGTAGTCTGTATGTTGCCGGCCGTAGTTTGTTCTTGTGACAGGTGTCCTTCTGAGTACTCGGCGCAAAGAATACTGTGAACTTGGGTTTGAATCAGAAGCTTTATATAACTTATTATTGTTAATGTACTGTATGAGCTTGTAGTAGTAGACCTGGTTTGCTTTGATTATTAAATGTTGTGAAAAAAGCGGATGCGTTGGGAGAAGATGGGGCTTGCCATAAAAGTTTTCAAATATTCTCAGTATTTTCTTCTGCAATAAAATTAAATTCTTATAATTAAATTCTTCTGTTTACTATGAGGGCGACACCATTCCTTCTCTTGGATTCGTGCCCACAATAAAAGACATAATGGTCGCCGCAGTTAAATTCTCCCATTCCGGTCCACATGAGCTCCAAGAGGGTATGAAATATTATGTCATAGGACTTAGTGAGGCTAGGAGGCCGAATGAGGCATATACTGTGCTGAAGGATGGTCATGTACAGTGTTATCGAGGCTTACCAGAGAGGCGACAACTAGGAGTAGGTTTCCTTGGCAATAAGTATATAGCAGGTAAGATAGATTATATAGTATTAATGACAGGGTGGCAGTCATCGTAAATAGCTTAATAAACGGTATAAACTTAAGGTTGTAAAAGCCTATGCACCTACATGTAATTATGGTGACCAGGCAGTTGAAAGCTTCTACGAAGATGTAGAATCGGCAATGCGAAAAGTAAAGACGCAGTATACTGTACTAATGGGGGACTTCAATGCCAAGGTAGGGAAAAAGCAGGCAGGAGAGCAGTCAGTAGGTGACTATGACATTGGTTCTAGGAATAGCAGGGGGGAGTTACTAGTTGAGTTTGCAGTGCTCAATAACTTAAGAATTATGAATACCTTCTTCAGCAATCGGAAGAACCGGAAATGGACATGGAAAAGTCCTAACGGGGAGACTAAAATGAAATTGACTTAATAATGTGTTCAACCCCTGCCATTATGCAAGACGTAGAGGTAATCGGGAAAGTTCGATGCAGTGACCACAGGATGGTGAGGTCCCGAATTAGCCTAAATCTGAAGAAGGAACGCAACAGATTAGTAAGAAAGAAACCCATCAACGAATTAGCGGTGAGGGGGAGGGCAGAAGAGTTCAGGATCTCGCTACAGAATAGGTGTTCAGCTCTAACCGAGGATGGCGACATTACCCTAGAAGCAATGAACAATATTTTCAGATATCATTATTGAGTGTGCGGTAGAAGTAGGCGGTAGGATAGTTAGAGAAGATACCGGTAAGGAGACGAAAGACTTGATTAAGAAACGCCAGAGTATGAAAGCTTCCAATCCAACAGACCAGATCGAATTGGCCGAGATATCGAAGCTAATCAATAAGCGCAAGGTGGCTGATATGAGGAAGTATAACAAGGGAGAGAATTGAGCATGCTGTAAAGAACGGGGGAAGTGTTAAAGCGGTAAGGAAGAAATTGGACATAGGCAAAAACCGGATGTATGCGATAAGAGACAAGGCGGGCAGCGTCATCACGAATATGGACAAGATAGTCAAAGTAGCCGAGGAGTTCTATACAGATCTCTACAGTAGCCAAAGTAGCAGGACCGTAATGAGATAGGCGGCAGGGAAAAACAGTCAGACGTTCCACCAGTGACGAAGGACCAGGTCAAGAAAGCGTTAGAAAAACTATGAAAAGGGGGAAATCAGCTGGAGAGGATCAGATAACTACCGATTTGCTGAAAGACGGGGGGGGGGGGGGGGATTTGTGCTAGAAAATCTGGCCACCCTGTATACGCAGTGCCTGGTGTCGTCGACGGTACCGGAACCATGGAAGAATGCAAGCATTATCCTCATTCATAAGAAAGGGGACTCTAAGGACCTTAAAAATTACAGACCAATCAGCTTACTGTCTGCTACTTATGATGTATTTAGTAAGGTAACCGCCAACAGAATCAGGAAAACCTTAGACTGCAATCAAGCAAAGGATCAAGCAGATTTTCGGAAACGGTACTCTACTATCGATTATATCCATACCATCAATCAGATGATAGAAAAATGCTCGGAATATAACCAGCCCTTATACAAAGCTTTCATTGATTACGAAAAAGCATTTGACTCAGTTGAAACATCGGCGGTGATGCAGGCATTGCGAAATCAAGGGGTAGACGAGCCGTACGTCAAAGTGCTGGAAGATATATAAAGTGGCTGCACAGCAACCATAGTTCTGCATAAAGAAAGTAACAAAATTCCCATAAAGAAAAGTGTTAGGCAAGGAGACACAATCTCCCCAGTACTATTCACAGCTTGCTTAGAGGAAGTATTCAGAGACTTGGAATGGGAGCAGTTAGGGATAAGGGTAGACGCAGAATACCTCAGTAATCTGCAATTTGCTGATGACATTGCCTTGCTAAGCAACTCCGGGGATAAACTGCAAATAATGATTGATGACCTAGACAAGAAAAGTAGAAAGGTAGGCTTGAAAATTAATATGCAGAAGACTAAGGTAATGTTCAACAGCCTCGGGAAGGAACAGTAGTTTACATTAGGTAGCGAAGTACTGGAAGTAGTAGGCGAATATGTCTACCTGGGACAGATAGTAACCGCAGATCCAGACCATGAAAAGAAAATAACAAGAAGAATAAGGTTGGGATGGAGCGCATTTGGCAAGCACTCTATGACTAGCAGCTTACCGGTATCGCTCAAGAGGAAAGTATACAACAGTTGCATCTTACCTGTACTCACCTATGGGGCTGAAACGTGGAGGCTAACCAAGAGAGTTCTACTTAAGTTGAGGACAACCCAGAGGGCTATGGAACGAAAAATGGTAGGGGCAACATTAAGAGATAGGAAGCGTGCAGAGTGGGTCAGAGAAATAACTCAAGTTACCGACATTCTAGTGGAAATTAAGAAGAAATGGGCATGGGCAGGACATGTAGTGCGAAGAGAGGATAACCGACGGTCGCTTATGGTAACAAACTGAATTTCAAGGGAAGGAAAGCGTAGCAGGGAGCGGCAGAACGTTAGGTGGGCGGATGAGGTTAAGAAGTTCGCAGGGGTCAAGTGAGCACAGAACCGGGTTAAGTGGAGAAATATGGGAGCGCCTCGAGCACCTCGCAGAGCGAAAGTGCAGCATTCGCGCGCAGTGGGTGCCCGGCCACTGCGGCATACACGGCAATGAGCAAGCCGATGAACTCGCCACCGCCGCACGTCAACTCCCTCCCAGCGACGAACGTCTCGCTTTGGAGGCCGTGCGCGCGGTAATCTATGACCACCTCCGTCAGCAACACCCGGACCCACGCATCGCGCGAGGAGAGCGCATCCCTGCTGTCGGCGCGCGCTCATTGTCGCGCCTACAGCGTGCAATGCTCATCCGAGTGCGCGTCGGCTGCGTGTGGCCCGGGATAAGACGGGTGCGCCATGGACTATCGTCGAGCGACGTGATTGCGGTGCAGTGGAGACATTGGAGCACATGCTGCTTCGCTGTACCGCAGAGCCATGTCGCGAGATGCTCGCGGCTTATAGGGCGCTCGGAATCATCCCGGACAGCATCGAGGCGCTTCTGTGGCCGCGAGGCAGTGCGCGCACCCGTGACAGGACAATGGTGAGCCTCTGTGCGTTCATCGAGCGGGCGGGCTTGAAGCCTCGCTTGCTCTTCGCCAGGTAGTGCGTGCGTGACCTGAACGATCCGTGTGTGCTACCTTGGAGGTATGCTGCCGGGCGCCCCACCCCGGCAGCTGATGCATTGTGTCGCGCGCGCGATCTGTCTGCGACAGGACGCTACGTGCGCGCGACTATGTATATACATCAATGGTATTACATATATATGTGTATATATTTTGTAAACAATTGCAGGGGCCGCTCGCACGCAGGCATTTGTGGACAGTGCTCGGACACTTGCGCGCGAGCGATGCGAACTCGTTGACCGTCTTTACTTTGTAAATAATGTACAAAGCTCCCCCTGTCCTTTCTTCCTATCGCTCCCCTCTCTACTTCCCCTCGTTATCTTCTCCCTATCCCCTTTTCCTTCCCGCCGGCCGCAGCTCAAGTGCTTCAGTTTTTTAGATAGCAGTTGCCGCGGCCGGCAATACTCTTTTACTTCTTTTTGTTTATTTAAAAAAAAAAATAATAAATCAATCTCTACACCACCACCAAATATGGGAGAGGCCTTCGCCCTGCAGTGGGTATAGTCAGGCTGATGATGACGACCTCTCTTTGAAACTATTGATGCCAGTGAATTTGAGTCATGAAAATAACATTGAAAGCATTTTGAAGCAGTATGTACTCCAACTTATTACCAACAATGCCGTCCCTCCTGTGCCAGTGGTTACGCCGAAAATGAATAAATTAGTTTAGTAATATTGCCACGTGCCTAGCGCCGCGCGACTGCCGTGCATGGGGACGAAGCGGTTCTTGTCTCGAGAGGCGTGCTGATGCTGGACTCTGTATTATCGGAACTAGAAGCCGAGCTTATTCTCGGGTCCTCGTCTACGTGTACCTTCACGGCTCACTGGGGCTTGAGTCGTAACAATATGACGGCAGCGCCATTCAGTGGCGATTCACTGGAAAGCAATTCGTCAAGAGCAGTCAGCGATAATGTGCTGTGCTCAGATCCATGACAGGACTACCAATCACAACGAGAGTTGATATAGTTCCTTTGGAAAAGAGCAGCACATGCTCCACAGAACCGCTTGGGGTTCATCGTCCTCTCTGGATCTGTGCTCTATACGGGTTTAGGGCAGTTAATAAGGATGTGTTATTACGATGTGTTATTACGGTTGCATCAAAAAAAAAAAAAAACATTTGGAGAGCAGCGTCAGACGAGGTCATACGTGTTTTCAAGAAGGGAGCTTCAACGATGCTGTTATGCTTCAGCTCTGAAGACTGTTGGCGTCCGTTAATAAACATGTTGAGACCTTTTTGAAAAGTAGCAAGCATGTTTAATTTCAGCCACTCGATGTGTAGCGTCAGAACCCTGTAAATCAATGACAGTTTTCCCTACGCGACAGAGGTTTCCCGCTCAAGGGGCGGTCTATATGTCTCACGTTAATAAATCTAAATTATTTCAAGATTTGTCAGCGCAAAGCAGAACATGTAAGCCCTAAATATTAGCATTGGCATATTAACAACACAGCCAAATAAACAAAGTTTGGAGTGGATAGCAACAATAACAACCATTTACTAGAAACACTATTGTACCGAATTTGTGCTGTTCATGTATGGTTAGTTTTTTGTTCACCAGGTGTCCCACCTTTAGGGTGAAAACGCCAGCACATCACCCGGGGGCCACTGTATCCGACATGGAAGTGCATCGAAATGTAATGTCAAGCGAAAAGGAGGAGCATCCTAGCTGCAGCTTCTCTTACTTCAATTTGCTTTTAATGCTTGGCTGCACAGGATGCAACCACCATCCGTTGAGCGGGGCAGTGCGCTGGCGTGTTTATCCTAAGGGTGAGCGACCTGCTACATAATCGTGCGGTCCTCGTGTGTTCTGCATTAGCTTCTTATGCTATATTATTGGGCTAATTTTCGATCTGTCTTTACCTTGCACACAGGGGATGCAAACAGTTAGTAAAAAGGAAAGAAAATATATTCTCTTTGTTCTATTTTAACTAGATTCAATTTCATTTCGTTGATGTTTTGGGGTTTTGCTTCTCCGGTTCCCTTCTACATTCGTGTCTAACTACAGCATCACACAATCGTTAGAAATGTAAAGAGGAAGTTCCAATCAGGCGGACAGATTGCCGAGAAAGAGGAAGTGCCTTTTGCGGACAAGCTGTCTACAAGCTGAGCCACCCCCGCTCCGGTCTTACTCGCTACCAGTGCCCACTACCAGTGCCTGGATCCCCGCTTAACACTTGGTGGAGGTCGCGGGATTTCTCTTCTACTTTCTCGCCCTGGAGCTCCGCAGCCGCCGAATTCCAACCGCAATGACTGACTCCAGCACCAACACCACCGGCCCCGCTACCTCGGCCTCTTCGGCTCTTCAATTCCATGCTCCGGGGTGCTTCGACAGCGGGACCCGCCGTTCTTCAGCGTAACCGACGATCAGGACGTGGAGGACTGGCTTTCGTCGTATGAGCGTGTAAGCACCCACAATAAGTGGGATGACGTCTTGAAACTTAACAACGTTATCTTCTACCTTACACGAGTGGCAAAGTTGTGCTTCACCAATCACGAGGCTGACATTCCAACTTGGGCCTCGTTCAAATCTCGCTTTTTGGATGTCTTCGGTCGCCCTGCGGTCCGCAAGCTTTGCGCCGAACACCGTTTGCGCGAGCGGATCCAGCAGACAGGAGAAACCTTTACCAGCTACATCGAAGACGTTTTAGATTTGTGTCATCGTGTAAACGCATCAATGACTGAAGCCGAGAATATTCGCCGCATCATGATGCGCATCCACGAAGGCGTATTTAACAATCTGATGGCAAAAGAGCCCCGTACTGTAAGCGAGGTTGTCACGATGTGTCAAAGCTACGACGACTTTCGTCGGCAACACATCGTCCCTCGACAACCTGAAGCCACGATCGCTGCTATGTCTGACGCCCCTGTCAGCTCCACACTAATTCAAGAAATTAAAGACTTCGTACGGGAAGAAGTTGCACGGCAATTATCGCTAATTCCTAACGTTCCGCATTCCAGTTCACACCTGGCTCCGACCATACGACAGGTTATTCAGGAACAAGTTGCCGACGCACTTCCGCCCCCTCGACAACCAAGTATTCATGCCGCTCCACTGACAGCTCCGCTCATTCATGCCGACGCTGTCCCGACGCCCGCACACACTCCACTGTCGTATGCTGAGGTTGCCGCAAGACCACCACCTCCTACGCCTTTTCCACCATACGGTTCACCTCAGCTGGCATTTTTCACCCAGCGCCGTGCGCCACCTATTCTACGCCCTTGGCGCACATCTGACAACCGGCCCATTTGCTTTGCATGTGGTCTCACTGGCCATGTTGCACGCCTGTGCCGCCGTCACCCGGCCCCGTACGCTTTCGATCAGAGCCCGGTCAACTACGCGCAGCCGCCGTCCCATCTCCGTGCGTCCCCTCAGTCCTCGTCGAACTTTGATCACTTCTCGAATGACAACCGCTCAACCTCTCCGCGCCGTCGCTCTCCGTCGCCGATGTGTCGCCGTTCTACCTCGCCAATGCCGGAAAACCACTAGACGCAGTTCCGCAGGCAAGAACTGCGCTTCCGTCGACCAGTGAAAGTCCTGCTTCGCCACCGAACAATTTAATTGAACTTACCATTGAAAATATTTGTACTCTTGCGCTTGTGGATGCTGGTGCTGCTGTGTCGGTTATTGATGTTAGACTGTGCCGCTTGTTACGAAAGGTTGTTCTGCCATATTCTGGGGTTGCATTGCGCACCGCCACTGCTCAGCACCTCGCACCGCTCGGTACCTGCACGGCTCGAGTCACCATTCAGGACGTTCTCTATGTCATCAGTTTTATCGTTCTCCGTGACTGCTCCCATGACATTATTTTAGGGTGGGACTTGTTGTGTCGCAATCGCGCCGTAATTAATTGCGCTCGTGCCGAGGTAGAGCTTTCTCCGCTGAGCACCGCACCGACCGCCGTTAACGTTCTTGGGGAAGCCAAATGCCACGTTGCGGATGCTACTGATATCCCGCCTTTATCTGCCGCTATTGTGCCTATAAACTGTCCCTCTCTTCAAGACTGTACAGTGCTCTTCACCCCATCTTCCCTCTTCGTCTCGCGACGCTGTCTTCCCCTGCCCTGCACCGTCCTTAGTGTACAAAGCGGACGCACCGAACTAGCCATTCCTAACGATTCGTTCTATCCACTCACGTTGCAACCTGGTGAGTGCGTTGGGCATGCTGAGCCTGTTCGGTCAGAAAATTTTGTGACCGTCCCACCGGTTTTCTCCACCTGTGCCGACACAATATCCCACAACGTCAGTGCCCTCAGCCCACCTCGTTCCTCGTCTCCTTCACCGCCTCTGGCTACCTTCGACAAAGCCATCAACAGTGCTCTCGATACAGATCAACGCGCCAAGCTCCTCGACTTAATGAACCGATTCCGAGCTTCCTTTGACATCCAGCAGCTATCCTTGGGTCGTACATCAACTGTTTCTCACCACATCTATACTGGTACGCACGCCCTATTACGCCAACGCCCTTATCGTGTATCAGCCTCAGAGCGCCGCATTATTGATGAGCAAGTCGACGAGATGCTCAGTAGGGGTGTAATTCAGCCTTCCAGTAGCCCTTGGGCGTCCCCGGTCGTTTTAGTCAAGAAGAAAGACGGGTCTATTCGGTTCTGTGTGGACTACCGACGCCTTAATGCGATCACACGAAAGGCCGTCTATCCGCTACCACGCATAGACGACGCGCTGGACCCTTTGAATGGAGCGGAATTTTTCTCTTCAATCGATTTACGTTCTGGCTACTGGCAAGTTCCGATGGCTGAGGACGATCGCCCCAAGACAGCTTTTTTCACCCCCGACGGGCTCTATGAGTCCAACGTTATGCCATTTAGCCTGTGTAATGCGCCCGCCACATTTGAACGCATGATGAACAATATTCGCCGCGGTTTGAAGTGGCACACATGTTTCTGCTAATTGGATGATATTGTTGTATTTTCATCCGACTTCGCGACACACCTAACTCGCCTTGAAACTGTCTTGCAATGCCTTAGCAACGCCGGTCTACAGCTCAATCTGAAAAAGTGCCATTTCGCCGCTCGCCAACTCACTATTTTAGGGCATTTAGTGTCCAAAGATGGCATCCTTCCAGATCCATCTAAACTTCGCGCTGTCGCTGAGTTCCCGAAGCCAACCTCTATCAAGCAATTAATTACGCAGCTTTATAGGCTTATGCTCCTATTTTAGGCGTTTCGTTCGGAACTTTGCGACCATCATTGCCCCTCTGACGCGACTTCTCAGCGCTCACAAAGATCTTTCTGGCTGGTCGCCGGCTTGCGATGCTGCTTTTAAGAAATTGCGCACGATACTTACCTCACCCCCCGTATTGCGCCATTTTGACCCGGCTGCTCCTACTGAAGTGCACACCGATGCCAGCGACGTCGGCCTCGGCGCTGTTCTTGCCCAACGAAAACCCGGTGTTGATGAATACGTTGTGGCGTACGCAAGTCGAACTTTGACCAAGGCCGAGACCAACTACTCGGTGACAGAAAAGGAATGCTTGGCCATTTTTTGGGCGCTTCAGAAATTTCGGCCATACTTGTACGGGCGCCCATTCGATGTTGTTACAGACCACCACGCTTTGTGTTGGTTGTCTTCACTAAAAGACCCCACCGGCCGTCTCGCCCGCTGGTCGCTTAGACTGCAAGAGTATGCTATCCGAGTTATCCATCGTACAGGGCGCAAGCATTCCGACGCAGACGCTTTATCTCGCTCGCCGGTGCCGCCTGACGCTCCGTTGTCACCTGCCTCAAGCATCGTCCTGTCTTCCCTGTCCATCGACGACATGCCATCAGAACAGCGCAAGGATCCGTGGCTAACATCACTAATCGATCTTCTTACGAACTCGTCACTTTCACTGGCTCCTCGCGCCCTTCGTCGTCAAGCACAGCATTTCGCCCTTCGTGACCGTCTCCTCTATCTACGCAGTTATATGCCAGATGGCCGTAAGTGGCTGCTCGTCGTACCTCGCCACCTCCGTAGTGATATATGCGCATCTTGCCATAATGATCCGCAGTGTGGTCATTTGCGTGTATTTAAGACTTATGAACGGTTGCGACAGCGGTTTTACTGGCGCGGTATGTACACCTTCGTCAACAAATATGTGCGTTCAGGCATCGACTGCCAGCGTCGCAAGCCTTCTCCTCTCCATCAGCCGGCTCCGCTACAGCATCTTCCGTGCCCGTACCGACCATTCGATCGTGTTGGCATCGACTTGTGTGGACCCCTGCCATATACACTCGCAGGGAATTGTTGGATCATCGTGGCCGTCGATCACCTTACTCGCTATGCGGAGACAGCAGCACTTCAGGATGCCACCGGACCCAACATCGCGTCCTTTCTTCTTCATCATTTCATTCTGCGGCACGGGGCCCCTCGTGAACTTCTAAGTGATCGAGGAAAGTCTTTCCTATCCGAGGTTGTCGAAGCGCTCCTACGCGAATGTCAGACCATCCACCGGACAGCCAGCGCGTACCACCCTCAAACCAATGGCCTTACAGAGCGCTTCAACCGCACACTGGGTGACATGATGTCCAAGTACATCGCCTCCGACCACTCCGATTGGGACAAGATTCTCCCATTTGTAACCTATGCCTATAACACCGCCGTTCAAGCAACTACCGGATTCTGACCATTTTTTCTGCTGTACGGGCGTGAATCTTCGTCTCCACTCGACACCATCCTCCCCTACCGTCCTGATATGTCAGAGTACACATCACTTTCAGCAGCTACCAGGCACGCTGAAGAATGTCGCAAGCTGGCTCGCTCGCTAACTTCGGACGAGCAAGCCCAGGAGAAAGCGCACGACAGCAGCGACGCTGTGCATCAATTCTCTCCCGGTGCTAACGTATGGCTCTGGGTCCCATCGACACCACCAGGTCTTACCAGCAAATTTACTGCCAAATACCACGGACCATATCTAGTGCTCCAACAGACGTCTCCCGTCAATTACCTTGTTGAACCGCTAGCCGCTTCCACCGACCTTCGTCGCCGTGGGCGTGAGATTGTTCACGTGGACCGTTTGAAACCCTATTAAGATCCCGCTATCCTTTCGTCTCCTTGAGTCGCCAGGATGGCAACTCTTTTCTTCGGGGAAAATATTGTAAAGAGGAAGTTCCAATCAGGCGGACAGATCGCCGAGGAAAAGGAAGTGCTTTTTGCGGACAAGCTGTCTACAAGCTGAGCCACCCCCGCTCCGGTCTTACTCGCTACCAGTGCCCACTACCAGTGCCTGGATCCCCGCTTAACAGAAAATAGGATTAGCCAAGTTACTACTCAGTGCGATTGCATCCTGACTGATGTGTTTAGCCAATGGCTGAGGTCCTTGATTGATCACATTCTAGGTGCTGCCGAAGTGATGTAGAGTATGTGAACCGAATACTGGCTGCACGTCTCTCCCGCGGATTTCCCCAGGTGGCTTTTTACATATAAAACCTGAATTGCTTTATTTGGGTGGAAAGGGCTGCCAGTTTACTCGTGCACACCTGTGCCACTTACAGGAGGAGTGACTGCACCTGGCCAACGGCGTGCAACCATTCGTGACTGGGTGCATCCATGTCCCATTCGTAGTGTCCAGGATGGCCAATCGGTCACTGTATGTCACGTCATCGGGAGGCGGAGCGGCAGGCGCATCCGACGCTCGCCGTCCACCCCACACGTAAATCCGTGGGCCGATGACGACGGCTGAGTGGAAGGCTCGCCACTCGGGAGAGGCACCCTGTGCAGAAGAGAGACAGAGATCGTCGATACCATCATATCCGTCTCATCAATGCCGACAAAAATTGTTTACTTTTAAGCAAAAGAGCGACTGCGGGACTACGTTACTGAATAGGAATCAAAACTTTACGCAGAACACTTGTTATCTATCAGATATGCTTTAGAGGGCCAAGCAATCATGAATCGTGCATATGTCTCTTCAGATAACATTAAACCAGCAGATAAGGCTATAGCAGTCCCTCGATTGTATTTAACTAATTGTCTCGCACTAGCGGTAAATTCTATTCGGCGCCTTGGTCCCAGATCTGTTGGTGCATTAAATCTCGCACCACAATTCTATGGTATTTGCAACTCTAATGAAAGACAGGGGGCGCTGCGAAGTCTGGCCACACTATGCAATATAGCGGCAGTTTTGAAGTCTGTGCTCAACTCATCCCTTTAAAATGTATTTCTCTTCCTTGCTTTTAATGAAATATGGGGTGTTTTGTGAAGACTGGTCGCGTTTGTGACGGTTCACGCTTCATTCTGACATGCTGCAAGTGCACGAGAGGATCAGACAGAGGTTCAGGCACCGGCGTCGCTGGAGATTCTCAAGAAATAGGGATCAGCTGATGAACTTGTTTATAAAATCTATCTTGAAGAAACGCGACATGTTTCTGCGTTGCCGATGCTTCTGAGAAGCAGAAGCACGTTGCTACTGCACTGTGTTTACATATTGTTACAAGCGAGGTTTCAGTTGACGCAAGACGAGCGTCGAAGACCCAGCTGTGTCTACTTGCAAGTATCAGCACGAGCCGCTTCTTCGTCGACCTCATCTCCTCTTGTCTCCATTTCTGGGGGAATCAGCTGAAGCCCGCTGGGCGACATAAAGATTGTCGCGTGATCGATACGACTTTAAACGAACGACGTGCACGAATTCACTTTTTGCAGAGCGACGGCCGCTTTTGGTGAGGCGAGCGATGCGATAATTGAGCCCGCTAAGTTGTTGAAGAGCGACAAATGGTCCATCGTAGTGGCACAGCAGCTTTAGTGACAGACCCCGCTTCCTGGTAGGTCGCCACAGCAAGACAAAATCTCCAGGCTGGTAAATAACGTTACGATGGTGGCCATCGTACCGTGCTTTCGAGCGATCCTGGGACGCTAAGATGCGAAGGCGGGCAAGCCGGCGGGCTTCTTCGGCAAAGCAGATTGTCTCGGCTACCGACTGAAAACGGGAGAATGGCTTCCAAGGTATGTCGTGGGTGGCGAGCATAAAGCAGAAAGAATGGACTAAAGCCGGTGGTCTCATGGCGGGCGGTGTTGACAGCGCAGGTAATGAACGGTAGTAAACTGTCCCCGTTTTTATTATCGGCGTCGGCGTAAATGGACAGCATGTTATTTATCGTACGGTTGGTGCGTTCAGTTAAACCGTTGGTTTGCGGATGATAAGGCGATGAATGGCAAAGATGAAAGCCACATAAACGGAGTATCTCTTCCATGACGTCGGCCGTAAATTGGCGACCACGGAGTTTTAGCTGAGCGTTTTTACGGTCAGCGGGACGCAGCGGCCGAGTGGATACACCAGCGGAGAGGCGCGCGAGAAAAAAGTTTTAGCCGGGCGGATCGCCAATCTTCTCGTGCGAAGTAGCGTCGCTTGCTCTGCTGCCCCACCTCTCGGTCACAATTCGAGTTAGAATGAAAAGAATCCCAATTACGCCTGCTAATAATGCGCTGCAACTGTTTAGTAAAGGTAGATTCTGTGTTTTTAGTTAATTATTTGGTATATTTTGTGTTTTGGATGTACCAAAGAGCAGTCTGTTAAACAGAATATGTTCGCCAGTGGTAGTCAAGTCATGCTGAAACGAAAGTCAGCTGTTTTCTCGCACATTCGCGAATTGGCGGCTGCTACTGCTGTTTGAATCATGCCGAATAGCATACTACAGGACCAGCTGCTGCTGTCGCAACTGACCTGGACCGAAATTGAAGATGTGCAGTGCCTGGAGGTATTTGGCGGACACGACGTGAGTCACTCTCAGTGCGTGGACTTTTGAACATTGATACGATAGACGATGGTGTCTTTAGGACGTATTTTCGTTTCGAGAAGGAGCATATACGCAGACTTCAGTGGGCCATGTGCATACCCGATAAGGTCGTAACTGCGCAAAGGGTTGCGGTTGCCGGAGATGAAGCCCTCTGCATTACCCTTCGACGGCTGGCGTATCCGAACCGGCTGTGTGGTCTTGAAGATCTTTTCGGGCGGCACAGTTCAACGATATTGTCACGTAGTGGTGACGAGGTCGACGACAAAAATGAAGGGTCGATGATTGCACTAAAGGAACTCTTTATTTGGGCTGACTTGCGCCCGCAAATGAACTACGCAACTCGGCGGCGGCGATAGAAACAAACGTGCTCGTCGATCGTCGAACAAAGAATGCTCGTCACACTCGTCAACGCTCAATTTAAAGGCTGCACAGAACAATTTAGATAACGTCGCAAACAGCTACCAGCACGGGCTGGAACATTGTGGAAAGACACCCGAGTGGCCGGAACCTTCGAGACAGATCTCGGTGAATCTTGCGCTGCAACAAAACTGATAAAGGTGTGACTCGCGACACGTAGCTTTAACAAACAAAGATTACGGAACTGATACGCGGTCCAGAACCAGAGTGATAAGCCTGTATGCCGGCGCCTGTTAAAAAACAACAAATACCTTTTGAAGGTTTCGCGGCATTACTCCCCTCTTAAAAAACATCGCCTCGACGTTCCAAAACAAAGAAACACAAGCATAAACACTGCAAAGTTTAAACACTACAGATTCTTTAACTCTTTAACGCGCGTAATATGGCTTCAGTCGTACAACATGTACAATTTCTGGGCGTGCGCGTCGCCGTTGTGATGCTGACGTTCCGTCGGGAATGACTTCATAGTCCAGTGGTCCGACGCGGCGAAGGATGTTCTATGGCCCAAATTATCGACGCAACAACTTTTCACTTAATCCGCGACGGCGAATTGGTGTCCAAACCCACACTTGGTCTCCTGGATTGTACTCTGCGTGGCGTCGTCGTAAATTGTATCGTCGGCTGTCGGTGCGCTGTTGGTCTTTAAAACGCAGCCGTGTGAGTCGTCGGGCTCCCTCTGCACGCTGCAGGTAGGTCCTGCTGATCTGATCGGCGGCGTCTTGCGTCGTTGGCACTCACGACACGTCTTCACGTCTTCCTCTGCACGCTGCAGGTAGGCGGCGACGTCAAGGTTGTCTTCGCTGGTTACGTGCGGCAGCATTGCGTCGAGCGTCGTCGTGGGCTCCCTGCCGTACACAAGCTTAAACGGGGTCGCTCTGGTCGTCTCCTGGACTGCCGTGTTATACGCGAAGACCACGTACGGCAAGATGGCGTCCCAGGTCTTGTGTTCAGCGTCGACCTACATAGCGATCATGTCCGCGATCGTTTTGTTCAGGCGCTCCGTAAGGCCATTGGTCTGGGGATGGTACGCAGTTCGTCGATAGCTTGTGTGACTGTATTCCAGGATGGCTTGCGTCAACTCAGCCGTAAACGCCGTTCCCCTGTCCGTGATGAGCACTTTTGGGGCGCCGTGTCACAAGAGAATTTGTTCGACAAAAAATTTGGCGACTTCTGCCGCGGTACCATTTGGTAGTGCTCTTGCTTCGGCGTAACGGGTAAGGTAGTCAGTGGCCGCGATGATCCACTTGTTACCCATAGACGAAGATGGAAAAGGGCCAAGGAGATCCATCCCAATTTGTTGAAAGGGCAGAATTGGGGGCGGAATGGGGTTTAGTAGTCCTGCTGGTAGATCGGCGCGTCTTGCGTCGTTGGCACTCACGACACGTCTTCACGTAGTGGGCAAATTTGGCAGGCAGTCGCGGCCAGTAATACTTCTCCTGGATTCGACGCAACGTGTGCGCAAATCCGAGGTGGCCTGCTGTGGGCTCATCGTGCAACGCCTGCAGAATTTCTTGCCGAAGGGTTTTAGGCACACCGAGAAGCTGTGCGGTCTAGTTGGGTGCGAAGTTCTTCTTCACGAAGAGGCCATTGCTTACCGTGAAGGATGATAAATGTCGCCTGAACATACCAGGAGGGGAAGCGGTCTTTCCTTCCAAGTAATCCGCTAGCGCTTTCAGCTCAGGGTCTGATCGCTGTTGTTCTGCGAAACGGCTGGCGCTTACCAGTCCCAAAAAGGCGTCGTCGTCATCGTCCTTCGGGGGAGCATCGACGGGAGCGCAGGATAGGCAGTATGCGTCGGAATGCTTCCGGCCCGACTTATAGACTACAGTCATGTCAAATTCTTGAAGTCGTAGGCTCCATCTGGCAAGGCGGCCGGAAGGATCTTTCAAATTAGCCAGCCAGCAGAGCGCGTGATGGTCGCTTACCCCCTTGAATGGTCGGCCGTATAGGTATGGACGAAACTTAGAAGTGGCCCAGATGATTGCAAGGCCCTCCTTCTCGGTCGTCGAGTAATTGACTTCGGCTTTTGTGAAGGACCTGCTAGCGTAGGCAATTACTTTCTCCTGTCCGGCACTTTTCTGGACGAGAACGGCTCCTAGGCCCACACTGCTCGCGTCGGTGTGAATTTCGGTATCGGCGTTTTCATCAAAGTGGCCAAGTACAGGAGGCCATTGCAGGCAGCGCTTAAGTTCGTTGAAGGCTTCTCCTTGCGGCGCTTCCCATTTAAAAGGTACGTCAGCCTTTGTAAGCTGCGTCAACGGTTCGGCGATCCGCGAAAAGTTTCTGACAAATCGTCGATAATAAGCGCACAGCCCAAGAAATCGGCACACAGCTTTATTGTTGGCAGACGGTGGGAATTGTGCGATTGCAGCGGTTTTCTCCGGGTCTGGGCGAATACCGTCCTTGCTAACGATGTGACCTAGGAACCGGAGTTCTTCGTAGGCGAAGTGACACTTCTCTGCATTTAGCGTTAGTACCGATGACTTGATGGCTTCCAGCACTGTCTGTAGTCGTTTTAGGTGGTCTTCAAAGTTTGACGAGAAGACAACAACGTCGTCCAAACATACCAAACAAATTTGCCACTTCAAGCCTGCCAGGACTGTGTCCATTACTCGTTGAAACGTGGCTGGTGCGGAGCAGAGGCCAAATGGCATCACCTTGAACTCATAAAGGCCGTCCGGTGTGATGAATGCGGTTTTCTCGCGATCTCTTTCGTCGACCTCAATTTGCCAATATCCGCTCTTCAGGTCCATCGATGAGAAGTACCTTGCATTGCAGAGCCGGTCGAGAGTGTCGTCGATGCGGGGAAGCGGGTAGACATCCTTCTTCGTTATGCTATTCAAGCGGCGGTAATCAACGCACAAGCGAAGTGTGCTGTCTTTCTTCTTGACCAAACGACTGGTGCCGCCCAGGGGCTGTTCGATGGCTGGATTACGTCATCACGCAGCATTTCCTCAACTTGATCGCGAATGGCCTGCCGTTCTCGCGGCGATACACGATAAGGGCTTTGGCGCAGAGGTCGGTCGAGTTCGTCCGTTATAATGCGGTGCTTGGCCAGTGGTGTTTTTCGTACCTTCGATGATGACGAGAAGCACTCCATGTAGTTTCGAAGAAGACTGCGAATCTGGTTGTTAATGCTGTGGGTCAATACTGGGTTGATGTCAAATGTGGGCTGACAGAATTGGTCCTGTGCGTCTTCCAGTGGTTGGTCGTGGAGGGCGAATACGTCTTTGAGGTCCGCTAATTCGTCGAGAAAAGCAATCATCGTGCCCTTTTTGAGATGCCGGTATTCTTCGGTGAAGTTTCTTACCAGAACGTGAGCTTGACCTCTCCGGAATTTCGTGATGCCTCTTGCGATGCCAACACCTCGTTCTAAGAGCAATTGGATATTTCCTTCGATGATGCCTTCAGCGGTTTCGATGTTTGCGCTACCCACACAGACTGCGATGCTTGATCGGGGCGGGACGGTCAATTCTTCATCGAGGACGTTTAGAGCGATGTGTTGCATCGACGTCGTGGTAGCAGGAATGGCTTTGTCTGCAGAGAGCTTGATGAGCTTGGATCGCAGGTCGATGATAGCCCTATGTTTATTTCGGAAGTCCATGCCTAAAATCACGTCGCGGGAGCACTGCTGCAAGACCACAAAGCTGGTGGGGTAAGTACGCCCATTTACGGTTATTCTTGCAGTGCATCCTCCCGATGGAATAAGCAGGTTGCCACCTGCGGTGGGAATCAGCGGGCCATCCCAAGCGGTTGTAACTTTCCTGAAATGGGAGGCTAACGGCCCACTGACGACTGAATAGTCAGCTCCGGTGTCTACAAGGGCAGTGACTCTGCGGCCGTCGACATCAACTTCAAGGTCACATGTTCGCATCCTCGCATTGCGCGTGGGCCTTGGTGTCCGATCTCGGCTCCGTCGTTTCTTCAGGTCATGGCCGGAGCATACCGTTGTTACTTCGCTGACTAAAAGCACTTGCTGCTGGGCTAGTTGGTTTTGGTTCATATTTAAAATAGTTTAGGGCGCGAAAAACAGACAGACACAAAGGTAAGTGACAGGACGAAGCGCAAATTCCCAACTGATTGTATTGCTTGCATGCAATAAAATCAGTTGGGAGTTGGTGCTTCGTCCTGTCACTTACCTTTGTGTCTGTGTTTTTTGCGCCTTAAACTGTTTTAAATATTACTTCGCTGAGCGGCGGTGTCGGCTTGCACTCTGGTCGTGTTGTCGTCGATGTCGTCGTGTGGAGCGGCAATGAAATAGCGGCGTCGTCGTTAGTGGTCGTCGGCAGCGGAGAATCTTCGTCGTTTCGCCGTTGAGCAACCTCACCTCCTTTAGTTTCCCCTGCGCGAGCTTGGGGACCTTCCGCGCATACTCTCATAATAGGTACTGCCTGGCGACACAAAGCGGGCCCTGTACAGCGATGGAGACCTGAGCCGACGGCTTGGTGGCGCAATCTCACCGCTACGCATATAGCTGTCGATTTCTTGCGGTCGTTCACCTGGGCGTGGTCGTGGAGCGTCGACTGCAAATCCGCGGAGACCGATTCGTCGGTACGGGCAGTGCCGCAGAATGGTGCCGGCCTCACCGCAGGGGAAGAATAATGGCCGGTTGTTCGCTGTCCTCCATGCGTCGCACTTCCTGGGGCTTGTTGGTCGTTGGTAGGCTTGGCGGGCGGGAGCCAAGGGGCGGTTTTCAGGAACAGGCCGGTAGCGGCGAGGGCTCGGAAAGTCATCACGTCGGGGCGGAGGGCGACGTAATGCACCAGCGTAGTTCATCGCTGTTGCCTCTTGTGCTGGAAAAGTCGCAGCCGTCGCTTCAGGAACGCCCAGCGCCTGCTGGACTTCTTCACGGACGACGTCCGCGAGTGTCGCCACCTGGGGTTGTTGCGATCATGGCTGCATTCGGCGGAGATCCTTTCGCACGATCTCCCGGATGAGGTCACGAAGGTTCTCTCCGCTTGTATATGCGCTGGGGTAGTGGCTTGAGTAGTCCGGTTGAAGTGGTCGCTCAAAGTGGCATATCCGGGTGGCCAACGTCTTCTCGATAGTAGACACCTCCGTTTCAAATTCCGCCATGGTTTTTGGCGGATTTCGGACAAGACTTGCAAAAAGCGATTCTTTGACGCCTTGCATTAAAAATTTGAGTCTCTTACCTTCAGTCATGTTAAGGTCGGCGCGGCGAAAGAGGCGCTTCATCTCTTCAACGTACGCCAGGACAGGCTTGTTAGGAAGTTGAAGTCTTGACTGAAGGAGGGCCTGGGCTCTTTCCTTTCGGACGACGCTTGAAAAGGCAGTCAAAAAAGCTTCCTTGAAAATGTCCCAATCCTTCATAGCTGCCTCATGATTTTCGAACCAAACTCGGCCATGTCCTTGATGAACAAAGTAGACCTGCCTAAGTTTCGCAGCGTCGTTCCAGCCGTTGAATTCTGCCACACGGTCGAAAAGGTCCGTCCAGTCTCCAGCATCTTCATCCGGTCGTCCATGGAAGCAGAGGGGCTCACGGGGTTGGACGAAAACAACCGGTGCTGTAGGCTGGGCCATTGTCAGCGTCGATGCCTTCCGAGATCGGATGGTGTCAGGCAGCAGGCCGTGTTCGGGTTGTAGGACTTGAAGTCGGCGGCTGACTCGGTGACCTGTAGGCTGGTCTTCCAGGTCGACAGGAACACGGCTTGGGTCTTCGCTTGAAGGATCAAAGGCAGCACCTCCACCAGATGTCACGTAGTGGTGACGAGGTCGACGACGCAAATCAAGGGTCGATGATTGCACTAAAGAAACTTTATTTGGGCTGACTTGCTCCCGCAAAAGAACTAAGCAACTCGGCGGCGGCGATAGAAACAAACGTGCTCGTCGATCGTCGAACAAAGAATGCTCGTCACACTCGTCAACACTCAAAATAAAGGCTGCACAGAACAATCTAGATAACGTCGCAAACAGCTACTAGCACGGGCTGGAACATTGTGGAAAGACACCCGAGTGGCCGAAACCTTCGAGACAGACCTCGGTGCATCTTGCGCTACAACAAAACTGATAAAGGTGTGACTCGCGACACCAAGCATTAACAAACAAAGATTACTGAACCGATAAGCGGTCCAGAATCAGAGTGATAAGCCTGTACGCCGGCGGCTGTTAAAAAAAAAACAACAAATACTGTTTTGAAGGTTACGCGGCAATATAATCACGAAGTTCTGCGCCCCATCGACGAGCGGTTTCTCACTTGCTCGACGATGTAAATAACAATTCTTGACGTGAAGCAGGAATTAAAGATGGGCCACCTGGTTGGGAAAAGTCAAACAAGAAGGAGTGTCGCCCTAGAATGGCCAGCAGTGCACGGCGCTCCTTCGTTGAGAGCGAGGGGTCAATCATACGAAGCCATCGCGATTCATCTTGGATATCAGTCACTGCTTTGTCTATGGTGTCGGTAATCAAGTCAACAGATATTGGCGGGTAATTACTGCAGGATGCAAGTTTCAATCATGTGGAAAGAATGACAGGTTCCGTAGAGCAATTCCCTGCCCAGAGTGCAGTGCGGCTTTTGGCAACAGGCACCATGCCATGAGGAATCAAGACATTTTTCTTGATGCAGGTGAGGTGCACCGGTTTTAAACTCGCTTCAAACATGTCGAGGGTTGGGTCGAGGCAAGAAGCCTGTACACATACAGCCGACGATGGAGGCACAACAGTATCTTCAAAAACACAAAACGCACTCACATCACTACATGAGCCTTTTATCAGACCAGGGGTAACACATTTGCCGACGCTAAGCTTGCCAGTTTGGCAGTCGAAATTTGCGCCCCACATCTTCAAAAAGTCGAGCCCAAGGATTACGTCGTGCGTTTATCGGGCGAGCGCTGCCATTTCCGCACGGAACACTATACCACCCAAAGAAACTTTAACACTGCGCACTCCAACAGCAAGCAATGGTTCGCCACTCACACCACAAGCCTGAACACTTTATCCCGCTTAAATAACACTGCTTCCGAGGCGACGCTTAAATGAAGCACTCATTACGGATATGGTGGCCCCGGTATCAACTAAAGCCTTCACAGGAACATCATCACCTAAAACGTGGAATTTTTTCGGTAACATCAGCACAGGCGGGGGTATCTTGTAAAAGCGAACGTCCAGTAACCTCACCTCCATCGGTTGCGCCGACTAGTTTTCCGGCGGTGGTGAGCGGCGCCGGGACGATGGAGAATGGGCGCGCGGGAAGCTGGAGGTGGTATCATGCTTCTGTTCAATGCCGGTGAAATATACCGTAAAGGTGCTTGCCATCGGTCGCCGAAATCAGGAGGTTAACGCGAACGACGAGAGGTGCCAGGATTGTAACCCTGCTGCTTAGGGTAGTTCGTGCATTCGTAGCCGTAACGCAATGCTTGACGGCGAGAACTTGATCTTGAGAGGTGGCCAGGTTTGCCGCAGCGATAGCACACAGGAGGTCTGCGAAAAGGTGGCGCAGGTAAGTAGTCGCCACTGAGAGCGTCGCGTCGACTGTTGTCATACCGGTTATGTGTCGGCTGGTAGTGGTGGGTCCGTTGCCTTGGGGGTGTTACCGTTATGTTGCTCTGCCAATGCTGCTGCGGTCCCTGGTATTCACTGAAGCCCGCTGAATTCAGAAGTCCGCTTCTTTAAAGGCGGTTGTAGGAGACACGGCGGATGCGACAATGGCAGCACTGAGGCGCCCCATGCTAGTTCTAGCGACCGGTTCACTTCATCGAGACCGATCTGACGGATCGTGGAGGCCAGATCGCCAGACGATGTTACGTCAGCAGCGTCAACAGCAGCAACCGACGTAACGCCAGCCAGACGTCCGACATTGGGTGTTATCCGATGCGTTTTCAGCGTCTTGAATGAGAGACAGTGCTGGATCACGCCAGCCACTGAATCAAGGCTGGATTTGCCGATAAGGAAATTATATCTACGGCAAACCCTTTAAGCAGATGGCCAACTTTGTCCTCTTCAATCATGCGAGCATCTACAAGCTTACACAGCTTCAAGACTTCCTAGATGTATTTGGTGCACGTTTCTCCAGGAAGCTGAGCTCTTTGAGAGAGCGCTTGTTCAGCTCGCTTCTTCCCGTCAGAATCTCCGAAGAACGTTTTTATTTTTTTTTCCACAAGCGGCCCTAGGTGGTGAAAGTGTCCTCGTGATTGTCATGCCACGTTAGGGCTGTGCCGTTAAGCGCGAAGACTACGTTAGTTAGCTGGGTGGAAGAGTCCCACTTATTGTAACGACTCACCCACTGGTAGTGAGTGAGCCAATCATCCACGTCTTTGCTGGATGAGCCCGTGAACGAACGCGGCTCCCGGTGATACTGCTAGGCACGAACCTCGGAGCGTCGGTGTTAAAACATCGTAGGCTCAGATGGCGGAAGCCAGCAAGACGGCGACTTCAGCGCGGTTCAAGCTGGGAATCCGTCTTCGGGGTTTCTAGTGACCGTGTACCCAGCGCCTCTCACCAAGATGTTACAAGCGAGGTTTCGGTTGACGCAAGACGAGTGTTGAAGACCCAGCTGTGTCCACTTGCGAGTCCCAGCACGAGCCGCTTCTTCGTCGACCTCATCTTCTCTTGTCTCCATTTCTGGGCGTCACAATAATAATAGAGATAAGGACCTCATCGATTTCGCAATTATTCAGCGTGAATGGAAATGTGCCACGCTGATCGCATGAGCCTCCGGACATCGAGCATGTTGCCGCTGTTTGATAGCGATCAGCGGTATAACGTTTTTTTCAGCCTGCGGTATGTTTTCGTTTCTAAGAATAATATGAAGCTATTCGTGGCGAGAAGGGTCATCACGATTATTTTAAACGAATGTGGTTTTTGATCAGATTGTCTGTGTGACATGCACATGTGCATTCGCTTTCTCGACAGTGCGAGCGTGGTAAGTGATGCCTCCGAAAAGCCTGTGTACTTCGTCGCCTCTTTCGTGTGTGTATTTACATCTACGCTATCGGATACTATAAACTCGTTCTCTAGTGAGACCCTCGTGAATTTTCGCTCCCGCAGGCAGTCTGTCATAGAGAAGGTTGTAAGTATAAATTCCGCATTGTGTCGTATTCACAGCTGCTCAACCCGCTTAGCTTGTGTCTACGTTTCGACGAAGTACTTCCAATCCAGTTACAGGGTTAACAAAAAACGTGCGGAGAAAATTGCTGAAAGGGCAGACAGAAAAATAAACCACAATACCGTGCTCTCGCTTTGGCCTGCATGGTTCGGTACGCTCAATTTCGTCCGGCTCCTTTGATGCATCAGCAAAGCGATTCAAGAACAGTAGTGACAGTAAACTTTTTATAGCTCTTTTGAATCCCCTACTGTGCTCTAGCTCTACTCAGTAGTTATCAGTTGTTGCAAGGCACACGCCCTGGATGTTATGTGTCTTTCTTATTTGGACCATAACATGTGTCGCATGGTATCTCACCCATTACTTTACCACTAGCCTGGTTTCAGGTTAAGGCAGCATGGCACCGCTGGTGTAGAATGGGTGGCAAGAGAGTTTTATTTATTTTTTTTTTGCACCAGCTTCTGAATTTGGAACTTTTCTGGTTACATGATATATATAACCTTTTCTCTGTAGGATACAAGTACTACTAGGAAGATATTTCAGGAGAGGAAAAGTTCTGCTTGAGGAAGAATATACTTCCACGCATTTTCGATGCTAATAACTCGAGCATGGTTTATGAGGAGCCACTAGCCCTTCCTTTAATGTGTTAGACCTTTTTACTAGACTGTGGAACCGCATATGATCGTTATTTTTATTGTGTTGCTTTAAACATGTTTCTTAAGATGTTACATATCTTTGACAAAGGAATTGAGTACTTTTTCTCCAATTTCAGTTGGTAAATCCTTTGCGAAGTTGTTCTCTTTGTACGCAGTTTACAGAGGCCTTCTGGACAATATTTTTATGTTTATACAATTTCTATGAACCATATATAGTGCTCGTTTAGGATACTGTTAATATTTTTAATTGTTAAGATCGTGTTTCTTAACAATGCAGTTGAAAAGACCTGCAATCCACATCAATGTACTTCGCTGAAGCTCCCAAGGCTAAAGAGCTTCAGAAGAAAGCTGCGAGAGGACCGGTTGATGCATGTCTGCGGAACATGCGGTGCAGAGGACGACCTGAAAACAGTCCAGACAATGACACTGAACATTCTCTTAAGTGGCTTAGATATCAAAAGGATTGCATTACTGCAATTATCGCGCATACCACCTTTACCAGGCAACAACGCTTGCTTCTCAGCCACTTCGTGTATGCCACATAACACCCCAAAATATGAGAACATCTTATACTTCGAGGAAAGCGGTGTTCTTTATCTTTTAAAAGTTTATAGCTTGGAGGTAGCATGGAGCTTATTAAATGACTAAGAAATAAACTTTGATGCTTTGTCAATTTCTAGAACTATGCAACTGCAGTCTGTGTAAACACATTTCATGCAAAATTCTTATCGGACATTTATCTATCGCTTAATCGAATTTTAAAACTAAACTTGTCTGTACTCTGGCCACGATTGCTTGAATTTCAAAAGAAAAAATTTGTATTATACACTGAGTTGAGATATTGAAGATAAGTATCACGTCACTTCTGCTTCCTACCTCTGGGTGCTTTGTAACCATGAAGCTAGTAAATTCATATATGGAGCAATTAAATGGTAGGTGGTGGCACAACTCGCCTGAACGCCATCTAATATAGTGCGCTTTGCCTTTTCCAGTAATCATTATTGTATATTATGAATCTATGCTAAAATGGCACTGGATTCTAGGCACCTAATGACTTACTTGTAAACGTATACTAAGTAAACATTATCACAGTTCTTTCCCAAAGGATGTCGGACGTTCTTAGTCGACACTGGGAGGAGGTAAAAAGATTTATTCGGGCAACAGATCCTCAGGAATGTAGTTCAGAAACTGTTATACTTGTTATACTGCCAAACAAGACTCCCTGGAGCTCAGTATTCCATTTATTTATGATTAATAAGGTTGAACGTTGGGCGAGTTGAATCTTGTTCATATTGAAGGTATCGCGAAAAAACTAGGACTAAGGAGTGGAAGGACACAGCACGAGTGCTTTGCTCATGCGGTGTCTTTCTGCTCCTTGGTCCTCGTTTTTTGCACTACCTTCAATATTATCTATGATTGTAAATACTTCATAACGTTTTACATAAAAGCCCCACTCCACATAAAGCTTAAATCTGTAGGACATAAAATTACCATTTTTCAGTTCAACATTTTCTAGTACCTCACGTACCCCACACATTGTAGCTTATGGTCTTAAGCTTGGTTTCTTAACTTAAAAATGATTTGTGAGGACGAGCAGTCTTTATTCGTCTTTATACAAGCCCATCAGTTATTTGCAACCTCTTCTGCATTACTTATATTGTTCAGATAATTAGCGCAATTCTTTCAAACCTTCTGCTCTAGGCTTTGTTAAGCCCAGCAAAGATTCGCTTGATCGACTTTCTTACAATGTAGTTCGTCCACTAGACATTTCTTTGTGCTTGGATTTTCACGAGTGTTGCATAGCTACTACTGATGGAGATTGGTGTTTTGTTGTAAAACAATACTTTGGTGAGTGCAATAATATTTTTCCAGTTAATATGTATGTTATTGTTGTGCAGTAATGATTCTGTAGAACTGCACTCGCATACACATGCATGCCTCCAGTACTCGCCTATGCAACTTTCTCTATTATCTGCAAAGCACACCCCCTCCCACTAATTTTTGGAAGACGTTCAGCCACCCATGCCACTGAATGGACTAACACGGGTGCCATAACAGCACATTGTAACAAGGGTGTCTTTGTAACAATACAATTGAGTTGCATGGTAAATGGGGATTCTCCTTAGCTTCTCTGATGAGGCGACAGAGTGTCTGAGGAAGCCGTTGAAACATCATTCTGACATAGTACAAAGCCTGGGAACCATAATCTCCCGTCCTCTCCTGTCCGAGCCCCCAATCACCTTCGGCATAGCGGCTTTGCAGCCCTTCTATGTTTTTCTTGGCTGAATACAATTGTAGCGACTCGCGTGGCATGTGTCCGGCACGTGCCGAAGAGAAGGAAGCAGCGCCGGTACGAGAGCTTTCGCCTCGGTACGAGAGACTTTCACCTCGGCCGGACGCTGCGCTCTTCAGCTTCTCCTAAAATAAATGTGGCCGCGGTCTCCCCTGCTTGGCGATCTCTACATTTGTGGTGACCCGGAGAACCGTGCCTTCACCCCGGTGGCGTCCTAGAATGGCATATTGGCAAGGCCTGGCTTTCGACCCACCGCTTCTGATGTTCCGACCTGCAGGTGTCGGCGGGTGGTTCGCTCAACTGGAGGCTGCGATGTACCAGAACAGCATCACCATCAAGCAGTTCAAGCACGCAGTCGTCTCCGAAATCTTACCACCTGACATCCTCTGCCGGCGCTATGCGCGCAACATCTCTGGTTCATGTCACAGAGCCTACGGCCACTCATTTTGCATTTGTTGTACGCCTCCCGCTTTTCCAAGCCCTTGCCAGGCAACAACAACATGTCATCTTATGCCTACCGCAAGTGGCCCGTGCGTACGTACATCACAGCCCACAGCAGCTGTTTTCATCACGGTTAATTTTGCCCTATGTTCATACTTCACCAGCCAAAAGACGAGACACAGCAAAGAGGAGGACAGGACAAGGCTGGACCAACTTGCCCAGTCGTCAACCTTGTTGTAATTTTGCCCTCTCGCGCCGCAAGCTTAGGATGATACATAGCTCTTCGTCACGTTCCCTCCCCAAAACTGACTCGCCGCAGTGCTTTGCAGCATCCATTCGGCCAGTTCATTGTGAGCCCAAAGCCTGCCTTCAGCGCCGTCGCATGCACCACCGACACCCTGGTAAACTTACCCCAACTAGCCCGCCCCGTTCAAAATCAGTCTTTGTCAGCCGACCTTCGAAGCAGGCGGAAGCGACTCAGCGTACCAAGCTTCTATGAGAGAGACAGCCTGCTCAATTGCATTAGATCTTGGACACGCGCGCAGCGTCGTAACTTTTCCCGTCAACTTCAGTTCTGACAAGCAGAGGATTCAAGGTGCTGCCGCACGCTCCTCAACAGTCCCGCTTCCGTTACCACTACATTTTAGTCAGTCGCGACCTCTTGAACAGCCATTGATTAAACCTTCTTGCCCCTTGAACTACGACTTGGACACGAACTTAACATGTACTTATGGGTATAGCCTTCTGGATAGTTTTTTTTAGAGCGGTGCCTTTTGCTTTGACCGCGAGTTTCTTTTTCTTTTTTTTTCGACCAATCGTCTAGGGGAGGAGCCCTGTAGCGACTTGCGTGGCATGCGTCCAGCACGTGCCGAAGAGAAGGAAGCAGCGCCGGCACGGGAGCTTAAGAACGCTGGAGTCTTTCACCTCGGCCGGACGCTGCCATCGTCACCTCTTCAGCTTCTCCTAAAATAAATGTGGCCGCGGTCGCCCCTGCCTGGCGATCTCTACACAATCATGAATGGCAGTCGACTAATAAGCTCTCATTAGTGACAGGTGCGATTTCTCGTTCCCGCACTTTTCTTTATTCTAAAATAAAACTTCGGATATATAAGGCATTATTCGTCTCGCGTATGAGTCGTTGTTCCTTAGTTTGGCTCACAACTACTAAACAAAGAAAATGAATCTCCTTCTAAAGGAGATTCAGGAGATACTTCATATAGCTAATCTTAGTTACTTAGCCCATACTCAACACGTTCTCCCGACATATAATAAGGATTCAAAATATGTATAATACAGAAAAGTGACTGATACCATTTTCTCGCATGGATTATAGGCTGAAGACATTATAATATACTCTTCCGTTAATTTTAAATAAATTCAAAGACGTAAATCAGTCCCCTAAAGGATCACTGCGTCGGTGTTTTGTAAATATGTAAACCGATGTAATTATCTAACCGATGTAATTAAAATTATGTAAAAATGTACCCTTCTGCGGGACCGACGACGTTGATATGCAGGGCTGGTTGGCCCTCTACGAGCCAGTCAGCAAACAGAACCGCTGGGATGCAACGCTTGTGCTGGCGAATGTCATAATTTATTTGACCGGAACTGTGCGCGTCTGGTTTGATACGCACGGAGATGAACTGACATCTTGGGACGTCTGCAAACAGAGGCTATATGGCCTCTTCGGAAAACTTATTGGACGCCGCCTTGCTGCCAAGAAAGACCTCGCACTCCCAATCCTCGCCAGAATCATATTGTTACGGGGGAAATGAGTTTAATATTTACAGAATATTGGGGGAATGCATGTCTCAAGCACAGTCTTAACAAAGCTTGTCCGCGAACACGTCCCCCCGTAGACGACCCCAAACAGGCAGGAACTGCCAACTTGGGTCTCTCGTTTCACATTGGCGCGAGTCTACGCCCCACCACTTCGTTCTCCTTTTTCACAAGCACAACCGTCCACTTTTTCCTTCTCTTGCACATGCGCAACACGACGCGGCGCAGCGTAATTCACGTAACAGTTTCCCCCGGTACAGATGAAGCTCGTCCTCGAGCGAGTCAAGCAGATTGGGAATAGCAGCGTTTCAGTCGTGCCACATGAGCCAGTTGAGTCGTCCGCGAGCATCAATTTGTCGACGTTGCTTTAGCGATAACGTAAGTTACTTCACTTAAGTGACACAATAACGAAGGGTCCGGCGTATTGCCACAAAAACTTCTGATACAGTCCGCGGCGTCGCAATGGCGTCCAAAGCCAAACCAAATCTCCGGGCTTATAAGTTACTGCAGCATGAGCCGCATCTTGCCGAACCTTCGTGCGGTCTTGGGAGGCGATAGTTCGTAAACGAGCAAGACGACGCGCTTCTTCAGCAAGACAAAATGTCGCGACACGGATGCGTCATCGTGCACCGAGAATGGAAGAATGGTGTCCAGGAAGGTTGATGGTGAGCGCGCATAAAGAAGGAAAAAAGGAGAATATCCGGTCATTTCATGCTTAGCTGTGTTATAAGCGTGAGTTACAAATGGCAAGATGGCGTCCCAGTTCTTGTGATTTTATGTTACGCACATTGACATCATGTTAATGAGAGTTCGGTTTAGGCGCTCGGTAAGGCCATTTGTCTCAGGGTGATAGGGAATAGAATGACGGTATTCGGAGCCACAGAGCCGTAAAAGTGCTTCCACAATATCTGCAGTGAACTGCCGACCGTGATCACTGATGATCACTCGGGGGGCGCCGTAGCGAAGTACGATTTGGTGTAACAAAAAGTTCGACACATCGGTTGCTTTGGCAGAAACGAGTGCAGACGTCACCACATACCGGGTCAAATAGTCAATAGCTACGTTAATCCAGCGACGCCCGTCAGACGATTTGGAGAAAGGAGCAATTAGATCAATCCCAATTTTCTCTAAAGGCGACCTAGGGGGCTTGCAGGTTGAAGAAGGCCAGCAGGTGGCGTGATGCTTCGTTTGAGACGTTGGCAAGGGATACAACGTGCTATATAGCGCTTCGTTGCCGTGTACATCCTTGGCCAATAAAATCGTTGTCGGACCCTCGCGAGAGTGCGCGCAAAACCAAGATGACCGGAAGGGTTGTCGTCATGCATCGCATGTAGGACAGCATTGCAGGGAGAAGCCGGGACAACAAGCAGAAAACGGGCACCATTAGTTGAGCAGTTCTTTTTGAGGAGTAGACCACCTTGAATAATAAAAGGTGTATATGCTGAATTGCGCGCCTTATCAAACAACGAAGTAAGTGCATGGTCTTGACTTTGCTCTTGCCGGAACTTTACGAGGTCTGGTAATGTTTCGCTCACAGGCGCCAGGCAGTAGTCCAGATCATCTTCACCGACTGCCGTGCATGGAAGAGGAAACCGGTACAAACAGTCAGCATCGGCGTGGCGGCGACCACTCTAATAGGACACAGAAAAGGCATGTTCCTGTAGACGTAATGCCCAGCAAGCTAATAGACCGGAGGGATCGCGCAGGCCAACAAGCCAACACAGGGAGTGATGGTCGGTAATTACGTTGAAGTGACGGCCGTACAAATATGGGCATAACTTGGCAAAAGCGAAGATGACGGCGAGACATTCCATTTCTGTCAGTGTGTAGCTGCGTTCTGCTTTCCTTAAAGTGCGGCTTGCATATGCGATGACACGCTGGGCACCGTTCTGGAGCTGGATGAAAACCGCAACAACGCCCACGCCGCTCGCATCGGTGTAAGCCTCGATGGTAGCAGCCGGATCGAAATGGCTTAAAACAGGACCAGATGTGAGCAGAAACTTCAGCTGTCGGAGCGATGACTCGCATCCCAAGAACCAAACAAACGGGCATCTTTTTGCAGGAGGGAAGTGAGCGGATGGGCAGTTTGGGCGAATCCTTGAATGAAACGGCGGAATAATAAACATAGCCCCTGAAAGCTCCTCAAATGCTTCACGTTTTGAGGTTTTGCAAAGTCTCGCACAGCAGCAATCTCTTGGGGGTCGGGCCGAATACCTTCCTGATCCGCTAAAAATCCAAGCACCAAGGTCTTCCGTTCACCGAAGTGACACGTTTTAGAGTTCAAAATTAGTCCGGCGTTTCGGATACAGTCCAGCACAAGACTAAGTCGCTGATTGTGCTCCCGAAATGTTCTTTCATAGATGATGACGTCATCTAGGTAGCACATGCATACCTCCCATTTTAAATCACGCAGAATTGTGTCCATAAACCTTTCGAATGTCGCTGGTGCATTGCAAAGTCCAAATGGCATCACGTTAAATTCATAACGTCCGTCAGATGTCACAAAAGCTATCTTTTCTTGGTCTGATGGATGCATCGGGATCTGCCAATAGCCAGACCGAAGATCTACTGACGAGAAATAGGATGCAGATTGAAGACAATCTAAGGCATCGTCAATGCGTGGAAGAGGATAAACGTCCTTTTTTGTAACTGCGTTTAACCGACGATAAATAGTCCACACAAAATCTCCACGAGTTGTCCTTCTTCACCAAGATGACAGGGGCTCTCCAAGGCCTGGAAGACTCCCGTATGACATTATTAATGTAAACAGCGCGAACACGAAGACAAAGGACAAGATAAAAGAAAGCCACAGTACAAGCGCTGACTCACAACTATGCCTAAGCCCTTTACTCCAAGGCCCAGAAAACAAAAAACATGAAGAAGACGAAACAGACACGTGAAACAACCCCTGGGCTCACCTGCTGCACATAAATTCACTTAAATAAGACACCTCTTTGCTTGAAAGAGCAAGAGAAGTCTTGCTGACACACTTATTGTCCGTTGAAATAAAATATGATTCCACTATCGCTCTCGTCATCTTCTCTTTGTGGCGATACAAAATCCTAACCTTGTCAAACTTAGGAGCGCACTTCTTCTCCTTCTTCATTATTTCACATGAATGGCAATGTGATACCAGAAACGTTTTGTCCTTTCCACTTTCCAAGTTGTTCCGGTGTTCCTGTAGTCTCTTATTAATACATCGTCTTGTTTGTCCTATATAACTGGCTCCACAAGAGAGTGGAAGCCGGTACACAGCACCTGTCTTGCATCCAAAAATGGGTCTCTATGCTTCACCCCACATTCTTGCTTCTTCGCTTCTCTTTCCCTTTGAATAGCCGGGCAGATCCTCTTCATCTTGAGCGGGGCGGTCAATTCGACGTCAACACCATGCCTCTTGCCTACATTTTTGAGGCCATGCGAAATTCTGTGCACATACGGTACCACTGCAACCTTCCTCTTCCTCTCACCCATGCTGGGCAAGGATTTCAGTCTGTGCGTTCTTTTAAGGCTCTTCAGTACCCGGCAACTGGCCTCAATAATAACCGACTCCCGATAACCGGCCTTTGCAATTCTTATCACTTGTCTTTCAAAACGCTTGCCCATGCCATGGTAACAAGATTTCTTCAACGCATTTAATAAGCATGTGTTATTCATCCCATTCTTCACTTATTTGGAATGCCCCGAATTGGAGCTTAGCAACGGCTTCATCGATCTCGGGTTGTATTCCCAACAAACATGATAATCACCGAATTGAATCAATAGACCTAAATACTGTAACCGATCGTCCACTAGTTCTTCAACAGTATATTCCAGCCCGGATCCACACTCAGTAAAAACATCCATAATGTTCTTCATTCGTTGATTGAATCCTTCACGGTCTGTGAATACTAAAACGTCGTCAACATACCTGAAGGTGGAATAATGTAAGCCCTCCAAGTTATCCTTATTCCACCTTCAGGTATGTTGACGACTTTTTAGTATTCACAGACCGTGAAGGATTCAATCAACGAAAGAAGGACATTATGGATGTTTTTACTGAATGTGGATCCGGGCTGGAATATACTGTTGAAGAGCCAGTGGACGATCGGTTACAGTATTTAGATCTATTGATTCAATTCGGTGATGATCATGTTTGTTGGGAATACAACCCGAGATCGATGAAGCCGTTGCTAAGCTTCAATTTGGGGCATTCCAAATTAGTGACGAATGGGATGATTAACACATGCTTAATTAAAGAGTTGAAGAAATCTTGTTACCACGGCATGGGCAAGAGTTTTGAAAGACAAGTGACAAGAATTGCAAAAGCCGGTTATCGGGAGTCGGTTATTATTCAGGCCAGTTGCCGGGTGCTGGAGAGCCTTAAATGAACGCACAGACTGGAATCCTTGCCCAGCATGGGTGAGAGGAAGAGGAAGGTTGCAGTGGTACCGTATGTGCACAGAATTTCGCATGGCCTCAAAAATGTAGGCAAGAGGTGTAGTGTTGACGTCGCATTGACCTCCCCGCTCAAGATGAAGAGGATCTGCCCGGCTATTCCAAGCGAAAGAGAAGCGAAGAAGCAAGAATGTGGCGTGAAACATAGAAACCCATATGTTGGATGCAAGACAGGTGTTGTGTACAGGCTTCCACTCTCTTGTGGAGCCAGTTATATAGGACAAACAGGACGATGTATTAATAAGAGACTACAGGAACACCGGAACAACTTGGAAAGTGGAAAGGACAAAGCGTTTCTGGTATCACTTTGCCATTCATGTGAAATAATGAAGAAGGGGGAGAAGAAGTCCACTCCTAAGTTTGACAAGGTTAGGATTTTGTATCGCCACAAAGAGAAGATGACGAGAGAGATAGTGGAATCATATTTTATTTCAACGGACAATAAGTGTGTCAGCAAGACTTCTCTTGCTCTTTCAAGCAAAGAGGTGTATTATTTAAGTGATTTTTTGTGCAGCAGGCGAGCCCTAGTGGTTGTTTCACTTGACTGTTTTGTTTTCTTTATGATTGTTTTTTCTAGTGCTACAATAAAGTGCTACAATAATGTAGCTCACGAGAAAAGTTATATTTCTGCGTGCTTGCTTTAAAAGGCACATGGGAAGCTATTTACTAAACTTATGAAACGTACACTGGCAATACGTACCCCATCGACTTTCTCAGGAGCACAAATATGTTCAGCTGGCTTTATTAGAACCGATAATGAAACGTTTGCGCGTTGACAAAAAAAAAGACAAGACAGGAAAAACAATGACGAGCGCTAACTCACAACTGAAGTTTATTCAAGACGAAAGCCCAAATAAATAGGAAGGAAAAAGAAAACCCAAACAAAGCTTTTTATTCTTCTTCGATCGCTTTGTTTGGTTTTTGTTGTTCCTTCCTATTTATTTTGTATTTCGTCTTGAATGAACTTCAGTTCGCTTATCATTGGTTTTCTTATATTTGTGTCAATGCGCAAACCTTTCAGTATGCATGTCAACCGAATATATGGCCAATCAAAGACGGTGCTTCTCCACATCCCTTCAGATCACCCTTCGCCGGCGCTAAACAAAACAAGACTAAAACAAGTCGCGACGGCGTTCCACCTGGCTCCGTCCGGCCCGTGTAGCCTAAGAGCGTCCAATGAGCGTGCTCGTCCAGCAGCCCCACTGACGACGGTAGGGAGGTTTGCGCGCGGGTATGTCTCCTCAATCGGTTGCAAGCGGTCGCCAGGAGCACTTTTGAAAGCTATTTGTAAATTATTGGCTCCATACAAGACGTTAAAACTTGACTCTAATGCTCACAACGACCACCTGTTTCAATTTCTTGCATTAGAATTTTACCGCATGTAGATTTTCAGGGGCCTTTAAGTGCCAGGATAAACACCACGCAGATGTTAAGTTGGTGAAAAATACCAGGTTGATTCTAAATTACCCTGCACTATAACCTAGTGAAACGAAGTCGACCTAAAGCAAAAATAGAGATTGTTTCGAAAACTATCGTAATGATTTTGCTAATTAAGCCAAAAATAAAATTGTACTTCAGGAGCTCCACTTGTCGACCAGCATTGTGCCCGCCGTATCACTTAGTAGCATTTTGCCGCCTACTTTTATGCCCCGCCGCGGTGGTACAGTAGTTAGGATGCCCGACGACAGCATACCGCAGTATCCTTGTTTGAACCCATCCCCGGGCGTCTGCGTTTCAATGGAGACGAAACAGAGAGGCGCCTGTGCTATGCCATGTCAATGCACGTTTACTACTAAATTTCGCACATGGGCGAGTTCATGCTTCTGCTTTTTGCATACTGACCTCGCCCACTGCCAACCCACCCCGCCACGTGGAGCTTATCTGGGTGCCTGCGCAATCGGGGAACCCTGGCAACGAGGCCGCCAACAGCTTAGCCCGGCGTCTAATACGCCGGGCACGGGCGGTCCCCACGTCGGAGTTCTCCCGGGAGCGCATGCACACGTTCAAAGCGATGACTGAGGCCTACCGGGTCGAGAAAAAGATCTACCCCCCACCTCACTCCTCCCTCAGCAATCACCACCAAACACTATGGCACCTCCTCCAGACGCGAACCCTCCCATCCCCTTACATTAGGTCTCGTTACCACCCCACTCTCACCGACCCCTCCTGCACCCTTTGCAACCACCCACTGCCACCCTCGCCCACATTCTATTGCAATGCCCGGCGGATCCTCCCCCGCGGGGTCTGGAGCACTTCACCACCTGTGAGGAATGGGAGACCCTGCTACGCTCTGAGGACCCGGTCCTGCAAAAGACCGCCACAGACCGAGCTGCCGACGTCATGAACCGTAGGATCATGAACGTTTGAGTGTAGTGGGGCCGTGCGGGGGCACAGGGGCCTGCGCGCCCCGAACTCCTCTGTTAAAATAAAAGTTTTTTACTACTACTACTACTCCAATACCGCACTTCTCCCTCTTTCCGCTTTCAATCCCATCTTTCTCCCGCCTGTTTTGCGCGGGTCGTGTGTCCACAGAGAAAGAGGGACGGATACTGTGTCTTTCATTTTTTTGCAAACCATTTATTATGTCTATTTTCATCATATCCTTGGTTATGTCACGCTCTGTGTACATACGCCGAACAAATGCATTCTTCAGGATTGTCTCTGTCGAAAAACTATTGACATGTGTTTGCTTCTTATTTAACAGTACTACACGTACACATCCAGTTTATTACAATTAAGAAACAAAGATATCCTGTACGCACCATCGTGATCAGTAGGTGCCAGTGCATCGTGTCCAGGTCAAAAACGTACACTTCCTGGGAGACGCGCTCGTCGTCATCCTCCATACCTCCGAACACGTACATACGGCTGCCCACAACACTAGCTGAGTGGCCCTCGCGTGGCGCTGGGGTGGCACCCGTGGTACGAGGACGGAACCACGTCATGGATGCTGTGCATGCGTGAGATAAAGGATATGAGTTTCACCAAGAAGTTGTGACCAAAAATGCATTCCAACATCCCAGAATACATTGATCTGCATTTCATACTTTTGGTGTTTAAATGAAACTGGTTTCTTACACGACATCGAATGACAAGTTTCATTAAATCATCTCGTTATTTAGCTGCTAATATCCCCACTTGAGTCTAGTATAATATACGCTGGAGCAGCTAATTCTGCCCTAGTGTTTTGCTTTCTTGATATGGCCCACTTGAGAACATTCACGTCAAAAATATAGAAGGAAATATAACGACCGATTGATTTTCTGCATATTCCCTATATGTAACCAATTTGTTCGTATTCCTCATCAGCCGGAGGTAGCGACCCGTCTTTTCTGTTGTCGAGATAAGACCGCATAATAGGGCGGTGACTAGGCTCGTCACTTACGCACAGAAATGACAGTGATTTTTCACTTACGCCTGATACTCAGTTGCCACTCGCCTCACGTTACCGCGAGAAAACAGCGGCAGTTTCTTCGGTGGCTGCCTTAATTCTATCTGCGCAACATGGGCCATAATTGTTTAAAAAAACCTAATCTCCGGCTGTCTTCTAGACGATGTAAAAAATGACGCCATCAATTACAGGTTGTTGTTGAGGGGTCAAGTGGATGCAGCTCGAACAGGACCGGCTTAATTGGAGAAATATGGGAGAGGCCTTCACCCTGCAGTGGGTATAGTCAGGCTGAGGCTGATGATGAAGATGATGATGATAATTGATCTTTCTGGGATAGCTTTTAACCACCAGGTGAGCAGTTGCTTAGCTTGACTAGGTATAAATTATGTAAGGTGTTCATTTCTGAAGACAAATGTACGAAACGTGTTTATATAGTTCCGGGAAGAAAGTGTACCGCGATGAGGGTATTTCGCTGTCTCTGACTAGGAGCCGGATCTTGCACTAAAGGCTGACCGTGAAGTAGGTGCAAATACTTATCGTTGCAACAAATGGTTCTGCACTGCATAATGAGTGTGTACTTTTCATGCCTACTACGTCAGCTAAGTACAATAACAACCCCTGTGCCACCTGAAATTAAAGCTGCGATACTGCACCACTCAAATGCTACGCACCACCATCCTCCTGCCACGAGCCACGAGATTATATTTTGCCAAACTTTGAGCCACCGCCAGCAATGAAATGGCACTAGTGATCGCCTGCTGCTCTGGGGATATCCTGTATGCAAGTATTATTGTTGAATTATTCGTAATGTAATTTTAAAATTGCTCCTGCAGCCCTTGTTGTAAACATACAATAAATGCAATTACGTTCAATTGCATTTTGTGCGTCATAAACTGCAATAATACGTGACTAATTTGTGGACTTCGTATATTTTTTGGATAGTTTTGCCAGCAAAACACCTGTACCTCTCATACACTGAAACTACCTAAATATTGCAGTTGCACCTCCAACTATAGCTGACATTTACATACAAAGGCGAAGGCTTCGCCTGGGGCACCGCTGCGACCCTTTCGGTATAATTTGCTCTTTGAACGGACCAGCCAGCTACCTTTAAGGCCTCTCTAATGGTTCAGAGAAATTGCAAACATCGAAGCACTGACAAGAAACCACATGTCGCAGCTATCTTCATATTACGGGCACTGAAGCAGCGCTTTACCTGTGTCGAAGCGATAGAGGATGTTGCAGGCTCCGTCCTCGTTCCGTCCTCCCCACAGGTATGCATACTCGCCGTATGGCACCACGGTGTGTCCAGACCGTTGAGAGGGAACGCTCGCAAGGTTGGTTTGCACGGGAATCTGAGTCCACCGGAGGGAGGCTGCATGGGAAGATCAATGTCTTCCGCTAATGTCGAGATGTATTCCACTGCTTCTCTCTTTCAGAAGAAGCCTATCTCACTGATGGCGGTACTATCTGCCCAAATGTGAAGTGTTTAAATTAGTGCGTCCATTTATGACAACTTATCGAAGTGTATCGGAAATGACAAAGAAGAATGCCCTCATATTTAATTTTTACGCCTATGTGCAAATGAAGAACGGCACGAGAAGAGAAAATTCACGTTGATTTGGTTCCAGATTATGGGTCGAGTTTCTTAGCACAGAGCTTAAGCTTCGCCTTAAAAATGTACGCGAGAGCGTCTTAAACAAAGCGTTTTTATTTCTCAATGTTCTGGCATTATAAATTATAAACTCTTTCGGTTGGTATGATTTTTCGGGAGAAAGTGCGCATAATCTGTCGAGCTTTTCGGTAGTTACAATGAATGGCATCCCATTGGGCGTACACATGTCGTCGGTTCGAATTTATACTGCAATTAAGCGTAGCACCTAGCAAGTAGATGCTAAATGGGAACCGATATAAGTAACTACACCACAGAGAAAACTGCATAAAGAGCACGTACATCATATTTTGACACAATATCGCGTGCATATATTTGTCGACACGTTTTGTAACGATTGCTACACTAGGCCAGCCGCTTTGCTTCTTCGCCGTGATCCCACTTTCGTCGTGGCCACCGTGGTCCTACTGACCTTGAGCCGTTGCCTTGCAACCGCAAAAGCTGGGGGCGTCGCTGGGCCGGTCTCCTCATGGACGAAAAAAAAGCTCCACCTGGAATCGAAACTCCATCCATCGGATCCCCAGCCTAGCGCTTTACCAACTCCGTCACGCCCAAGATCATGAGCAGAGCACGGTAATTCTCCTCTAGCGTGAGGATAATAGTAGCACAGCTGGCGGCGCAGCAGTACTAATGACTAACTACACACTAACTAGTACTACTTAGTCATTAGTAATGACTAAGGTATTGCGTGCTCTCCGCAAAAATCCGAACTCTTCATATATAACCCAAAATCAATGAGCCTCAAGGCGACTTTAGCGTAGAAATTAAGGTCGACGGCAAAACCGTACCAGAAGTCCAACAAATCGGAATCCTCGGACTTTTTATTCAAGAGGACGGGTACAACCACGGAACGATAAAAAAACTCACTACCTACGCGACGCCAGTAACAGGGATATTTAGGAGGTTTGCATTCAAAGGCAGAGGCCTCAAAGAGAGAAGCCTCTCGAGACGGATGCAGGCGTACATAGACCCGCCGGGGTGGTGCAGTGGTTACGGCGCTCGACTACGGTTCCCAAAGACGCGGGATTGAATCCTGGCCTCGGCGGTAGCTTTTCGATGGAGGCAAAAAGCAAGGTGCCCATCTGCTGTGCGATCTCAGTGCACTTTAAAGAACCCCAGGTGGTCGAAATATTCTGAATCCTCCACTACGGCGCCTCTCATAGCCTGAGTTGCTTTGGGACGTTAAACCCCACAAACCAAACCAAACCAAACCAAGCATAATAAGCCGAATATGCTATGGTACACCATGCCTCAACATCAGGACCAATGAAAAAGATAAGATAGACGCACTCATCAGGCGTTGCGTGGAGAGGGTGCTGGGTCTGCCCATCTCCTCTTCTATGGAACTCCTGATAGAAATGGGAGTTCATAATAGCTGGACGGAACTTGCTGAAGGGGTGAGAATCGCCCAACATGAAATATTAAGTAGGTCGAGCACGGGTTGAACCATCTTAGAAAGGGTGGGTCGAAAAACAGATAGGTGCACAGCCGACAAGGTTGCCCTACCGCCACAATATCGTGAGAACATCATTGTCCGTCCTCTCCCCCGCAACGCGCACCCAGAATACCACAATGAGAGACGGGAGAAGATAGCAGAAGCACTGGTTAAAAGAGCAAAACAATTCAGAATAAAAGAAGTTGCCTACGTAGACGCTGCAAGCGGCCGCCCAGGGGCGGCAGGAACAGCCATCCTGGAAGGGTGGCAGTTCCTGGCCCTACGGGGCTGGGACGGTAGGTCAACGCCGCTTGCGGCGGGGGCTAGCCAGCCATCTGTTGTAGGCCATCATTGCCCCGCCAACGCTTCGGTGGTGGTGGACGACGGCTGTTGTTGCGGCGCGCGTCTTTCTCTCCCTCTTCTTTTTTCTTTCTTGTCTATTTTCTCTTCTGTCCGCACGAGGCAGCGGAGACGGCTCAGCTACAGAACCAGTAGTAGGTCGGTGCACTTTCTTCTCTTTCTTACTACAGCCGCAACCACAACAACAACAGCCACCCTTCACCACGTCCCTCCAATCACAATGAGGACGGAGAGGGGTGACGGTTGTGTCTCCAAACGATAGTTCATCTGACCGAAAGCTAAACGTCATTGGCATTGGCTGTCAATTCATATTCTTGTCCACCAGCAAACTCTTTCTTGATCCTGCCGCTTCGCACCTCATGACGAGTTTTGAAATGTTTAACTTTGCACCGCATACACGCTTCCTCTACAAACTCGTTTATTGAATATTTTCTACCCGGCACAACTGCATTGCAGAATTACCTACCCGGTTCTATAGTCGCTGAAGAAGAACCAATTCAGTCTATTAATTTACAGCACATTTCAATTACTGATTATTTTTCTGCGTTTCTCAGAGTGTGTTGTTTTTCTCTTTTTGTCTCTCCGTCTCTCTCAAAATTGTTACTGAGTCGTTGTGTTTTTATAGAGACACATTGTTTTAGTTTTGTTCGTTGTTGCAACATCAGGCGTGTAACTTGTATTTCTGCTTCATATTACTGACCATTGTTTATCTCACGGCTCCTCCTCCCCCCCTATGCA
Source organism: Amblyomma maculatum (assembly GCF_055883805.1). Taxonomy (NCBI): domain Eukaryota; kingdom Metazoa; phylum Arthropoda; class Arachnida; order Ixodida; family Ixodidae; genus Amblyomma; species Amblyomma maculatum. The sequence continues at coordinate 155,277,473 of NC_139353.1, read as the reverse complement.
ATGCCATAAACTAAGGGCTTTATGCCTTAATAAATAAATGATTACAAAATGGGAACTAACCTCACAGTTGGCATCCGTCTGCCTGCATGTCTAATGCTCAAAAACAGCTGTTTGTGGTCCTCCTTCTATTTGTTTTGAAAATACTGAACATCAAATTCGGAACACCCTGTGTGAAACATTATGCAATCTAATTCTTCGATCTCAGCGTCGTGCTAACAGGGGAGATGTACGCGCAAACGGTAACACAAAGGCGGTCGCTATCATGTGCCAGTGCAGAAAGTGTTATAGACGTTACCGCACTCACCAGTGCTCGCAAAACAGCCTTAACAAGATTCCTGTGGTGTTTTTCAGTTACAAACTGCCTTGAGCGCTGCCCTGCCTAGAATAAATAATCTGAAAACTGTGTGGCGCTTAATCATCCACATGGCTGAACGTGCTGCTTCATGTTTATCCTGCTCTCTCTTGTGGATACCGATCGTTATCGCAGAGTGTGGTTCGCTACAGTGTGCTATCAGGGCTTCAGGTCTCCAATAAAACCTGATCCGTCAAGTCCGGCCTTCGCGTTACCTTACACGTGGAGGAGGTGCGCCTTGATTTCTCCGCTTTTTCATCACCCGCATCCACCTGGATCTCCGTTCTGGCCGCCGTTTGACCCCGACCATCATTGTCATGATTAAAGAGGGCCAATCCGCGGTTCTGGCTTCTACCAACTCTACACCAGCTACCCTTGCCACTTGGACTGTCAGCAGCCGTCAGCGCGACCCGCAGATGTTCGCCGGTCTCCGCGGCGACGCTGATGACTGGCTCGACAGCTACGACCGGGTCAGTGCTTTCAACCGGTGGGACGATTCTCTTAAACTAATTATAGTGTCCTTTTATTTGACGGATATGTCCAAAACGTAGTTCCTAAACCATGAATCGACGATTCTGGACTGCGCTACCTTTGAACAAAAGTTACGCCAGACTTTCTGCGCTCCTACTGTTAACACGGAGTCCGCCAAGAAGCTAGAAGCCCGACTTCAGCGGTCCAATCTCACCTATACCTCTTATATAAAAGACGTTCTTGCACTTTCCCGGCGCATAAATCACACCATGACAGAGGCCGGGCGGGTTCGGCACGTCCTTAAAGGTATTGGGCCACTTGCCTTTAACGCCCTGGCAGTGCAGAACCCTGCACCCATCGACGCCATCATATCGACTGGCCAACGCATACTGTGCGAGTTTTTGTACTCGGCGAGTTTTTGTTGACGGTATCCGCTAGCATGTACAATTTGCCGTGATGTCATCGTGCGCTCACCTAATTATTTTAGGCTGGGATTTGCTGTCTGCCGCATCAGCCAGCATTTCGTGTCGTGACAGGGTCATTTACATGAACGAGAGCGATCCGTCTTCTGAACCTCCCGAGCCCCGTGATCGCCTGCTTGCCGCTACTGACTCAGTGTTGCCCCCTGGATGCGAACAACTTGTTGCGCTTAATTCTACTGACATTGATAATGGAGATGCGCTAATCGTGCCTTCTGATCGCCATCTAATCCGTGGAATCGCGTTACCACCAAGTCTCGTTCGGTTTGAGCATGGCACAGCGCTTGTCGCTGCTTCGAACACTTCCCCAGAGCCTATTGTGCTGACTAAAGGGACCTATTTCCCTTGTGCCCTGGACATTCACCCGGTGTCCCTCACCAACCTTAACGCCCCCTCTTCCTCACCAGCAGCTTCTTCCGATGCCTCTCTCTGTGTGCTCTTTGGCACCATCAATCATGACCTTCCTGCGACCCACTGCCAAGCTTTGCAGGAATTACTTCCAAAACACAAAGCCTCCTTTCATGTCACTTCTCCGACCTTGGGCCGACCTTCTTCTGTACAGCACTGCATTATTACAGAAGGTACTTTTACTGTTAGCCACCGCCCTTACCGTGTTTCCTTATCAGAACGTAAAATCATAGAAGTTAATGTGAATGATATGCTCCGACGAGATATTATTCGGACCTCAGCTAGCCCCTGGTCATCTCCGGTCGTCTTGGTCAAACAAAAAGATGGGTCCGTGCGCTTTTGCGTTGATTACCGCGCAATTAACCAAGTCACTCTCAAAGACGTTTACCCCATGCCACGAATCGACGACTTCCTCGACTGTCTTCAGGGCGCCGAATATTTCTTCACTTTGGGTTTGCGTTCCGGGTACTGGCAGATTCTGATGCACGAAGCCAACAAAGGAAAAACCGCATCCGCTACTCCCGATGGGCTTTAAGAATTCAATGTCATGCTTTTTGGTCTTTGTAATTCTCCCGCTACGTTTGAGCGCATAATTGACACTGTTCTTGAAGGACTTAAGTGGGAAACATGCTTGTGCTACCTGGACGACACAGTTATTTTCTTTGCGACATTTTCCTATCATTTATACTGCCTTGGTCAAGTATTAACGTGCTTGGCATCCGCCGGTCTCCAGCTGAACACAAAAAAGTGTAACTTTACCCAGAAAAAAATAAACATCCTGGGCCACCTCGTCAGCCGCGATGGCATTCGCCCCGACTCTGACAAGCTTGCTGCAGTTTTAAACTTTGCACGCCCTCAGCGGACTAACGATCTAAGCAATTTTCTTGGCCTATCTTCATACTTTCGCCGTTTCATTCGCGATTTTGCTACCATTGCAGCACCGCTCCATCACCTTCTTACTGGCCGTACTACTTTCAATTGGTCCGAAGAATGCAAAAATTATTTTCAAATTCTGAAGAATGTTCTCACTTCGGACCCCGTTCTCGCTCGCTTCAACGACACTGCTGCCTCCATTCTCCACACCGATACCAGCAGCCTCAGTATCGGCGCCGTACTTCTGCAACGTGATACCGCTTCTCGGGAAAAGGTAATTGCGTTTGCAGTCGAACTCTAACACCAGCGAATCGTTCAGAAATTCCGCCCTACCTCTACGGCCGCCATTTCACGACCGTTACCGATCACCATGCTCTGTGTTGGTTATCAACCCTCAACCATTTGACTGGATGCCTGGGCCGTTGGATTCTGCGTTTGCAGGAATACACCTTCGATGTCACACACAAATCGGGTCGCAAACATCGAGATGCCGATGCTCTTTCTCGTTGCCCGCTCCCAGAATCACCACCTAGTGCTTCTTCGCGCCTTCCTGCGTGCACCCTCGACGTCCCAATGTCGTTCAGAGCTGCAAACATCACCTGTGCTACGCCTGCCGCTGTTCCAGATAGCTACGCCATTATTTCACACCAGCGAGCAGATCCCTACTGCCGTTCCCTATTCGGCCTTCTTATTGATGCTTCTCACCCTCCTACCGCTAGGATGCGCAGGCGACTCCAAAAGTTCAAACTGGACAACGGCGTCCTCTCCCGTTATATTTACTGCTCTGAAGGCGCCCGTTGGGTCCCCGTTATCCCGAGAGCACTTCGCACCCGTATCCTGGAGGCTCTCCACGATCATGCTACAGCCGGTCACTTAGGTTTCCATACAACTGACCATCGCGTGAAAACCCGTTTCTTTTAGACAGGCCGCACCTCAAGCGTGGCAAAATACGTCGCCTCTTGTCTGCCATGCCAGCGCCTCAAACGGCCGACTTCTCCTCCTGCTGGCCTACTACAGCCGCTACCTTGCCCTGCTACCCATTTCGCCGTTTTTGGCATAGACTTCTACGGGCCACTTCCATTGTCCGCACAAGGTAATCTCTGGATCGTCACCGCCGTCGACCACCTAACACGCTACGCTGAGTCTGCTTCCCTGCCTAATGGCTCAGCACCCGAGGTCGCGACCTTCTTTTTGGAATCGCTTCTACTGCGCCGTGGGTCCACTCAAGTGCTTCTCAGCGACCATGGTCGGACATTTCTGTCGACGATTGTTGCCAAGATCTTGCGGCCTCAACCACACATAATTTGACCTCCAGCTATCACCCGCAAACCAATGGGTTGACTGAGCGGTTCCACCGCAAGCTTTCTGACATGTCTGTGTTCACCTAAAATACGGCTGTACAGCGGACCACAGGTTACACCCCGTTCTTCCTCGTTTACGGCCGTTCTCCCGGTGCCCTTCCTGATGTCTCTTTCCTTTCTACACATGCCAGTTCCTCATCCTCTCTTCTGACCAGTTCCTTTCCCGTGTGGCCAAAACTCGCCGGCTTGCTCGAATCAGCACGGAAGCTAGCCAGGAAGACCGCAAGTGCCGCTATGATGCAACCCACCGCTAAGTTTCGTTCGTCCCGGCAACGAGGTGTTACTTTGGACGCCATTACGCACTCCTGGCCTTTGTGACAAGTTACAGCACCGTTACATTGGTCCTTACACAGTTCTTGCAAAAACCTCTCCGGTCAACTATCGCGTCTCCCCTGTTTACTCTCCTCCGGACAGTCGTTACCGTGGCACTAAAGTTGTCCGCGTTTCACGCATGAAGCCTTTTATTCGGCGCAATCCTATGGACAAATTGCGGCTAGGCTGGCCGCTTTAACTGCGCGGGCGAAATAGCGTGAGCACTGTGTGGCGCTTCATCGTCCACACGGCTGAACGTGATGCTTCATCTTCATCCTGCTCTCTCTTGTAGATACCTATCGTCATCACGGAGTGTGGTTCGCTACAGTGCGCGACCAGGGCTTCAGGTCTCCAATAAAACCTAATCCGCCTAGTCCGACCATCGCGTTACCTTAGAATAAATAAAATATTTGTAGTCTTTGCACTTATGGTGCCTAGAAGAGCTATGCTGGCTAACCCTCTTCTATTGAACCGCAGTACCCGGATTCGAACCCCACCCCTCGGCTGCCGAGCTTCGATGCAGGCGGAATGCAGGGAGTCCCACGGGCTGTGCGATGTCAGTGCACGTGAAAAGTCTTGTTAGTTGATATTATCCCATAAACCTTCCTGGCTCCCTTTTTTCTCTCTCTCCTTTAATTCCCACCTTCCTCTCTCCTCCTAGATAGCGAAACGGAGAGCCCGTAGTTCAAGTTTGCGCAGAGGAAAGTGCACCGACTCCTCTATTCTTTCCTTTACTGTAAAGCTTCTCTTCAGGCACGTTTCATGTGTAAACCTAAAGTTCGACAGCTACCGGCCCTCTGCTTTCCTATAAACCAATATACATATACGTTTTACGGCGTTAAACTCCAGCGAATTTGATATGCGTACCAGCGAACGCAGTTTCACTCGACGACTAGCTTGCTGTCAGGTATACCACCTACTGCATGACAGATTTTTTTTACAATCGGACATATGTAACATTTCTCATGCATTTCCTGTCCAACGGCTATCCTCGAACAAGAAATTATTGTACAATCTATATGCTGTTGAGTTCTTATATTTCAATGTGTTGCTATAATTGTTTGCCACAAATTTGAAATTTTGTAAAACTTAAAAGCGCTTTGTAAAAATGACAATCGGTCTTTTAAGTTCGGCAGTTGAAATGTGATTTTGTTGCGCCGTTCACATGCCGTTTAGGACCAGAGCTGTTTATTATTGCCAGTTACGAAACTTTCCATAGATCCCATGTAAGAAAAAATGACGGTATTGGTGCCGCTTATTCAGGAAAATAGTATTGTAGCGAAAGTACGCTGAAAGTGAACGATGCCCCGTACCGGTGTTCAGAACGTGTACGTCCATGGGCCGTCGCGTCGACTGTACATCGTCTGCGCAGTAGCCACCAAACGAGTAGATACGATCGCTGATGGCAACCGCTGCGTGGTTAGTGCAGCAGGGGCCACCCTCGACGCGAGCCGTCCACATGCCTTCTTTTGTCAGAGGTGGGCCTCCTGTTCAGGAATGATGCGCATTAACAAGTATATGTTAGCGTATATTTTAAGGTGCAGCGGTGGCGTAGCGGTAGAACATCCGCCTCGCATGCAAGAGGACCGGGGTTCAAATCCCGGTGCCGTGCAATTCTCCACCGGATTAAAAAAAAATCCGCGTGTCGATGGAATTGCATAAACAGGTTTGGGGCGCGACCTGCTGCCGGTGAACACCTCCGGCAACGCACACCCTCACCAGAACAGGAGTTGGCCACCCTGGTGCAGTAATTGGCCGCAACCTCCTATGATAAGCTCCATAAAACTCCGGCCCCCAGTCACAAGCGCTGCGGAACAACTGACCACGGCGGCGGTCAGACCTGTGACGCAGCAGGGGGTGCTAAGAATACCTGGCTCCGCTGGACAGGCCGCAATTATAAACTGACCCTGGCAACGTTTAACGCTAGAACCCTAGCTAGTGAAACTAGTTTAGCAGTGCTGTTAGAGGAACTAGAGGGTATGAAATGGGATATCATAGGGCTTAGTGAGGCTAGGAGGCCGAATTAGGCATATACTGTACTGAAGGATGGCTATGTACTGTATTACCGTGGTTTACCAGAGAGACAACAACTAGGAGTAGGTTTCCTTGTCAATAAGTATATAGCGGGTAATATAGATGAATTCTATAGTATTAATAGGAGGGTGGAAGGCGTCGTTGAGAGGCTTAATAAGCGATATAAACTGAAGGCTGTACAGGCCTATGCACCTACATGTAGCTATGATGGCCAGGCAGTTGAAAGCTTCTACGAAGATGTAGAATCGGCAATGCGAAGAGTAAAGACGCAGTAAACTGTGCTAATGGGCGCCTTCAATGCCAAGGTAGGGAAAAAGCAGGCAGGAGACCAGGCAGTAGGTGACTATTGCATTGGCTCTAGGAATAGCAGAAGGGAGTTACTAGTTGAGCTTGCAGAGCGCAATAACTTAAGAATCATGAATACCTCCTTCAGCAAACGGAAGAACTGGAAATGGACATGGAAACGTCCTAACGGGGAGACTAAAAATGAAATTGACTTCACAATGTGTTCAACCCCCGCCATTATGCAAGATGTTGAGGTAATCGGGAAAGTGCGATGCAGTGATCACAGGATGGTGAGGTCCCGAATTAGCCTAAATCTGAAGAAGGAACGCAACAGATTAGTAAGAAAGAAACCCATCAAAGAATTAGCGGTGAGGGGGTGGGCAGAAGAATTCAGGATCTCGCTACAGAATAGATATTCAGCTCTAACCGAGGATTTCAGAGATATCATTACTGAATGTAGAAGTAGGCGGTAGGATAGCTAGAGAGGATACCGGTAAGCTGTATAAGGAGACGAAAGATTTGATTAAGAAACGCCAGAGTATGAAAGCTTCCAATCCAGCAGACCAGATTGAATTGGCCGAGATATCAAAACTAATCAATAAGCGCAAGGTGGCCGATATAAGGATTGAGCATGCTGCAAAGAACGGGGGAAGCCTTAAAACGGTATAGAAGAAATTGGGCACAGGCAAAAACCAGATGTATGCGATAAGAGACAAGGGCAACATCATCACGAATATAGACAAGATAGTCAAAGTAGCCGAGGAGTTCTATACAGATCTCTACAGTAGCCTAAGTAGACAGGACCGTAAGAAGATTGGCGGTAGGGAAAAACAGTCGAACGTTCCACCAGTTACTAAGGACGAGGTCAAGAAAGCATTAAAAACTATGAATAGGGGGAAATCTGCTGGAGAGGATCAGATAACTACAGATTTCCTGAAGGACGGGGTGGATATCGTGTTAGAAAAGCTGGCCACCCTGTATACGCAGTACTTGGTGTCATCGACGGTACCGGAACGATGGAAGAATGCAAACATTATCCTCATCCTTAAGAAAGGGGACTCTAAGGACCTTAAAAATTACAGACCAATCAGCTTACTGTCTGTTACGTACAAGGTATTTACTAAGATAATCGCTAATAGAATCAGGACAACCTTAGACTGCAATCAAGCAAAGGATCAAGCAGGTTTTCAGAAACGGTACTCTACTATCGATCATATCTGTACCATCAATATGGTGATAGAAAAATGCTCGGAATATAAACAGCCCTTAAACATAGCATTCATTGATTACGAAAAAGCATTTGACTCAGTTGAAACCTCGGAGGTGATCCAGGCATTGCGAAATTAGGGGGTAGGCTAGCCGTAGGTAAAAGTACTGGAAGATATATATAGTGACTGCACAGCAACCATAGTACTGCATAAAGAAAGTAACAAAATTTCCATAACGAAAGGTGTTAGGCAAGGAGACAGAATCTCCCCAGTACTATTCAATCTTGCTTAGAGGAAGTATTCAGAGACTTGGAATGGGAGCAGTTAGGGATAAGGGTAGATGGAGAATACCTCAGTAATCTGCGATTTGCTGATGACATTGCCTTGTTAAGCAACTCGGGAGATGAACTACAAATAATGATTGATGACCTAGACAGGAAAAGTAGAATGTTAGGCTTGAAAATCAATATGCAGAAGACTAAGGTAATGTTCAACAGCCTCGGAAAGCAACAGCAGTTTACATTAGGTTGCGAAGTACTGGAAGTAGTAGGCGAATATGTCTACTTAGGACAGGTAGTAACCGCAGATCCGGACCATGAAAAGGAAATAACAAGAAGAATAAGATTGGGATGGAGCGCATTTGGCAAGAACTCGTAGATTATGACTAGCAGCTTACCGGTATCGCTAAAGAGGAAAGTATATAACAGTTGCATCTTACCTGTGCTCACCTATGGGGCTGAAACGTGGAGGCTAACCAAGAAAGTTCTACTCGAGTTGAAGACAACCCAGAGGGCTATGGAACGAAAAATGGAAGGGGTAACATTAAGAGATGGGAAGCGTGCAGAGTGGGTCAGAGACATAACTCAGGTTGCCGACATTCTAGTGGAAATTAAGAAGAAGAAATGGGCATGGGCAGGACATGTAGTGCCAAGAGAGGATAACCGATGGTCGCTTAGGGTAACAAACTGGATTCCAAGGGAAGGAAAGCGTAGCAGGGGCGGCAGCAAGTTAGGTGGGCGGATGAGGTTAAGAAGTTCGCAGGGGTCAAGTGGATGCAGCTAGCACAGAACCGGGCTGAGTGGAGAAATATGGGAGAGGCCTTCGCCCTGCAGTGGGTATAGTCAGGCTGATGATGATGATGAACATGGAGAAATTTAATCTGGTATAGATAAGGCTTCAGACTTTGGTCAGACGCGTCATGCTAAATTTGTCCACATTTCCCGCCATTAAACAGGTTTGCTTCACTGGGTGGAGCTTAATTAAGTGCACGCGGCCTCCGTGTTGTGAGTGCACTTCAACTGAAAGTCGTGTTTGGAATGCGCGTCGAATATCTATTGAGCACTGCAATGTGAAATGCAAACCGAGCTCCTGGCTGCAAATCGAGAAACGAATTCAGAGAATCCTGTCCAGAATTTTATTATCGTGCTAAAGTGCGTTTACATGAAATCTCTGTGACTACGTGCCTGCTGCGCTGCAGTCTAAGCTTGTGCGTGTGGCGCCATCAGGGAGCCGCCGCATGATCTAGCGGAGATGAAACCTGCTTAAATCCGGTTATAGAGAGTGACAGCTCCTGACTCTGTGTCTCTGTTATAAGGCTCAGCTAGTGAATCGGATTACCCATTTTCGAAACCGCTTGATAAGCGAGAGTTATCAGCACAGCTAAGCTTAGGTTCGACTTGAATGTGAAGACAGATTTTGCACATAGTAGTTTACTCTATGTTTTCTGCTTTATTTATGCCACAGGGGGCACTTCTGACCAATGAAGTGCGATGACGCGAAAGCCCACATCGCGCGGTGGTCCCAAGCCTTCCCCGATGGCACCTAGCTTTTTCTCTGTTTTCACTCCCACCTTCGCGATGACGCGATAGCGTTAGTTACCAGCCAACATACAAAGCCCCGCTCTAACCGAGCCGTATGAACGTGCCTGCGTGGCCTGCGGATAAAGTGAATGCTAGGTCTTTGGCAGGCTGATTGCCATATCACCCTCCCATATGAAAGGAGAGCACAGAGTTGGCAGCTGCTGCCATACGTAATGTCAGGAAGCCCTAAACCAGTTAGGGCTCTGCTATGTCAGCTGCCAGCTACCGCCTCCCATTTAACGTGCGTCCATTTAACACGCGAAAGCACGGTAAACACCAAACACTACATGGTAACCGCATTTGAAGCCATCTGTCACGATGTGCCTGAAAAAAGGCACAAATCTCGATTCACTAGACCTGTGATCTCGAACGATCCATCAGACAGTGAGCAAACATGTCCGCCGATTTAATAGTAACGCTGGGGCAGTGGTACTGCCCGGAATTTAAACGGAATCAAGCAGCCATTAGCATGTACATCACACAAGCAAAAGAACCCCCGGCAATGATCCTGCTGCAAATACCACTTGCAACAGGGTTGAAGCGGATAAGTTGCGAAGCATACCAGCACGACCAATTCTCTGCCATACTAGCTCACAAATAATACACAGCCGTATTGCACGAGCAGATAATAGAGGACATATCACATTGCTACATCACCCTCCTGCCGCTACGGAGAGGTGCGGCAGGCATACATATATTAAATGTCTACAGCCCACCTAAAGATCGACACCCTAGGCTAGGCCATCTCGTTAAAAGGTTCTTGGCGCTGGCGGGCAAAGCTTCGTGCGTGATAGGAAGAAATTCAACGCCCCGCACTATTTGTGGGGATACCCGAAAGGAACATTCAAGGGTCGAAAACTGGCCGAAATAATTACCCAAGAGACACTCACGCTCCTAAGAGACCCTGCGTTCCCAACATGATTGGGCAACTGCTTCTCTCGAGATACCTGCCCAGAATTTGTGCTATTATAAAAACTCAGCTAATCCAAATTGGAGCAATAAGGACCAGCACGTGGGTAGCAACCACTATATCCTCGCCATCAGCCTGGCTACCGGCAGATGCATAAAGAAGATCGAAACTGCGCAACTCACGGACTAAGACAAATGGAGGGAATTCCGCCCTTCTTCGAGCAGTCCCATCGCCGACATAGACGACTGGACTCTGGACAGGAGGAACAGCTTAACTAAATTCACAAAAAAGGTCCAAACAACCGAAGACTGTCCAGCGGTCGACCCACATCTCCTACATCTGTGGGAGGCGCAGCGCTCTCTCACTAAGAGATGGAGAAAACAGCGACTTAATCCCAAGTTACGGCTCCGCATTGAGCAGATCAACACCCAAGCTGAACAGTACGCGTGTACCCTTGCCCGACAGAGCTGGAATTCACTCTGCGACAGTATGCAAGGCAATCTCGGAGTGTCTAAAACGTGGCACTTGTGATCGGATGAACAAGATAATTCACTCCACACCGGGCACCTACGAGGAAATACTAAATCAGTTGCAGGACATGTACTTATGCGTAAGCCCACACATACCCCATCTCGAGTATACTGGCCTAACCAACGAGGCCCTTGATGCCCCAGTCACGGAGGCAGAGGTCAGGGCCTAACTCGCTGCCATGAGGAAAACCACCGCTGCAGGGCCAGACAGGGTGACGGCCCAGCTACTGTACAACCTCCTCGACGACCAGATTACATCATTAGTCCAATATTTCTACAATAAGCACTGGGGTACAGGATAACTCCCATCATCCTAGAAAATGGCTGTCATACGTTACACAACAACCCAACAACCCTTGCGGTTAAACAACCTTCGCCCCATTTCCCTAACGTCATGCTTGGGAAAACTCTTTGAAAGGGTTATCACCACCCGGCTTGCCCGATACTTTGGAGGGCAACAACCTGCTGCCGCCAACGCATTTCGGATTCCGGCCGCATGTCTGTCAACGCAACGTTCTATTATGCATATACAAAGACCTTCTCGAGGAACCTCCAAAACCCCAAACCAGGGCCATTTTGGCAATTGCCTTAAAAGGCGCATGGTACAGCATCTTCCACTACAGCATTCTGCGCGGCCTAGCAGATGTCAACTGCGGTCCCAAGACCTACAACTACATCAAATATTTCCGTACATCGAGAAAGGTCATTCTCAATCTGGGATCCTTCCGATCTGAGACCATCACAGTTGGCCCGCAAGGAACCCAGCAGGGGCGGTCCTTTCACCCCTGCTATTCAACCTGGAAATGAAGGACCTACCATCCCAGCTTCAGAAAATCGAAGGCACACAACACGCCATCTACGCAGATCACAATACGATCTGGTGCCGCACTGGGAACAACGGAGATGTGGAACAACGCCTCCAGGCTGCATCCGATGTGGTCCACAAGTACAAAAAGCTAAGTCTACAATACACCCCAGAAACGTCGGAACTGCTCATACTCAAGAACGCGAGACAACCTCTAGTCCAAAATATCTCAATCAGCATCGATCGACACGCAATCCCAAGCCATCTGAAAGTAAAATCCTCTGCCAGTACATATCACAAGGCCACCGAAACACCACGACCGTCAAACACTCGGAACAACGAAGCAGATAACAAGGATGCTCAGCCGCATTTTCAACAAGCACCACGGTATAAAAGAAAGTGACGAAATTCGCCCTGTACAAGTTTTTGTTGTCTCACGAATAATGTACGCGATTGCCTACCTCCACCTTGCCTCGTCAGAAATCGCAAAGCTGGAGTCGCAAATACGGGCGGCCTATAAAATAGCACTGGGTCTGCCGAAGACCATATCAACATCACTCCTCATGTCTATCGGCATCCAGAAAACACTGCAAGAAATGTGGGATGCGCAAAGACCGTCACAGCTCAACCGCCTGGCCACCACTCGAACCGGCCAAACCCTTCTGAACAAGATACACCTCAAAAAACCATACACAGTGAGCCAAAGGACGGAACTTCCTCTATTCATCCGCAAGAACATCTATGTCGATGAAATACCCAGAAACGTGCATCCAAAATTTAATGCGGAGTGAAGAAACGCCAGAGCCGAAAGCCTTCGCAAGAAATGGGATCGCCACCCAGACGGATGCAGCCGGTCCTATCCAAGGGCGGCTCACCATCGCCATAACGAATCCCGAGGGCAAATTAATCAACTGCGCATCAATCCGCACGTGCAACCCCACTCACGCAGAAGAGGCAGCCATTGCACTAGCGCTAGCTACAAACCGAAACGCTTTTGTACTCACAGACTCCCAAAATTCTTGTAGGAATATTACCAGCGGACTAATCCATCAATCATGTCTGACACGATTAGCAAAACACCCTCCATATCAAGCCTCAATCATATGGTTTCCGGGACACACGGAATACACGTGAGGGAATGACGCCGCCCACCAGCACGCCCGAGCTCCCTTACACCAGAATCCCCCCATAGCCGACGAGGAAAAAGAGCATATTACACAGCCCATAATCACCTTTGCTGAACACCTTCAGGCATAGAGACAGGCAAGAGAGACGTACCCCGCACCTCACAAAACTCTAAACAAGGTGGAACAACACACCCTCCGCCGGCTACAGACACTCTCATTACACTATATATACTCCGCTAATGGTACCCCTCACTTTACACACCAGAGTGCCCACACCGTGGAGAAATAGCCATGGCTTTTCACAGGGTATGGTCATGCCACTGGCATTCCTTTATCGATAAGCTTCCTAATCCCAATTTTGAGCAGTAGGAAATAGGTACGGCTTTTCACACGGTATGGACATGCCACTGACATTCCTTTATCATTAAGCTTCCTAATCCCAATTTCGAGCAGTAGGAGACCATTCTGCACAGCGAGGACAGACCAACAATGAGGACTGGTTCGTAGAGCCCACGCGGCGGTGAAGGCCACTGGGCTGCCGGAATAGGCGGACCACCGACAACTCCTAGAATTCCCATGCACTCAATGAAGTTTTCAATCAGTCAATACCGCCTCCCACGACTACTTTTTTTCCCTCTTCTTTCTTCGCTCCTCGGACAGGCACCGGACAGGCACAGCGAAATGGCGAGCTGTGGCCAATGTAGCTCTCGCTAAAGAAGGACATCGCGTGGGTCTGCACCAACCAGCATGATAACAGCTTTGCTCATCTTCGGGCTGCACTCACACAGGCGCCAGGTCTGGCTTATTTTGATCCCGAAAAAGAATAGACTTTGTCAGTAGGCGTCGTTCTTCCACAAGACGCACAACATGTCGCCTAAACGTCCCGTTCGTTAACGGAAGCAGACTAGGCCTTAGGCAAATCGAGAAAGAGCCACTGGCAATTGTTCATTGTTGCAGGAAATTTTAATAACATATTTCTCAGTAGTCCAGAGTTATTGTCGAGTCTGATCACAGGCTTTCAGAATATACATTCATAAAGAACCTTTGTGAATTTCCTCTACGGTTACAACACAAGAGGCTCGTATTACAGACATTCCTCACCACGGTGACCTATAAACCAGGAAAGCGGTTGTTTCTAGTTGATGAGCTTACTCATTTTCCAATTTCCTTGGAAAACATTGTAGAATATTCCTTGATTTATAGAAAGGGAAAGGCGCGGTAACGTCTCACTTGTTTTCTGAGGACACCTCAACCGCGCCGTAAGGGAAGGGAGGAAGGTGGAAGCGAAAGTGGAAACAGAGAAACAGGGGCCGTAGTGGAGGGCTAGAAGTAATTTCGACCACCTAGGGATCTTTAATGGCCCTGCCGGGGTGCCACAGTGGTAAGACGCCCGTCTACTGTCCGGAATTCCCGGGTTCGAACCCGACCTCGGCGGTTGCGTTTCGATGGAGGCGAAACGAAGAGGCGTTGTTGAGGCTATACGAAGAAGGAAAAGAAAATGCACGGGCCTGCTACTGGCTCTGCAGCTGAGCCATCTCCGCTGCCTCGTGCAGACAGAAGAGAAAATAGAGAAGAAATGAAAGAGAGAAAGAAAGACGCGCATCATAACAACAGCCGTCGTCCACCACCGACGCGATGGCGGGTGCAAAGACGGCCTACAACAGATAAAAATTCGATGGCAGGCTGGCCCCCGCCGCAAGCGGCGGTGACCTACCTGTCCCAGCCCCATCAGGTTCCGTGTGCTGTGCTATGTCAGCGCCCGTGAAAGATCCCCAGGTGGTCGAAATTACTCCGTAGCCCTCCACTACGGCTCCTCTTTCTCTCTTTCCACTTTAACTTCCACCTTTCTCCCTCCCCTCACGGCGCGGTTCAGGTGTCCACAGAAAACGAGTGAGACAGTTACCGCGCCTTTCCCTTCCAGTGAACCAATTATTATTATTATTATTATTATTATTATTATCTTTAATGTGCGCTTACATCGCACAGCACACGGACGCCTCTTCATTTCGCCTCGATCGAAACGCAGCCGCCAAAACATTCTAGAAGGCTCTTTGGACAACTAAAATGCGATGAGGCGAAAGCCATTATAGCACGGTGGTTCGCAGCCCTCCACTAAGGCACCTCTATTTCCCTCTCTTCTTTCACTCCCACCTACCTCCCTTCCTTTACGACGTGGTAGATCTGCCCGCTGAGACTTGTGACAGATACGGCATCTTTTTTGTCCTGTAAATTACAATCAAACGCCGCTGATGCCTCCTGTGCTAACGCCTTCGAGGCGTTCGAGGAAAGGCGCCGCACGGACGCCTGGATCGTTGACGTCATGAGCAGTCGTGACGGTACATTACAGGCGAGTGAGATGTGGTGAAGGGTGGCAGTTCCTGGCCCTACGGGGCTGGGACGGTAGGTCAACGCCGCTTGCGGCGGGGGCTAGCCAGCCACTGATTTCTATCTGTTGTAGGCCGTCATTGCACCCGCCCCCTCTTCGGTGGTGGTGGACGACGGCTGTTGTTGCGGCGCGCGTCTTTTCCTCCCCCTTCTTTTCTTTCTTGTCTATTTTCTCTTCCGCATGAGGCAGCGGAGGTGGCTCAGCTACAGAGCCAGTAGCAGGCCCGTGCATTTTAACGCGATAGCGTTAAGGAGCTCGTGTCGCAGAAAAGCCGGTGTCGTCGGCGTCGGCGGCGTTGGCCGTGAGCGATAAATCCCGGCATGCACTTCATAAATAAAAAGCAACTTCCAAGATGGGCTGGGTGGGAATCGAACCAGTGTCTCCGGAGTGTGAGACGGAGACGCTACCACTCAGCCATGAGTTCGATGCTTGAAAGCGGTACAAAAGCGCTTCTAGTGAATGCGGTGTTGCCTTAGAAACGTGCCGTAGAACGTTATACTGCGGTGTATATCGGTAATTATGAGCATGCTACTTACAGAAGTCGCAGTTACACGAGTAGCGAAGTACGTTTCCGCTACATTTCTTCTGCGCTCTGCGCACATGCAAAGCCATCTTGCGGCGAACACAGAAGAACCCCTCCTCGCAATGTGCGGCGCTGCCCCGACACGTGGCGCGCCACTCGCCCTGACGTTTCGCCGTGCACCCTCACGGGTTGTAGAACCAAGCGTCTTTCCTTTTTTTAGATCACTATCTTCGTTTACCCGCTTCTCCCCTTCGGGGCCGCGCGGGTACCGGTGCGAGGATGCCCAGGAGGCACCAACTGACGAATTCAGAGGGGATGTCTATGCGGATGATGCTGATACGGGTGCTGTTCACACTACCGCAATCATAGCGTGACGACAGTGCTCTTGAAGACAACGAACGACATTCATCCAGGTGTGTCATGCCAGAAGAGCGATTTGAAGGAGTCCAAAATGACTTACACTACGATGAGTGAAAATGCCAGTTTGGTGTGTCTGTATATGTGTGCTGACTGACCGACATACTCAGTGCGTGTGAACGCTAAAGGAACACGGGAGCAAGAAACGTTGCAGTGTGCACAACACAGTGCGATAATGTAGATTGTGAGAAGCACTTGTTTGAACAAATAATTAGAAAAAAGTTGTACAGTGCACTTAGAAGTGTTGAGTATGAAAACTATGTCTTTGTGTGACTCAAGAGCATACCGAGCGAATGAGTGGGCTGTGCGAACGAGGTGCAATACGCTATCGCGTTCCACTCTTGAAGGGGAAGCTTAAGCATCCTCCAAATTTTCTTTTCTTTCTTCCTACAGCCACAACAACAACAACACAACATTGCGCCATGTGCCGTGAGCTAACGAAGAGGCGTCCGTGTCCTGTGCGATGTCAGCGTACGTTAAAGATCCCCAGGCGGTCGAAATTACTCCGTTGCCCTCCACTACGGCTCCTCTTTCTCTCTTTCCACTGTCACTCCCACCTTCCTCCCTTCCCTTACGGCGCGGTTCAGGTGTCCACAGAAAACAAGTGAGACAGTTACTGCACCTTTCCTTTCCTACAAATCAATAAAAGAAAACAACATTGCGCGCCCCTTGTCGAACACAACCAGCATTTCATTGAATGCATCAATGTTTACTATCAATGTTCCATAATTCGTTTACAGGAAAGGAAAAGTGCAGTATCTGTCACTCGCGGAATCCCGCCATAGAGAAACTCGCCTCGCCCTTTCCTTACGACGCGGTTCAGGTATCCACATAGCAAGTGTGACAGATACTGCTCCTTTCCCTTCCTGTGAACCACTTATTACTATTATTATTACTGCGTCTCAACTACGCAGGCGTCTGGTATTCTCACCGAATGCCAGGGGGCACAAACGAAAAAAAAAATTCTTTGAATTCAAGTGTACAACTTTCTCGTTAAATATTTACCTTATGATTTAAGGCCACTATTTTACATACATATTAATATGTAATTTACTAAGGCGAAAGCCTTAAAATAGCTCATGCGGCGGCTGCATGGCATTCCTTGGCGCGCGTTCAAGTGTGGGATTGCAGATAGCAGGAACGCTAGACAAGATGAGACTTCTCAGACTGTCGCATTTCACTACTTTATTCGCTAAAGTACCCGTAATTTTTTTTAAGAAACATGCAAGACTGCAAGTCGTGTGCTCTATCAGGTCGAAATGCGAGACTCCCCTGATGGGGCTGGGACAGGTAGGTCACAGCCGCTTGCGGTAGGGGCTAGCCTGCCACCGAATTTTTATCTGTTGTAGGCCGTCATTGCACCCGCCACCGTTTCGGTGCTGGACGAGGCTGTTGTTGCGGCGCGTGTCTTTCTCTCCCTCTTCCTTTTCTTCTGTCTCTATTTTCTCTTCTGTCCGCACGAGGCAGCGGAGGTGGCTCAGTTACAGAGCCAGTAGCAGGCCCGTGCATTTTCTTTTCCTTCTTTCTACAGCCACAACAACAACAACGGTATTGCTGTGGTGCACCAAACATTTCGCTTGCTGGACAACAGGTGAGACATGTTTGTCTGCTTGAAAACACCGACAAAAACACAAAGCAGAAGCTAGTGTTGTGTTTTTACATCATAGTTGGTTGTATCCATAATCGCAGTACGGCATTTGAAGCGCGGTGCCCATGCAGGTTTGATTGCAAAAGAGGATGTGATGAGGGGCCAGAACGCACTTATTTCGCGGTGCAGCTTAAGGGCAAAGTCTTGCCCATTTATGACATTCTGAGCATGTTTGTTACTCAGAGAATTACGGGCAGATTGTTTAGCTCAGAAGCTCGAGTGGCATGTATTGAAATGTACGAAAGGGGTCATGCTGGTATATTTTGGGTATGCTTTTTCTCATACGGCTATACTTCTCTGCGGCGATTTTAGTGTCCCGCACGCACTATGGGTTTATCCGCAGACCTTTCGTGCTGGCCGCCTACTCCACTCTATGGCCCAAAAAGCTCACCTCACTCTCCTCAACACCCCCGGAGTACCCACTAGGGCGGGCACCTTCTCCCAACGCCACACCACCCCTGACCTCACTTACTGTGCTGGTCCTATAACACCTCAGTGGTCAGCTACTGTCGATACCCTTGTTAGTGATCACTATATTATTTTCATCTCCGTCCCTCTTCGAATACCCACCCGCAAGCAGCGCATTCGACATACTGACTGGCAGGCCTTTCGCTGTCTCCTCTCCTCTACCTCATCACGTCCTATGAGGAGTGGACCAATGCCCTTCTCCAAGCGGCTTCATCCTCTACTCGCACGGAGACCGCTGCATATCCCACTTTTTACCCCGATCCCCATCTCATCACGATATGGAGGCATCGCAAAAAGCTTCTCCGAACCGCCAGACTGCAACCCCGCAACATCCAACTGCAGACCACGCTTTCAAAGTTGCGAGACGATATCATGACATATTGTGCTACGCTTGAGGATTCTCGTTGGAATACCCTATGCAACAATCTTGACACGGCGCTCCATAAATAATCAACCTGGACTCTTTTTCGAACCCTCCTTGGTGGCAATCCTGCCCCTGCCCCGACTCTTGCCAAAGCCCTAGCCACAAAGTCTCCCGATGAGATTTTCAAAACCCTTGCAGATCTTTATCTCCCACCCCCTTTGTCCCCCTGTTACCCTGAATACACAGGCTGTGCAAGCAATGACCTCGACACCCCTTTTACTTTGCGCGAGCTTGAAGCTGCACTTCTTGCTAACGCCACTCGGTCGGCTCCCGGTAAAGATGAAATCACTTACTCCGCTCTTCGCAATCTTCCCGATAACGCAAAAGAGCACCTTCTCAACCTTTATAACACCGCCTCGGAAGAAGGCTCTCTGCCATCGTCCTGGACTTCCTCACTTATTTCTCTCATTCCTAAACCTGGTAAGCCTCCAGCCCTTTCAAATCTCCGGCCCATTTCTCTGACCTCCTGTGTCGGCAAGAAGATGGAAAGAATAGCGCTCACTAGGCTTAACAGGCATTTGGAGGTTTCAAACTCGCTCCCTCATACCTTTATTGGTTTTCGTTCCCGCGTATCTGCGCAGAACCTTTTCCTTATACTCCAGCATACTTTCTTAGCCTGTGGTAGCTCTCAGCTTCACGCCCTGGTCACAGACGATGTCCGCAAGGGATTCGATTGCGTCTCCCATGACCATATTCTTACCTGCCTCTCCAGCACCGGCTGCGGCTCCCGAATGTATAACTACATTCGAGCTTTTCTTTCCATCGCGAGGCCCGTTTCCGAGCATTGAACTTCACTTCTACACCCCACTGTCTCACCCGGGGTACCCCGCAGGGTGCCGTTCTTTCACCCACCCTTTTTAATATCGCCATGGCTCCTCTCGCGGCTCAGTTATCGTCTATTCCCGATCTTCAGCATTTTTTTACGCCGACGACATCACTCTGTGGTGCTCGCGAGGATCTCCTGGTCACGTTCAAGACACCATTCAGCAGGGATTGGATATCGTTTCTTGCTCCGAGAAGTCAGAACTCCTACTTCTGACTCACTCTGTTTATCAACGAGCTCACAACTCACTGATATCCCTTACTTTGGGCGGCTCCCCAATCCCCAAAGTTTCTCACTGCCGCGTTCTTGGCATGCCTCTGCACGCCGCAACAATGTCCGGACTCTCCATGCGGCTGTTGCTACCTGTCAGTCCGTCACCCATTTACTTCGCCGAGTTGTGAGACGGTCCTCTGGCCTGAGGGAAGCTCACGCCTGTCGACTGGCTCAGACGCTGGCTCTTAACAAATTCCTTTACTTTATACCATATCTTTCATTAACCCAGGGCCAGCTAGACACACTTGCAACAGCTCTTTACGGCCTTTATAAAGCTGCTCTTTGTCTTCCCATAACAACTTCCACCTATAAGCTTTATGCCACCGGGCTTTTTCATCCTCTTCGCAGTCTCCTTTCCTTCACCGTGACCGACAGATAGCTCGCCTCTCCGGCACAGTTCATGAACGCTGGCTTCTAAACCAGGCTAACATTTCTTCCATCCTGTCAGTCCCTCTGCCAACTCCTTCCCCTCCAGAGGCCACAAACCTCCGTATACTTCCTCTTCCAGCCAATATGTCACCGGTCCTGCATACTGGCCGCCGACATGCTGCTGCCTCTCATCATAGTCCGCCCTTCAATACCCATGGAGTCGCTTACACGGATGCCTAATATGTGGCTCCTTGTGGGTCCGGAAGCCAGGTCCTCTTTCATCCTCGTCTATCTACCCCTGTCACACACACTAGCGGCCCCTTTCTCCACCCTCCGGATATTATCTCGCTTGAGGTCCTCTCCATCATTCATGCAATTCAAAGTTTCCATTCTCTCCCATCTGTGCCTCAGTATATTATATACACTGACTCCCAGGCTGCTATTCGTGCCATTCAATCTAAAAGTCTAACACGTCATCTGTCCACGGAGCTCGAGGTTGCACTCGTTGCGCTGCAGCCCTCCCCTGTCTTCCTCCGATAGATCCCTGTACACTCGGGGATTGACGGCAATAAGCTGGCGAACCAGCTCGCCCGTTAAACTCGTAACCGGGCACCGTTTATCCCCTGGCCAAGATCCTTGGAGGGCGGATCGAGAGTGTCTCTTCGCGCCACCATCAGTAAATACTACAATACTGCTCGCTTAGACCGCAAGCTCAACCCCGACCCTCATCCTAATCTTTCCGTTCGGGAGGCTCATATCCTTCGGCAAATACAGTTGAACACACTCATAACCCATGCCCGGCTATATCTCTACAAATTCCGTCGCGATCCACCATGCCCCAACTGCCCTTCCCCTTGTGCCAACCTTTCACACTGCCTATTTTCATGTCCGGTTGCATTGCAATCGGGATCCTTTCCCACCTCTTCCCATACTATCTGGACCTGGGTGGACTGGTTGGTGCTGAGGGTGAAGAAGATCAGTGCCTGCTCGTCCAGCAGGCCATCGATGTATTAGGCGCCTAAGTGTTGCGCCTCAATAAAGTCTTGTACTGCTACTACTACTACTACTACTTTATCTGCGCTTGTCAACTCCTATTAGAGTCAAATACCATTGCGTGCGTCATTGTGCCAGCGTTTCTGTATGGTGAAGTACTTTTCTACAGCGTTCAAAACAATTGTATCGTAGTTATGACTTGTGAATATGGTTTGGTAATTTCATAATAACACGTGCAAGTATTGACATTTTTCAGACCATTCTGCTATGCAGTCCGGCGGCCCTTCTTACGGCAGCTACTGCTCTGTTTCGTGATTGATTGATTGATTGATTGTAACTTTAATAATTTCCACCGATTTAGGAGGCCTCCTATCCCCGCTCCTGGCACGCAGGCCTGAGGAACGGGTATGGAACCTCCGCGACTAAGGACTGGCGAATATATATTGGTTATTTGAGGCCTCAGCCGCCAGGCTGACGGCTTTTTGCTGGTCAGCGGGGACGTCGCTTCGCAGCAGGGTTACCCAGACTTCTCTAATTTTAATGTTGTCCCTAGCGCCCGGAGACTTAGGGCATTCCCAAGTCGAGGGTCCCCCTCGCTTCGCAGTCTTTACATTTATCATTTTTTCTCTCACAACCGGACAGGGTTTCGGAAATTTCCGGCTTGTAATCGCCGCCAGGCTATAGCATAATTATTATTTAAGCTAGGATCTGGTGGCGGCATAAGACGTCTTCCGAATCTAAAATTTTCGATTATTTCTTGATAGGTTTGCAAACGTTCGCCCATCGCCTGCAGTCGGGCGGCTCCCCGTTTGCCCGGAAGTAGAGATCTCGGGCTAAATCATGGGCCGCCTCGTTGCCGGGTACGGACGTATGTGCTGGGACTTAAATTAGGGTGATTTTGCGAACGATTTTAGCTACCGCTGCTAGAATGCGGGCGGCGTCTGGCGAGACCCTGCCTTTTCCGATATTCCAGAGAGCAGTTTTACTGTCGCTAAAAATCAATCTAGCCTTCGTTCCGACGCAAGCGAGCGCTATTGCAACCTCTTCAGCCGTGTCTTTGTTTCTGCTTCGGATGATGGCAGAGACGACTGGGGAAAATGCCAGGGCCTGCTACTCGCTCTGTAGCTGAGCCACCTCCGCTGCCGCGTGCAGACAGAAGAGAAAATAGAGAAGAAATAAAAAGAGGAGGGAGAAAAAGACGCGCGCCACAACAACAGCCGTCGTCCACCACCGAAACGGTGGCTGGTGCAATGACGGCCTACAACAAATAAAAATTCGTTGGCAGGCTAGCCCCCGTCGCAAGCGGCGGTGACCTACCTGTCCCAGCCCCATCCGAGGAGTAATACTGCACCAGGTTTCGGCCTGTCGCGTACTCCCGGGAAGGGCCACATTTACCCTTAAATAGTCGCGAAGAAGACGAAGAACGCACGGTCGCCAGAAGCCAATGCTTTCATTCCACTTTCGGTTCAGCCACATTGAACTCTTCTCACCTATATGTGGGCTAGTAGTGCTCTCGCGTCATACAAGTCTTAAAGGATGGGCTTAACTGTCCCAATAATGTAGTACCTTACACATATATGGCGTGCTAGGGGAATCATGGAGCAGGCAAGAGAAGCTTCCGCCGTCGTAATCGCAATACAACTAGGGCTAACCAGGGTTAAACCACAGCTAATTGTTGTGGAGCCGGCATACCAGCCTGACCAAATGGCTGATCAACACCCTGAGGGCGCCCTTCGGATAAGCAGCCGTCTGTTTAGACCATCACAAAGTTATCACTTGCCGGAAAGACCAGCTCCTAGTTCCTCGACACGTAAATTTGTTTTGTTTTGTTGTTGTTGTTTTCGTCAATAGAAGAAAAGCTAAGCAGACGCGTGGGCCGCCGTGGTGATGCAGTGGTAAGACGCCCGGCTACTGTGCTGGAGAACCCGGGTTCGATCCCGACCACGGCGGCTGCGTTTCAATGGAGGCGAACCGAAGTGGCGTCCGTCTGCTGTGCGATGTCAGCGCACGTTCCCCAGGTGGTCGAAATTACTGCGCAGCCTTGCACAACGGCTGCCCTTTCTCTCTTTCCATTTTCACTCCCACTTTCATTCCGTTCCCTTGCGGCGCGGTTCAGGTGCCCACAGAGCAAATGTGACATACATCGCCTTTTCCTTTCTGTGAACCAATTATCAGTGTCCCGCCATATCCTCGGTCAACCACCTCCCGCCAATGGAATGTTCGAGAGTTTTTCGCTTGCATCGCCTTTTCCTTCCTGTGAACCAATTATCAGTGTCCCGCCATATCTTCGGCCAACCACTTCCCGCCAATACAATGTTCGAGATTTTTTCGCTCGCAACTCCGACAACGAGAACGACCACACCGACGCTGGGTGTATGATAAAAACGGTCAACGTAAATCTCATGCGTAATTAGGATAATGATTATGATGTCTTATGTCCTAATGGGACATACTCACAGCGAGTCATTGACCAGGGCGCATTGCAGATATAAAAGGCTTGTGGGCGTAATTTTCACCCATCATGCGGGTACTAAGCGTTCCTTTCCTCAAACATCCACATCCCTTTGTTAGCTCTCACGTCCTCTTTCATTAATAATGAGCCTTAAAGTTAACAATTTGATAAAAAATATCGAACTGAGTGCTATTACATGCAAACCAGGAGGCTGGCGAATAAAATGCTTAAGTAGGCTACCTAAGGTGTGCAAAGAGAGCAATCGCATTTAGGGCGCTTAGTAAGATAAAAGCAAGGGTCACATTACTTAAAATTTCACAGAAAGAACCGAACTCAGCGCGATTACTTCTAACCAGGAGGTTGTCTAAGATGTGCAAGAAGAATAACCGCATATAGGGTGCTTAGTAAGATAAAAGCAAGGGTCACTTAACACATGCAAACCAGGCGGTTGGCGATTACTTATATCGGCTAAGATGGGCAAAGAGAATACTCATATTTAGGGCGCTTAGTAAGACAAAAACAAGGGTCACATTAGAGTCGGCGGACGAGATATAGACTCCCTTGATGGGGCTGGGACAGGTAGGTCACCACCATTTGCGGCGGTGGCTTGCCTGCCACCGAATTTCTACCGGTTGTAGTGCAGGCCGTCACTGCACCCGCCACCACTTCGGTGGTGGACGACGGATGTTGTTGCGGCGCGCGTCTTTCTTTACCTCTTCCTTTTCATTCTTCGCTATTTTCTTTTCTGTCTTTCCACTATCACTTCCACCTTCCTCCCTTCCCTTACGGCGAGGTTGAGGTGTCCACAGAAAACAAGTGAGACAGTTACCGCACCTTTCCCTTCCTATAAATAAATCAGTAACTCAATCTCTTCTCTCTGCACGATGCAGCGGAGGTGGCTCAGCTACAGAGCCAGTAGCGGGCCCGTGCATTTTCTTTTCCTTCTTCCTACAACCACAACAACTAAATGCTCTTGCTCGTGTTTGTATTAATAGTTATGAAAGCAGCCCTTGTCTGATAATAAATGCACTTCGTCAACTGTCTCCCCGCCGTTCACACTCATGAAACAGCTTAGCCGATCAGAGCGATGGCACAACGTTCGGCGACTTGGCTAGTCTCTGACCCTCCGAATCAGAGTTTCCGCAGTCCAACTGCTGCTGCTGCTGCTTGCCATGAATTGATATACAAAACTAGGGTTAATAAGTTCGCCGATTAGCTTCGAAATAGAGCATTGATGTGGAAAATTATCACTTAAGATGACAAATTGAAAATGGACGTCTCACTGGGTCCAATCACGCTTATAAGTATCTATCAAAATATTTTATTTTCAGTGTTACAACCTCCCTCATTCATGCCATGTGCACCCTACGCATATTTTATTTTCATTTGTCACATTTTTCTTTTTATCTCATTGACTTGTACCATCTGCACCCACAGCGCATCTTTCAGTTGACGCACATTGGTTTAAGCAAATATTGTTGGATGCTCAAGCTTCGCACTTAGAGCAGACGTGAAGCGCCTCTTAAAGCTTTTTTTTTTTTCATTCCGCGACTGCTTTAACATATTTTGTTAATGTTGGCTTTTTGGGAAATGAAAGTATGTATGCGGTTCAGCGCTTTTAACATTGTCTTTTGAATCTGCAGTGAAAGCTTCATATTTTTCTTTAGGCAGTTTTTGGGGAACGTAGAACGCAATACTTCAGTTTTCAGCTGACACCTACACTTGTCAGAGGTGCACATGTCCTCGGTTTTAATCATTGTTGCAAAATAGCCTTGAAGATGGCTTGACGATTGATGCCACAGAAGCATCGAAATTATATGACAACACCCACAGCTCTGCACAAGGCGGGCAAACAAATTTCATACAAAATCACGGGAGCCCTGCGAAAAGTTTTTCGATTGGCGTTATGACAACGGCGATGTGGTTTCCGCTGAGCGAGTTTTATCCGCTTCGCGTAAAACATTTCTCCTTCTTCTAGGCTTTATGACAAAGTGACAGGAAGTGCCAAAACGCATATACAACGTCCATGGAGCGCCAATAATAAGTCATGGATGCATGCACGCTTGAAGGGCGTGAATGAATTCCACGTAACGATATGCTTGCGCTCATGCGTTGATTCTGGGCAACATACCTAGTGGTTGGAGGAGGGTCCACGGGTTCAATCGGCAAGGCTTTGGGACGGGGCGTATTAGCCCTAGTATCCTGATCAGGTCCCGTTGCGAATCAAGTCTTCTTCTCCTTCCTCGTTATAATCTCCCTGTGTTCGGAACCACGTGCTTCCTCTTCTTCACTCCTCACTGCGCTGGCCAAGCGAGAGTTTCGTTTTTTTTTTTATGCTCTTTGGCGTGTGCCTCTATTTGTCACGCTATTCTTCGCCTTCTGAAAAAAAAAATCTACTTCCGCATAGTGCCCCTACCCTTCAAAGTACCGATAGGACAGCCTAAACAGCAGCATGTTTATCAAAGGACCATTGGTGGTTCCGAAGACGGGCATCTGGGAAAGAGATATTCGCGTTTATGATGCCAAAAATGAATAATATATTCCTCGTCCTTCGCGCTGTTATTCCAAAAAGAATAATATATTTATTGAATGACCTAATAAAAATACATAGTTAGCCTTCATTTGAAGAAGATATCGTTTTAGGAAGATTTAATAAAATTTTAGCATGCTTTCTTATTTGGCATAGGAGCATTACTGTGCATATAGCGGCTTCTCAACATATTCCAGAGAAGGATGGCGGGGTTCCCACCATCCAATAAATTTTCCAACATAGCCCCCATGCAAAATATATCTTAGGCCTTTAATAGCGAACTGACACACAGAAAATATCAAACGTTTGAATGCGCTCGTTGAGTGCGCTCATAAAAAGCAATGCCAATTCAGTCAGAAAGACACCTAACAGAAGCAAGACTTTGGATGGATGGATGGATGGATGGATGGATGGATGGATGGATGGATGGATGGATGGATGGATGGATGGATGGGCGGGCGGGCGGGCGGGCGGGCGGGCGGGCAGGCAGGCAGGCAGGCAGGCAGGCAGGCAGGCAGGTAGGTAGGTAGGTAGGTAGGTAGGCAGGCAGGCAGGCAGGCAGGCAGGCAGGCAGGCAGGCAGGTAGGTAGGTAGGTAGGTAGGTAGGTAGGTAGGTAGGCAGGCAGGCAGGCACGTAGGTAGGTAGGTAGGTAGGTAGGTAGGCAGGCAGGCAGGCAGGCAGGTAGGTAGGTAGGTAGGTAGGTAGGTAGGTTCATAGATAGATAGATAGATAGATAGATAGATAGATAGATAGATAGATAGATAGATAGATAGATAGATAGATAGATAGATAGATAGATAGATAGATAGATAGATAGATAGATAGATAGATAGATAGATAGATAGATAGATAGATAGATAGATAGATAGATAGATAGATAGATAGATAGATAGATAGATAGATAGATAGATAGATAGATAGATAGATAGATAGATAGATAGATAGATAGATAGATAGATAGATAGATAGATAGATAGATAGATAGATAGATAGATAGATAGATAGATAGATAGATAGATAGATAGATAGATAGATAGATAGATAGATAGATAGATAGATAGATAGATAGATAGATAGATAGATAGATAGATAGATAGATAGATAGATAGATAGATAGATAGATAGATAGATAGATAGATAGATAGATAGATAGATAGATAGATAGATAGATAGATAGATAGATAGATAGATAGATAGATAGATAGATAGATAGATAGATAGATAGATAGATAGATAGATAGATAGATAGATAGATAGATAGATAGATAGATAGATAGATAGATAGATAGATAGATAGATAGATAGATAGATAGATAGATAGATAGATAGATAGATAGATAGATAGATAGATAGATAGATAGATAGATAGATAGATAGATAGATAGATAGATAGATAGATAGATAGATAGATAGATAGATAGATAGATAGATAGATAGATAGATAGATAGATAGATAGATAGATAGATAGATAGATAGATAGATAGATAGATAGATAGATAGATAGATAGATAGATAGATAGATAGATAGATAGATAGATAGATAGATAGATAGATAGATAGATAGATAGATAGATAGATAGATAGGGATGAGGATGGAAGGCAGGGATGTTAACCAGAAAGGCCTGCATTTGGCTACCCTACACTGGGAAAAAGGGATGATTAAAAAGGGGAATAGAAAGGGGACCTGGCGCACAGTCAGTTTGTCACACAACCCGGTGGCTGTTAGAAAACTAATTAGGCCCTGTATGCCTTAAAGGCGGTCGACTGCCGTGATCACGGACCAAGGATCCTATCGGCCGTTGAAGGGTGACGATCGAGGCGTTCAAGCGCACAACGTAGCTTATGCATTTCACTCAAAAACGCAGAGCATTCACATAACAGATGCTTGATTGGCTCTCCATAGCTACAATTTTCGCAGGCAGGGCTGTCGGCTGTTTCAATCCTGAAAGCATACTTGTTGGTGAATGCAACGTCGAGCCATACACGGCACAGCAACATAGCTTCTCGAGGAGCAATCCGATGGCGAAGGCGGAGGTGCAGTTCAGGATCCAGTGCCCTGAGGCGGTGGTTGCAAACCTTCCCCGTGTTCCACGCTGAAACTGTGATCTCCAGGGCCAAAGCGAAGCGCACATGCTGCATCAACCCTCGATATGGGGATTTTAGCTTATATGCCATCGCGGGGGAAGAACGGGCAGCCTCGCCAGCCTGGTGGTTTCCTTTGATGCCGCAGTGTCCTCGCAGCCACTGAAAAATAATATTGTGACCTTTCAATACTGCGTCGTGGTACAGCTGGCGGATCTCTCCAACGTAAAAAGCTACAAAATATAGTACGGTAACTATAGTACTCCGCGTACGTAGAAACAGCCATAATATCAGTTAAAAACAATCGCACAAAATCCGACATTGGCATTTGAATTAAATAACGTGCCCAAATGAATCATCGGAGTTTAACTCAGCTGTTAATATTGACCACCATCTTCCGGCTGCGACATGTTACGTACGTCCTTGACAATAGGTATACACATAATTTATTACGAAATGGCAGTTTTCTCGACTCGGTATATACCAATGCAACACACCAGATTTCGGCATTATCATCATCATCATTATCAGCCTGACTACACCCACTGCAGGGCGAAGGCCTCTTCTATGTTTCGCCAATTAACCCGGTTCTGTGCTAGCTGCATCAACTTGACCCCAGCGAACTTCTTAACCTCATCCGCCCACCTACCTTTCTGCCGCCCCCCGCTACGTACGCTTTCCTTCCCTTGGAATCCAGTTTGTTACCGTAAGCAACCATCGGTTATCCTCTATTCACTCTACATGTCCCCCCATGCCCATTTCTTAGAATGTCAGAACCTAGAATGTCAGGAACTTGACTTATTTCTCTCACTCCCCCTGCACGCTTCATATCTCTTAATGTTACCCCTACAATTTTTCGTTCCATAGTCCTCTGCGTTGTCCTCAACTTAAGTACAACCCTCTTGCTTAGCCTCCACGTTTCAGCCGCATAGGTGAGTACAGGTAACATGCAACTGTTGTATACTTTCCTCTTGAGCGATACTGGTAAGCTGCTAGTCATAATCAGCGAGTGCTTGCCAAATGCGCTCCATCCCAATATTATTCTTCTTGTCATTTCCTTTTCATGGTCCGGATCTGCAGTTACTACCTTTCCTAAGTACACATATTCGCCTACTACATCCAGTGCATCGCTACCAAATGTAAACTGCAGTTCCTTCCCGAGGCTGTTCAACATTACCTTAGTCTTTTCCATATTGATTTTCAAGCCTAGCTTTCTACGCTTCCTGTCTACGTCATCAATCATTATTTGCAGTTCATGCCTCGAGTTAGATGAAATCGCAGATTACTGAGGTATTCTCTATCTACCCTTATCACTAACTGCTCCTATTCCAAGTCTCTGAATACTTCGTCAAAGCAAGCTGTGAATAGTACTGGGGAGATTGTGTCTCCTTGTCTAACTCCTTTCTTTATGGGAATTTTGTTACTTTCTTTATGCAGATCTATGGTTGCTGTGCAGTCACTATATATATCTTCCAGCACTTTCACGTATGGCTCGTCTATCCCCTGATTTTACAATGCCTGCATCACCGCCGAGGTTTCTACTGAGTCACATGCTTTTTGTACTCAACGAATGCTATATATAAGGGCTGGTTATAGTCCGAGCATTTTTCTATACCTCTTTGATGGTACGGATATAATCGATAGTCGAGTACCGTTTCCGAAAACCTGCTTGATCCTTTGCTTGATTGCACTCTTAGGTTGCCCTGATTCTATTAGTCATTACCTTAGTAAATACCTTGAACTTAACAGACAGTAAGCTGATTGGTCTAATTTTTAAGGTCCTTAGCGTCCCCTTTCTTATGAATGAGGACAATGTTTGCATTCTCTCATGGCTCCGGTACCGTCGATGACACCAGGCCCTGCGTATACAGGGTGGCCAGTTTTTCTAGTATGATATCCCCCCCGTCCTTCAACATCCTCTCCAGCTGCTTTCCCCCTTTTCATAGTGTCGATTGCTTTCTTTACCTCTTCCTTCGTCACTGGTGGAGCGTCTGACTTTTCTCTACCGCAAATCTCGTTATGGTCCTGACTATGGCTACTGTAGAGATCAGTATAGAACTCCTGGGCTACTTTGACTATTTTGTCCATATTCGTGAAGTTGCCGCCTTGTCCCTTAGCGCATGCACCTGGTTTTTGCCTATGCCCAATTTCTTCTTTACCGCTTTAAGGCTTCCCCCGTTCATAACAGCCTTCTCAATTTTCTCCATATTATGAACTTGGGCTTCAAAACCTCGGCGCTCGGTTGCAGACACTCGATAGGGGCGCTGGAGCAGAGGAGCATGGGAACCGGTGTCATTGTTGTGGGCAACAGTTGATGTGCGGCTTAAAGAAGGCTGATGAGAGTCGAATGATAGCAGAACTGAAGAAGAAGAAGTGAGGCCCAGGAAGACTGGCATCGATGAAGCGGAGAAAAACATTGGCAGAAGACTGGTCCAGCGCAAGAACAGGTGCTGTGAGTGCAGCCAAGTCAGCGGGCTGCGAAGAGGGAGTTTCGTCAACGGTGATAATAGAATCCATGAGCTGGATGGTGCCCAGGCATTCACCGCGACGCAGGGATACGGGAAATGAGAACGATTAGAAATCCAGAGCGCGGCAAGGCCAGCTGATATAGAAAGTACGGCATAAGGCAGGGGAAAACTTTTGCGGTTAGGAAGATTGGCGATGGTGTAAAAAGGACATCGGTACTGCGAGAAAAAGCACAAGCGGAGGGCACAAGAACGAAAGAGTACGCAGGGAGGTCAATATCTTCGGCAACGACGACTTTGGAGAAAAAACGTCGGGCGATGGTTCGTCAAGCGCAAAAATCTCCAGTTCGGCACGAGCACAGTTTATCACCGCTTTATGACGCGACAGAAAATCCCAGC
This sequence comes from Amblyomma maculatum, assembly GCF_055883805.1. Classification (NCBI taxonomy): domain Eukaryota; kingdom Metazoa; phylum Arthropoda; class Arachnida; order Ixodida; family Ixodidae; genus Amblyomma; species Amblyomma maculatum. Next base: position 155,246,205 of record NC_139353.1, on the reverse strand, counting down.
CCAAGATAAGGTCATACACGCAGGAAGGCAAAACGACGAACTCGATTGCGTTAACAACTTCCTCAATGAGGACTCGTGCTGTGCACACTGCTATATTTGCAGTGCACAGCGAGAATCCTGAGATTGGTGTCGTCACTTTGCGCAATGAACAGCAAAGACTTGCAGCCATGGCAGAAACAGCAACGCCGGTGTCGACCAGAGCTAGTACGACAACGCCTTCCACATAAACTTCAAGATTTTCGGGAGATACCTGGGGCCTTTGACAGTTCACTGGTTGCGCAGTTCTCGCCTCAGGAACTGCGGCATTCAGTTTTCCTCTTGCGCAAAATTGGAACGCCGCCGCAGAGGAGTTAGAGAACGGCGACGCGGCGAGGTTGAGCGGCGAGGAGAAAAGGTGGCACGGCCATCCGCGACGGAACTTGCAGATGGATCGTCAGCCGCGTACTGATTTCGCGGCTGCTGCCAGGAAGCTGACATTTGGCGCGGTAGGAAATCATCGTGAGTGCGATTCCGGTAGTACCGGAAAATATGGCCAGCAAACCCGAAGGAATAACCGATGGGACGGTTATCAGTGGTTCGCCATGGATTGCGTCGCTGCGAACGAGTAGAAATAAAAGGGTGCGGCGCTTGACGAAATTCCTGTACAAGAGCTGGAGGCGTAGCGTTGACCAAAGGGTAACTAGGTGGCCCTGGTCGGGCAGCGACGACAGCGTACGTCAGCGGTGCGACAGGAGCGAGTGTCATTGGTGAAGCGATAGGAACGTCGCTGAACAGCTGGGGCAGGCTGGGGAATGGGCGCTGGCGGAGCGACAGACGGAAGGGCCTCCGCCACGCGGTCGGCGATGACCTGCCGAAGAGGCGCCACATTTTGGGATAGCTCGCAGTTCGTGGGCAGCAGTGCTATTTGGCGAGCCACCTCCTCCCGGATAAAATCTTTGAGCTGCTGTAGCAGCGTGGAGCTCCCAAATGCAGAGGAGAAACCATAAAGTGATTCGACTGGCTCGGGAGGAGGTCGAGTGATGAGATGCTGCTTGCGCAACTCATCCTAGCTCTGCCAAAGGTTGACGACGTGGGCAATAGTTTTCAAATCGCGGGACGTTAACATTTGAAATGCGTCATCTTCGATGCCCTTCAGAATGTTTTATCTTTTATTTCTCGCACATCTACGCATTTACGCGACTGCACAGATGGAGCACATCTTCAATGTAACTTGTAAATTTTTCGCCAAGACGCTGTCGTCGCTCTTGCAGGCGTTGTTCGGCGCGGAGCTTTCGTACAGCAGGACGACCAAAGACGGTTCTAAGATTGGCCTTGAATGAGTCCCAAGTCGTGATATCGGCTTCGTGGTTACGATACCACAAGTTGGCAACACCGGTCAAATAAAAGATGACGTTTGTTAACTTTGCGGCGTCGTCCCACTTATTATACGAGCTCACTCGCTCGTACGACTCAAGCCAGTCATCACAGTCTGTGTCGTCGGTCCCGCTGAAGAGCGCAGGGTCTCGCTGGCGTAAGGAGCCAGAGCATACAACCGGCGGGGTCATGGGGGGGGGGGGGGGGCGATGCGAGTTACCGGGAGCGTGCGGGTGCGAAGATCCAGCGTGAGGCAAGGATCTCAGGTCGCCCCTCCACCAAATGTAGACGTACGTCGAGGACGGCGGGGAAATGGGGCGATCAAGACCAGCGCAATCTGCGCGATGGCAATTCCACAACTGGTTCCTTTTCGTCAGTGTCTAGCGAAAAGGGCCATCTTCTTCTTCACATTCTTTCTTATATCGGCCACTTTGTGCTTATTGATAACCTTTGATATCTCGGCCAATTCTATCTTGTCTAATGGATTGGAAGCCTTCATACGCTGGCGTCTCTTTAGACAGCTTACCGCTATCCTCTCTAACTATCCTACCACCTACTTCCACAGCGCACTCAGTAATGATATCTCTGAAATTATTGTTCATTGCTTCTAGGGTAAGATCACCATCCTCGGTTAGAGCTGAATATCTATTCTGTAGCGAGATCCTGAACTCTTTTGCCCTCCCCCTCAATATTAATTCGTTGATGGATTTCGTTCTTGCTAATATGTTGCGTTCCTCCTTCAGATTTAGACTAATCCGGGACCTCACCATCCTGTGGTCACTGCATCGCACTTTCCCGATTACCTCTACATCTTACATAATGGCTGGGGTTGAACACAGTATGAATTCAATTTCATTTTTAGTCTCCCCATTAGGACGTTTCCATGTCCATTTCCGGTTGTTCCCCTTGCTGAAGAAGGTACTCATGATTCTTAAGTTATTACGCTCTGCCAACTGAACTAGTAACCCCCCCCCCCCCTGCTATTCCTAGAACTAATGCCATAGTCACCTACTACCTGGTCTCCTGCCTGCTTTTTCCCTACTTTGGCTTTGAAGTCGCCCATTAGTGCAGTATACGGCGTCTTTACACTTCGCATTGCCGATTCTACATCTTCGTAGAAGCTTTCAACTGCCTGGTCATCATAACTACATGTAGGTGCATAGGCCTGTACAACCTTCCTTTCATACCGCTTATTAAGCCTAATTATGATGCCGCCCACCCTCTCATTATTACTATAAAATTCATCTATATTACCCGCTATATACTTATCGACAAGGAACCCTACTCCTAGTTCTCGCCTCTCCGGTAAACCCCGATAACACAGTATATACCCATCCTTCAGTGCAGTATGTGCCTCATTCGGCCCCCTAACCTCACTAAGCCCTATGACATCCAATTTTATACCCTCTAGTTCCTCTAACAACACTGCTAAATTAACTTCACTAGTTAGGGTTCTAGCGTTAAACGTTGCCAGGGTCAGTTCCTAATGGCGGCCTGTCCAGCGGAGCCAGAAATCCTTAGCACTCCCTGCGGCGTCACAGGTCTGACCGCCGCCTTGGTCAGATGTTCCGCAGCCGCTGGTGACTGAGAGCCGGGGATTTATCCGACTAATCTTGGAAGGTTGAGGCCAATTACTGCACCAGGGTGGCCAACTCCTGTTTTGGTGAGGGCGTCTGCTGCCGGAGGTATTCACCTGCATGATGCCGCACCCCGAACTTGTGTATGCAATTCCATCGACACGCGGATTGCTTTTTTTTTTTTAATCCCGTGTAGAATTGCGCGGCACCTGAACTCGAACCCCGGTCCTCTTGCATGCGAGGCTGATGTTCTACCGCTACTCCTGCGCTGCACTGTTTGGGCATACGATGGTCCAATATTGGAAAATGCTAGCACCAAAGTCGGACCTGCATTGGCTCGTCGGGTGTACTTTTGGAGTTGTAGTTTATTTCTTTATTTTACAAAAAAGGGGAAGCCAAGGCAAAAGGTGGCAAGCCTGACTGGGCCTTGGCTCCCAAAACAGACAACAGCAGACAACAGCACACATCTCTAGTGTATCTAAAATATTAAAAAAATATTATGCAACACTTACATACGATATATAAAAGGTATCAATACATGCAGTATTCTTTGGATATTCAAATCAACAGACCACGCACTCAATAACATAAATTTCATAGCAAAAAATATTTACACAAAAACGATTGCATATGAGAAAAATACAGTTACTACTACCATTAAAATTATAGGGGATATTCATTGAAATATTATTTTAAGTTCTTTTTAAATACCCTAGGTACCAATAAAAATTCCACATTTGCTGTGTTGTTGATAAGGGATGGCACCTGAAAAGGTAATTTCTGTTTTCCATAGTTGGTTCGAGTAATAAGTACAAGTTGTTTTCGTGTTCGCAGATCATACGTTACCGTAGATCTATCAGGTATTATGGTGAATGCACTGCAGAAGACGAAAGTAGTAAATCTGATTAGCGGCTAATATGGCATATTTTTTAAATAAGGGTTCTGTACGCAAGTCGCGCGGTATACCGTAATAACCTTCAATGGCTCGAAGGGTTTTTTTTAGAACAAGGAACTTATTAATATTTGTAGAAGTTGTGGTTTTCCATATGAGAATACAGTATGTTGGCTTGGAATAAAAAAGAGCAAAATGAATTGAAAGTTTTAACCAAACGGGTATCAAATTAGAAATTCTGTAAAGACATCCTACAATTCTGCTCAAGTATTTTGCTAAATTTAAAATGTGCATATTCCATGAAAGGTTTTCAATGAACCAAACGCCTAGAAACTTGTGATTCGTAACTTGCTTTATAACGTTGCTGTTATATTTAATTACTATACTACATTGAAGAGTGGTGTTGATTGGCCTAAATATGATGTAGGTAGTGTTAATAAGATTCAAACTGAATTTATTTGCCGTCAACCAAATCTCTAAATTATTTAAATATTCATTTACCGTAATTTCTAATCTAGACAAGGCACAGTCGGTAAAAAAAAAAAAAAAACATTGGTATAATCCGCGTACATGATCAAATCAGGTCAGTTAGGAATATTGTGATATCATTAATAAACACTATAAATAACAGTGGTCCCCAAATTGATCCTTGGGGAACGCCTTGTCGTAGAACCATGTTAGTAGAGCAGCAGTTATTACCTCGTACAAACTGTAGCCTGTTCCACAGATAACTTCTTAATAAATCTAGTGGCACACCACGGACTCCGTAATCAGCCAATTTACTTAATAAAATATCATGTTGTAAATAATCAAATGCTTTTCGAAAATCCAAGAATAAACCAAGGGTATATTTCCGACATTCAATGTTATCAATTATTTTTTATTTTATGGTTACCAATGCTTGTTCAGCGCACCTTCGCTTCACAAACCCATACTGAAAGCTGGTTATAATGCTGTATTTGTGAAAGAACTTTTCGAGCCCAGTATTGAATGCTCCTGGAACACTTTGGATAATACAGGCAATGTGGAAATTGGACGATAATTAGAAATTTCATTCTTATTTCCACCTTTATGTACCGGGCATACTCTAGCTATCTTTAATTGATTAGGGAACGTTCCAGTTTGAAGCATTAGGTTAATGGTATACGTCAGGACACCACATATAAGCATTGACACGTGTTTTAGTGGCGATGCTTTGATATCATCATGCTCTGTTGATGCCTTATCTTTCAAGTTTTTAATTAAGCCATTGACTTCTTTTGTAGTTGCAGAATAAAAGTTAACAGAGTTTGGTAATGGATTAATCAAATTTGAGTACATTGTACATGAGACTGGATTATTGAAAGCTGCGTTGCCAACGTTAACAAAGAACTCATTCATAGCTGTGGCTAAGTCGGTGCCAGTCATTATCCCATTGCTCTTAGTTACTTCTAAGTAATCGGAGCGCGTTTTTCTATTGAGCAAATTATTTACTTGATTGCTGGAACAGCGTTATGCCAATATTGGCTCGTCGTACAGCGAGCTTGGCACTACCAGTAAATAATGGTGCATTTTACTCGCTTATTTAAAATAATATGTTTGGGGCTCTTGCACTCACGTAAATAGTGCATAATTATTATATAACGCGCAGTGCATCGTGTGATCCTTCACCTGGCCAGAACAACCTACGACTCTCCGCACTTGGTGATGTTCGCAACGCACTCATGGCTTGTGTGCAGAACGCGTCCACTCTTTCATATATAATAAGTGTTCAAATAAACTTTTTTTAAATATCCACACGGCTAGGGTGCGCTTGGACCCGCGCTTGGAGCGTTGTAGGCTCCCAGTAGGCTGTCTGCATGCTCCTGGGTTCACAGAAGAATTTGGTGGGTTACCTCGTACATGGCTGGCATTTAAAAGTAGTTCCTCATATAACTGCCGAGGTGAGCTACAACAGGAGCACTTGGGGTTGTGCAGCCCCTGCTGTAACCACGTTGACTCCCTGTGGAAACGTTTTGGGCAAGCCCCAATTGGAATCAACACTTTAAAGCCCGCATCGGGCCTACGTAGTTAGTGAAGAGGTTAACGAAGAATAAAAATGCCTGTCTGCGGCTGCCCAGATGTCCATCCAAAGTAGGACCGAAGGGGGAACTGGATTTGATATGCACATCAAGATAAGCACGCTGAATGAGGGCAGCCCAATTTTGGCTACCTACCTTCGTCCTTAATGGGACCAAGTCTGCCTATATGGGCAACCCACTGTAGGACGACTGGGGCTGCATTGCAAGCCCCTCATTGGTCTCCTTAAGGAGCTGGGTTTCCTTGACCCCGCCGGGGTGGTGCAGTGGTAAGACGCCCGACTACTGTGCCGGAGCACCCGGGTTCGAACCCGACCTCGGCGGCTGCGTTTCGATGGAGGCGAAACGAAGAGGCGTCGTGTGCTGTGCGATGTCAGCGCACGTTAAAGATCCCCAGGTGGTCGAAATTACTCCGTAGCCGTCCACTACGGCTCCTCTTTCTCTCTATCCACTTTCACTCCCATCTTCCTCCCTCCCCTTACGGCGCGGTTGTGGTGCCCACAGAAATCAAGTGAGACAGTTACCGCGCCTTTCCCTTCCTATAAATAAATCAGTTCAAATAAATCAGTCTACAGAAAACAAGTGAGAAAGTTACCGCGCCTTTCCCTTCCCATAAATAAATTCATCAGTTTCCTTGAGATAACAAGGAATGCAGGCTGAATGAGGGCAGTCCTACTTGAGCTAGCTGCATCGGTCCCTGCAATGACCAATTCGGGTAAATGTGGGCAGTCGACAGGGGACCCCTGAAGCCCGCGTTGCAAACCTCACATTGGTGCCTCTAGGAATCGCACGGGATGCCCCCATTGGACCAACCGGGGGTCGCGCTTCAGAGTCCACTTAGTGCAACTTCGGCACATCTTTGGGAAGCCCGTTCAAGCCTAACCGAAAGATGGAAAAAACAGCACTATAACAGGTGCCTCCAAAAACGCATCCTTGAACTCACAACACAAACCGCTGATATGCCGCTCAGCTAGCCGACACTGACTGGCTATACAGGTGAAGCACGGCTGCGCGCCAGATGTCTGGCAGCAATACGTGAGGCTTATTCTACGCTCTCATCGATCCAACTCAAAAACACAAGGGTGCACTCCAGGCCGCTTGTATAGGGTCATGCGAATCTTTACAGGAACGACAACACAGTTAGCGCACACGCTCAGGACCTATTGCAGTTGTTACCAGCTTCCCTATGAAGTGGTGTGGCAGGACTCTGACAGAAGAGGTCCTGGTGGTGATGGCGTCTACATGTAAAACAGGTGCATCATGGGCAGCATGTTGTGGCCTGCAACATGGAGCTTCTCCCTTTCGAAATAGGCCGCAAATGACGCTGCCATAGTCATTGGTTCACATGAAGGGAAAGGCGCAGTATCTGTCACACTTGCTATGTGCACACCTGAACCGCGCCGTAAGGGAAGGGATGAAGGTGGGAGTGAAAGTGGAACGAGAGAAATGTAGAGGATCTTTGTATTCAGTTCCGCATTCACGTTGCTTTAAGGCCATCGGAGGCAAGTTGGATCCTGCGGGAACAATACGCTCCTGACATGTGGTGGGCCTGAGTTGCGACAACACCTCGCCCTCCTAAGTTTTTCCGTAATCGATGGTTATCAAGTACAATGGTAACAATTGCGTCCAAAGGGCTTCGATATACATCGGGTTATCCTTTGCACAAGTCTTACGCAAACTATACCTGGGAGCAATAGACACATTAAAACCTGGAAAGCTTCACCGGACAAATGTAGGAAGGGAATGTCGGTATGTGGATGAATTTCTAGTAATTGTGGTGGGATCACCAGACATTCCGGCGCTCTTGCACCTTGCAGCTGCTGGTAAGATTTCATTTTCATGTCAAATATGTCACCTCTGTTTTCTTAGTTGAATTTATTAGTAATATTGTAGCATATGCGCTAACGACGAAGACACGTAGAGGTTTGAGAGAATGAAGAAGACAGGTGCGAACGCGAACGGTTGGTGCTGCGAGTAGTGACGTGGAGAAGATATCCTATCCTGTGGTTCACTCAAGGTGTTCGGTGCCTGGTGCTTCTTCGTGGTGAGGCCTTTCCACGTTCAGGGGGGTTTTGGTCAGGGTTCAGGCTAGCTTTCTAGGAATTGGTAATGTAAAGGTTTCATTACCTTGAACACAGGCATGTCTTTTACCTCCCCGGGAGGGGGCTCGGCAGATTGGTTCGCCAGCCGGTCGATTGAAAGCTTGCCTCTGGATTCATTTGCTAAAATGGTGTCGACGTGATTCCGGTTGCACTCATACCGATAGGCGATCGAATGCTGAAAATGAAAAATCCGAAAACTATTCAGCAGCATCTCAAGAGTCTCACGAACCACTATTTTGACATCTCTGAGGTGCGACCTTTCGGGAGACGAGGTATAGTTTGCAAATCTGCAAACATTATTTGTGTGTCAGATTTGCTAAGCAGAAGTTCTTTTACCGAGATTCCTGTCAAAGCCTTTATTCCTGAACAGCTGGCTTACACTAAGGGTATTGCGCGTGGAGTGGATCCTGCATCTACTGCTCAAGAAATTTTGGAGGAATTTCAGGACGCAGGAGCTGGTGCTCTTTCAGTGTATCGCTGCTCTCGCATGGTGGCCGGGGTGCGTGTTGCTACAGAGTCAGTTATAACAACCTTTGCCGGTCTCATGTGTCCATCTGAGCTGAAAATTTGGCCAATTGTCTATCGCATTGACCCGCTACGTCCTAGCCCCTTCAATGTACCAGCTGTTGGCGATTTGGACACAGTGGAAGAGCGTATAAGTCTGCGACTACATGCAGGCTGTGTGGGGAAGGACGCTCTTCTGATAGCTGTACCGCTGAAAAACCTAGCTGTTGCCTATGTAGTAACGAGCCCTCGGCTGATGACGCCAGTTGTGTGAAACGTTCTTAGGAGCAGTCGTTGCTAGAATTAATTCAAGAGAATCGTTGCTCTCGAGCAGATGCTTATGCCCTTCTTGATCAGAAAAGGTACACTTATGCCAACTGTGTGCGCCCTTTTACTCCAGACTTTGAAGCCACGTTGTCTACCGGAATTGTAACAACGGTTGAAAAAGCACTTTCTGTCGTGGTTGACCGTATGCTTACCAGCTTTACTGAAGCCTTGTCTGGTATTGTTGGTAGCCAGTCATCTTGCTCATCTGAACCTGTGCTGACTCCAGCATCTATTTCATCTGAAACCTGTGCTGAAAGTTTAAACGAAGCTTCTCCTAGTGCTGGCTCAAGTGCAGCCCATCGACAGTGTCCCTGTAAGCATTTCTCGCAAAGGTGTTTGCTCTAATGACGTTAAAATAGCATGCCCTACAAAGAACCGCCGCGCTTCTACCTAACCCTCTAAATCCTCAATTTCCCAGACCAAAGCTAAAAAAGGGCTTTCCAAAGTTTTACCGCAATCCGATGTGTTAAAAGAGGCTGTTGCGGCCTCAATTTCAGGTACGTAATCATGGCATGTGTACAAGTTCTTCAGTGGAATTGTCGCTCTATTGTATCTTCACTTCCAGATTTATATCTTCTTCTAACACATAAGCCAGACATAGTACTCTTGCAAGAAACTTGGCTCTCCCCCGCGAAGTCATTTACCTTAAAGAAATTTCGTGTTTTCCGTGCCGATCGTGTAAACGGTAGGGGCGGTGGCTTATTAACTTTGATATCGTCAAAATTATGTCACCAGGCAAAAATAAGCAAAACAAATGAATCCTGAGTCGCGGGATTGCCTGTCTCGTGCTCCTGTGCAACCAGCTTCAGACGCAAGTGGTGATGACGACGCATTTCTAAATGCAATCAGTTCTGCCAAATTTGCCGGTAGTCAACGCAACTATTCCGACTTTCTTCAAGATGCCGGCAGCATGATCCCTGAATCTTTTTGTTGCACTTTGTCCTTTCTGTGTTTACGTGACGGCGTTCTCGTCAAAAACAATTTACCGCCAAGAGTCACCAATACCTAATTTTTGGACCACCAAGCTTACAGGACGAAATTTTCAAGCCTGTCACGATGAACCCACATCCGGCCGCCTGGGAGTCACTCGGACGCTATTCAGAATCAAAGCACGGTATTATTGGCCTTGTTTGTCAAGCGATGTGACACATTATGTTCGAACTTACCGTGACTACCAGCGCCGAAAGGTTCCGCCTCTGAAGCCAGCCGGTATTTTAAATTTAAACCCCATTACACCACCCCACAGACCATTCGAGCTAATAGGGATGGATTTGCTTGGACCGTTCCCTACTTCCACCTGTGGCAAAAGGTACATTATAGAAGTTACTGACTACCTGACCCGCTACGCGGAAACCACTACTCATCCTTGTGCAACCGCCTTTGAAGTTGCGAAATTTTTTTGTTCTTCAAACTATACTGAGACATGGCGCCCCAGAGGTCCTGATTACAGACAGATGAGCAGCAGTTTCTGGAGAGCTCATTCAGCCCATTCGTATTCTTAGTGGCACCAACCATCGCCGGACAACTGCATGCCATCCCCAAACAAACGGCCTGAACAAGACCATTGCCGACATGTCGATGTATGTGGACGTCCATCACAAGACGTGGGACGAAGTATAAGCTTACGTAACATTTTCATATAATACCGCCGTTCAAGAAACGACCAACATGACTCCGTTCAGCCTAGTTTACGGACGAAAAGTGACGACCACGCTGGACGCTTTGCTGCCTCGTATAGATGAAATTCAAAATGACGATGTCGCTTCTTCTCTACTGCGTGCCGAAGAGGCCCGCCAACTTGCCCGAGTGCGAATCCAGCAGCAGCAAGACCGATATGCAGAACGCTATAACCTGCAGCGGCGCACTGAAGATTATCTTCCAGGTGACCCTGTCTTGGTTTGGTACCCTATACGACGACGCGGACACAGTGAAAAACTCTTCCGCCGTTATTTCGGTCCCTACCGGGTTCTTCGACGCGTTAGTGATCTGGACTATGAAGTCATTCCTCATGAAGAACCAGAACTCCGACATCCCAAGCATTCTGAAGTGGCCCACGTGGTCCGGCTGAAGTCTTGTCATGCCAGACAACAATGACTATACTATTCTGCCCCACTTCAATTTAGTATCGGGCTGATGCTTCTCAAACGGGGGGGGGGGGGAGGATAATGTAGCATGCGCTGACGACGAAGACGCGCAGAGGTGTGAGAGAACGAAGACGTGCGCTATCTCCAAGAGTGAGCTCTAACGCTGTTTCTGGACTCTGCGTCTGCCCCGGGGGCAACTGTGAGGGGCCTCGTTTACGCGACAATATATGTGCATTGTTACGGCGTGAAACCTTCACTCAGTACGGAGTCGCGCCAGACGAGCGAAGACAGACCTTGATCACGTTCAGCAGCGCCACTTCCACTTCTTTCACCGCTAAGCCCCCATCCTTCCACTAGTTCGTCTTCGCTCCTGTTAGATTTTTCCCCTTGTGGAGCCGAAGCCCACTGGGTGAGTTGTGCTGTGTGCCGAGAGTGGATGGCTTCAGGCTAGCGACGCACGACAGTTGTCTTCGCAGAACGGCACCCAGTTGAAGTAGCACGGGCAATCTCGTAAGTGATGTCACTAATTCTGGCCACGACCACATAAGGGCCATCGTAGTGGGCCAGTAGCTTTTGACGTAAGCCGCGGCACCGGACTGGACGCCAAAGCTAGACCATACCGCCCGGAGCGTAGATAACATGCCGGCGGTGGCCATCGTAGTAGTCCTTGAAACGCTCTTGTGATACAATGTAACGCACGTGGACGATCCGGTGAGCTTCTTGAACCTATGGGTAGGATCTCGGCGGCATCAAAATTTGCACTGGTAAAAAAATGGATTGTATCGAGGCTGTAGCGCGGCGGACAAGCATGCAGGCGGTGGAATCGATGGTATACAGTAGTTTTACTGCTAAAGCACTACTACGTCAGCCAAAGCGAGGCCTCAGGTGGCCGCAGCTACGCCGTGAAGAGGAAGCTACGCCACGAAAAGGCGTAGCTACGGTCTTCTCATAAAACATCAGCCTGCCAGATATTTAAATTGACGTTACCCTTATGCCACGGGCAGGAGCTGCCAATTTGAGTCGCTTCTTTTATATGGAAGGGTAATATCATGATCAGCCTTCCAGAACTGTTTGCAGTCTCGTGTACCTTACGACATGCAGGCACGTCCATATGGCTCGGTTGAAGCGTGAATTTATATGTGGGCTGTTAGCTTACGCTTTCCCGTCATACCCTTAAAGGATGAGCTTAAGTGTCTCCAATAATGTAGCACCTTACACTAATAGGGCGTGATAGGGAAATAAAGTTTCAGGCAAAACAAACTTCCGCCGTTGCTTTCGCAATTGAATTAGGGTTACCCAGAGCTATACGACAACTAATTTCATAAGTGACGTAAGCCGCGGCACCGGACTGGACGCCAAAGCTAGACCATACCGCCCGGAGCGTAGATAACATGCCGGCGGTGGCCATCGTAGTAGTCCTTGAAACGCTCTTGTGATACAATGTAACGCACGTGGACGATCCGGTGAGCTTCTTGAACCTATGGGTAGGATCTCGGCGGCATCAAAATTTGCACTGGTAAAAAAATGGATTGTATCGAGGCTGTAGCGCGGCGGACAAGCATGCAGGCGGTGGAATCGATGGTATACAGTAGTTTTACTGCTAAAGCACTACTACGTCAGCCAAAGCGAGGCCTCAGGTGGCCGCAGCTACGCCGTGAAGAGGAAGCTACGCCACGAAAAGGCGTAGCTACGGTCTTCTCATAAAACATCAGCCTGCCAGATATTTAAATTGACGTTACCCTTATGCCACGGGCAGGAGCTGCCAATTTGAGTCGCTTCTTTTATATGGAAGGGTAATATCATGATCAGCCTTCCAGAACTGTTTGCAGTCTCGTGTACCTTACGACATGCAGGCACGTCCATATGGCTCGGTTGAAGCGTGAATTTATATGTGGGCTGTTAGCTTACGCTTTCCCGTCATACCCTTAAAGGATGAGCTTAAGTGTCTCCAATAATGTAGCACCTTACACTAATAGGGCGTGATAGGGAAATAAAGTTTCAGGCAAAACAAACTTCCGCCGTTGCTTTCGCAATTGAATTAGGGTTACCCAGAGCTATACGACAACTAATTTCATAAGTGACGTAAGCCGCGGCACCGGACTGGACGCCAAAGCTAGACCATACCGCCCGGAGCGTAGATAACATGCCGGCGGTGGCCATCGTAGTAGTCCTTGAAACGCTCTTGTGATACAATGTAACGCACGTGGACGATCCGGTGAGCTTCTTGAACCTATGGGTAGGATCTCGGCGGCATCAAAAATTGCACTGGTAAAAAAATGGATTGTATCGAGGGTGTAGCGCGGCGGACAAGCATGTAGGTGGTGGAATCGATGGTATACAGTAGTTTTACTGCTAAAGCACTAAAGGTGACGTAAGGCAGTATGGTGTCCTAGATATTATCAGAGTCCATATTCACGGCAAGCATCTTGTCAGTCTCGTGCTCAGGCGATCCTTCAGATGGTTTGTCTGTGATGATATTGTGTTGAGTGCCTGTAGGTGACTATCACTGATTACTACTCGCAGTGGTCCATAACAGGCTGCATCGGCGTGTCGGTGCCCGCTCTTGTATACAGCATTGAAGTTATACCCCTGTAGACTGAGGGTCTATCGCGAGGCGGCCGCGTGCATCTCGAAGATTGACGAGCCAACATAGGGAGTTGTGGTCAATCAAAATTTTGAATGGTTAACCGTACAAGTACGATCGAAACATCTGCCCAGCAAATATCACAGCAAGACACTCTTGTTTGTTGAAAGTGTAGTTGCGCTCTGGCTCGCTGACAAAGCGGCTCGCAAAAGAAATTAACAGCGCTGATGCAAATATCACTAGCATCGGTATGAACTTGTATTGGCGTGGATGATGATGAATCAACATTTATTGGGCCCGAAATAAATTTCCGGTGCACGCAGACACTAGACGAGGTGGTTCCATAGTTGCGGCACCCATACGCTCCCAGCAGCTCCTAGCCCCTGTCTGTCAATGCGAGCTGAAGCGACAGGGCGGGGCTGGATAACAAGGTATTCCATCACTCAAAGGGTTGGGGATCCGGGGATTGTCGGGAAAAGGAGGAGGGGAGCCTAGAGTTCTGTGCATTCTGCCAAAACGCGCAGCAGGGTGCCCTTTTTCTCTTTTGCAAAAAGGACAAGACATAACGTGTTCCGCAAGGTACACGCGATTCATCAGTACGGGATGCGCAAGCCATATACATGCGCTCGATGAAGGATCGTCTGTTGTTGCCTGGTGAATTTGCGGTGCGGTTCTAGAAGTCGGCACATTTCCTCTCGGTGCATCCAGTAATGTCCTGAAAGCTGGTAACCGGGTGCGGTAGCTATTCCGGCTCGTGCTCAGCCAGGATTGATATTTCTTAGGCATGGTAGTCGACAATGATGTTGCCTGCTACCTGCGAGTGAGCGGCGGCCCACACGAGCTCTATGGCTCTTCCCGGAGGCTCGCACTTGGATGGAATAGCTCAGACCATGGAGGAGATGACCGCGCTACGGAAGCTTCCGTAGGCTCTCTTTGAGTCGGTGATCACAATGTCCACGCTCGGCTGTGGACGCTCCACGACGCTCGCTGCTATTGCGTGATGTGCCTTCGGGCGGTACAGGTATACTGCTGCTGCTGTGATTTCACTTGATGAGAACTAAGCTCGTGATGATGATGAATGCAATGAGGCAAAGCTGAGAGCCAGTAGGTTTGAGAGGGTTCTAGGAGAAAACACGCTGGCAAATTCTTTACACAATTTCAGTGTAATGCACTCTATAAAACAGCTTTGCGTTATTTCAAAAACAATACCGCAGGGACGTCACCGTTGAATCAATCTTCGGTAAACCTTCAACGAATAAATTAATATTGCAAAGTTAATGACTTGGTACTCCATCCTGATGTCACCTTAGTGTCGCACAGTGCCACATTATTAAATCATAAATAAAGAGGCTTATAGAAGGGCCGAGCCTGGCATCATTCATTCAAATTCAGATACTTCCCTAAACCTTTCATTTAACAAATTTCCGATACCTGGGAAAGAATGCTGAATAAAGAGGACTACAACACTGTTTTTGTTAGTGCTGCAGCCTCCTAACATTCGCCTGCAAATACATTAAAGTGTAATTTTCAACACTTTGTATGTGTCCAATGTGATTCTACCTTATAGTGTCTTCTGCTTTTAATTACTTCTTAGCACTAGAACACGTCGACAGCTCGAGCTAGATTTGACTCTTATCTCGAGCGTTTATCAATCATTCGTTAAATTGTTTAGAGAAGCTTAATTTGTTTCCAGGTACTTTATCGCCTATTGGCGTTAATAACAAAGAAAGAAACGCATATTACGGAAACATTGCCGAATGAACAATCTCAGAATCGATTCATAAGAAAAAAGGTAAACGGATATTACATATGTTAAACGCCCCAGATCTCTTCGTTTCTGTATCTGCGCAGTGCAAGCGCAAATAATTTTAGATCCTTTTCTTCGCTCGCAGCATCCTACGAAGTGCGACTTGGCATACTTGGTCTGTCAGGAATGCCCGCGCCTAGTGTGCCCTGAAGGCATTCTAGTCGACGCCACATGAGCCTGAGTCGGTTTCAGCCTTGCCCGGCATTCTGTTCCTGAACGGACGCGGACAACAACTGCTTACATACATATATCCTTTAGCTCACTCATGATGTGATGCAATGCCAGAGTGCGAGAGACAGGGCCGAAAATTCAGCTTAACTTGTTCCCAGATACCCATCGTACAAAATTCAGGAAACAAACACGAAACAAGAAAAATGAAGGCAGACCAACATAACAGCAAGAGCGCAAAGCGACGAATGACAATACAGCAATGTCTTGCTTACAATGGTGAGATCAACGTATTCTAGAAATAAGACCAAAAATCTATCTGAACTACATGAGACATCGGTTAAAATCAAAATACACACTGAGAAAGCCTAAAGATAAAAAAACGCTACATTAGCTAAAGGAAGTGGCAGAAGAAATGAAATGCAGTAACACGGAAATTTGAGATAGTTGGTTCACCTTCATCCCTTTTACATCGCAGCGACAGGAGACTGAGTGAAGCTTATTGTATTCATAAAATTAGCGACACGTGCGTAAGCACACCGTCAGTGATCATCCATGATTGTGAGGTTTCATATTCAGATTCATAGCAGTATGTTTTGTTGTTTTGGCGGGAAGGAGTAGCCCATGCGCTTCTGGTGGTAATATTAGAGTATATTACCCATGTATGTTTCAATAAAGTTTCAGCTGTTTGCTTTTCCTTTCGTCTCTTCTAGTTCACTGTCTCCTGTCGCTGCGCTGGCAAATGGGATGAGGAAATCAAATGCGCATATTGTGATATGAGCAGAAGAGTATTGCTAAATAAAAACGCACACAAATAGAAAGCAGGGAATACACCAATATATGAAAAGATTTTTAAAAAAAAAAAGAATTTCAATGCTTCTTGCGAAATTGTTTCGGAAGTAATACCGTTAGTGTACCAGAAGTTAAACAAGTGCGGAAACATTGTTTATCATTTGTTGTCCATAACAGGCCCTGAATGTTTTCTTAACCAACGCTTTGTGATTCTACATTCATACGTTTCTGCCATTTTACAAAGGGATACCAACCATAATAGTTCCCTATTACGTAGTTTTTTATTTAAACTTATAAAGTGAACACACGCAGTGAGAGTACAGGTTATCTGTTTTCTTTATACAATACTTCAAGAAAAGAAGATGGGAAGGGTGAGACCTAGGGGCATTTTCAATATTCCTTAGCATTTTCTTGTGCAATATCAAGATTGACTTTTCTAAGTTAGTTTTCGTTGTATTACTCCAAACCAGTTGACAATAATTTATATGTGAGTGAAATAATGCATTGTGAAGTAAAAGTTGAACCTTTAAAGGTAGAATATATGTTTGCGCGTGTCAACCCTACGATGCAAGGCAGTTCTTATATAACGTGGTCCACGTGGATCTCCCACGTCATATTTTCACTGAAATATACTCCAAGTATTTTGAACGCGTTTACGAACCCACTTTTTATAGTTATTGAACTTAATGTCTGTGTTATGGCTAATATTGTGAGGCAGAAGGACGCACCAGCAAATTCCCCTTCCTATTTCGGATAGGCCGAAGCAGCAGCTACCGACCAGCCGATGCTCACCAACACTTCATCGATGATCGTTACGCTCAGATGAAGATGAAGCTCACTCACAAAGCTTACAACATTCCCCCTCCCGAACGAAAGCGACCATCCTGGTTGCAAACTAAATTTCAAGGTCGGCGGTTAAAGTGTTTCAAACGCGACACGTGCACAATCTCGATGCCGCGAAAACGAAGATCGCGAACAGGCGATGCAGGTGTGATGAGATAGTTTACAGAGGAAGTTTGTTCTAGAACCGTGTACGGGCCAATAAAACGGCTCAGAAACTTTTCACACAGGCCTGAGATGTGAGTAGGTGTCCAGAGTAGCACTTCGTCTTTAGGGCGGAAAGACACCGAGCGATGCGTCGTATTATACATGCTTTTTCTGGAGGCTTGAGTGGCTTCAATTTGAAGGCGGGCACGATCACGGCAGTTGGCGATACGAGACACAAACTGTCGTGGGAAGGCGCAGCAGAAGGAGTGGAAGCTGAGAAGAAAGATAATTCGAGGGAGAAGAAAAAACGGAGAGTAGGTGGTGGTTCGTTGAACGGCAGTGTTGTAGGCGAAGGTGACAAAGGGGAGTAGAGTCCCAGTTGTTTTGCTGAGGGTGAATGTAGATGGATAGCATATCAGAAGGGGTGCAATGAAAGCGTTCTGTGAGGTTATTGGTCTGAGGGTGTTAAGGAGATGTAGTTTCGTGTACCGTGCCTGAAGCATGAAGCACTGCGTCGAGGGCGGTGGAGAGGAGCGACTTGCCACGATCGCTAAGGAGGAGGCGAGGGGCGCCGTGGCGAAGAAGTATGGTGTGAGAAAGGCGTTGGCGATTTCGGAAGTGGAGTCGGAAGGAACTGCTGCGGTTCCATGCGTATCGGGTGGGGTGGTCAACGAAAGTACCGACCCAGCGGTTTCCAGCTGGATTCAAGGGCAGGGGTCCATACAAGTCGATTCTGACGACTTCGAAAGGCGTGAAAGGTCATGGGAGAGGTTGCAAGAGACCGGCAGAAGGTGACGTAGACCACTTGCGTCGTTGCCAAGAGATGCAAGAAGCTACACTTTTCAATACTGAGGTTGAAAGGCCAGGCTAGAAGAAACGACTTTAGATACGGTCGTAGGTTTTTGTGGTATCCAAGGTGACATGCGATGGGGTCTTCATTTGAGGACGCAGAATTTGAGGACGCAGGGAAGAAGGAATTACGGGATCCCATGTGCGACTCAGAGGGCTGTAGTTGTGCCAAAATAATGTGCCATCCTGTAACTTGAAAATGTTGAGCCGACGCCGGAAACGGGTATTTGGATGTCTAATAACACCGTTGAGACTATCAATCAGCTTTCGACAGTAAGGGTCAGGACTCTGGTGGTGAGCAAGATTGCAGTCTATATCTGGCGTGGGAGCAATAGAGGCGGCGCTCAAAGACTGGATAACTGTGTGGTTTATTGGTGTGACTCCGTTAGAAAAGGAGACGAATGCGAGGACATGTGTTGCGACGGCAAAGCAATAGGGCAACAAGAGAGAACGTCGGCGTCCTTGTGCTTCTTGCCCGATTTGTAAGTGATAGTGAAGTCGTACTCTTGAAGGCGGAGGATCCACCGCCCGAGACGACCGGACAAATTTTTCAAAGAGGATAGCCGGCATAGGGCGTGATGGTCAGTGATGACCGCGAAGGGACGGTCGAACAGGTAAGGACGAAACTTCTGAACAGCCCAGATGACAGCGAGACATTCTTGCTCGGTAATGGTGTATTTTTGTTCCGCAGGAGCCAGAGTTCGGCTTGCATAGGCAACAACTATTTCGGTAGAGGTGTCTTGGCGTTGCAGAAAGACAGCGCCAATGCCATGGCTACTGGCGTCGGTGTGCAAAATTTTCGGAGCTTTGTCATTAAAATGGCAGAGGATGGGACCCGAAGTCAAAGCACGCTTCAGAGTTTCAAATGCTTTTTTGCAAGCAGGACACCAGACGAAAGGCATGTCGTTGTAAAGAAGCGCATGTAAAGGTGAGGCAATAGAGGCGAAATTGCGGATGAATCTGCGGAAGTATGATGCCAAGCCGAGGCAACTGCGCAGATCTTTGACCCGAGTCAGAGGGGAAAGTGCAGCGCAGCAGCGATTTTTTCAGGATCAGGCTTAATTCATTCGCTTCTTGCGAGATGGCCAAGAACTTTAATAGATTATGATGCAAAACGGCGATTCTTCGTATTTAGCTGTAGGCCAGCACTGGAAAGTGCTGTGAAATCTTTATCGAGACGAGTAAGATGATCAGAAAATGACGAAGAAAAAATCACGATGTCATCTAAATGACAGAAACATGTTTTCATTTGAGGCCGCGGAGAACTGTGTTAGTCATGCGCGTGAATGTAGCAGGAGCGTTGCATAGTCCAAATGGGATTACATTGAATTCCTATAAATTGTCCGGTATTGCGAAAGCAATCTTCTCTTTATCATCTTCAAGCATGGGGATCTGCCAGTAGCCTAGGCTGGAGAAAAATTGGGCGCCTTGTAAACAATCGAGTGCGACGTAAATTCGAGGGAGGAGATACACATCCTTGCGAGTGATTCTATTTAGAGCACGGTAATCTACACAAAAACTAATCGAACCGTCTTTTTTTGCACTAGCACAACAGGCAATGACCAGGAATTGGACGATGGGCGTATGATGTTGAGTGCAAGTATGTCAGCAACATTTTCCTGAGTACCCTTGCGCTCCGGTGAAGACACGATATGGACTGGTTTTTAACTATGCCTGATCCTTTGGTGTGGATGCGATGCGTTGCTGCAGTGGTTTGGCCCAGTGCGCCGGAATTGACATCGACCGAGTCTGCGTGCTGGTTCAATACAGCGAGCAATGCGTTTTGCTTGGTCTGCTTGCTGATCGTGTGGCGAAGCGCTGCACTGAGTGAGGCAGGGGATGAATCAGAGCGATCGGAGGCGGAAATGGGAAGAAGAGTGACAGGCTGGGCGGAAGCAACTGATGCAACAGCAGAGCCGCTTCGCAGAAGAATGGGCTCTGTTGTGGCGCTGAAGGCGGCGAGAAGAGAAGAACCACTGGAGAAGCGAAGAAGGGACACGATGATGATAATACCTTTTAAGAGGAGGCTAAGGCTGGGTGTAATCAGGACGCCGCCATGTCACAGATAGAATACCTTCGTTTCCCAGACAGAGGACGTGATCGGCAAGCATAACTAAGTGGGAGGAAGGTGATTTTCTATCTGCAAAAATGTTGCATTCAGTGACCTCGATAGTGGGAGGGGCACACGTAATAACTGCTGAGGCGTTTTGAAGAAACTCTCAGCCGAAGATAAGTTGATGGACACAGGAGGGTAGGACAGCAAACTCAATAAAGAGCAAGATGCCATAAATGGTGACTCGGGCTGTGCAAGCTCCACAAGGGTGAATATTCTGTCCATTTGCAGCACGTAAAGAAGGACAGGTGCGAGATGTGCGCATTTTTTGCAGTTTTAAACACAAGTCAAGCTTCATGATAGAAATAGCTGCGCCTGCATCAATTAAAGCTTCCAGTGCATTTCCTTCAACAAATACAGTCAACATGTTGGATGGGAGCAGAGGAGGAATTGGAGAGACGGCAGGCGGTGCGGTTTTACTCCGGAAACTGCACAGGTTAGTTTTCCGTGTGGCGGGCAGAAGCTGAAGATGGAGGGCGAAGAGGCGACGACGTAGCGGCCGTGCTGTCGTAGACCGGTAAGGGGACGTCGACGGAGAGGAAAAGCGACGGAGGTCATTATCGGTGTACTACTGTCCAGGAGGAAGCTGGTAAGCGTCGTCACATCGAACGTACCTGTAGCTCGTACGCTCATATCGTAATCGCCGGCGACAGACGCGTGTAACATGACCGCGGATGTCGCAGTAGAAACATACTGGACGAGGTGGGAGAAGTCGCTAATTACCATAAACCGCTGTCGTGGGGATAGAGCGGCTAGGCTGCGTGCCACAGGCGCGTGATGGGCAGAAGGGCAAGGAGAAGGTGCCGCAGTGACTTCTGCATACGTTGGAACGTAGGGAGAGGCTGGTGGTTCTGTAGCCATGGGAAGATAAAATGAAGCAAGCTCTTCCTTGATAATGCCACGTAACTCAGGAGATTACACATGTGGCTGTAAGAAAGCAGGCACCGACGAAATATTATTGTGTAGCTCTTCGCGTATAATAGAGCGGATCATGGTGCGCAGATCAGCTTCGGGAGTTTGGCTCGATCCCAGGTAATAGCTGAGCCGGCTCAACTGTAGGTAGTCAAGTCGCTGGCAAGCGGCACGAATGTCTTCCACCGTGACGCAATTCTGGGCAGCTAGAGCTGCGTAGGCAAAAGAGTTAATTCCTTTTAAAATATGGCCAGCACGTTCAGCTTAGACCATAGCATTGTTGACTCGCCGGCAAAGGGCGAGTACGTCCTCAATACAGGATGTGTATGTTTTTCCTGGAAGCTGCACACCAGTCTCTAGCTTCTTTTGGAAAGAGGCCGTACCAGCACCAACAGTTCTGAAGATCTCGCGGATGTGCCTCGCGAACTGAAGCCAGTCAGGAATGACGTCCTTATGGTTGAGGGCCCCATCTTAGCAACGTCACTAAGGTAAAATCAGACGTTGAGTAACTTCATAGAAGCATCCCAGCAGTTAAAAGCGCTCACCCGATGGAATTGTAGCAAGTCTTCGACATCGTCACCGCGGAGACCGGCGAAAACAGGAAGGTCGCGTTAACGTGAGGTAACTGACCATGTGGCTGGGTCGAATGGCGACGAGGAAGTTCACCATGAGACGTCAGCTGTGCAGACGAGGCATGGGCAGCCGTCGGATGCACATCGGTAGCGACAGGCGCCGGAACGGTAACAGAGCAGGCGGATGTGACTGCGCCATGATGGTTGATGTGCCGCCAAGAGCTCGACCGGAACGGAGCTCCGGGAGGTGCCGCGTTGAGGACGCTGGGAAGAAGGACGCACCAGCAAATTCACTTTTCTATTTCGGATAGGCCGAAGCAGCAGCTACCGACAAGCCGATGCTCATCAAAACTTCGTCTTCTTCCCACGATACGATAACCGATGATGATTACGCTAAGATGCAGGTGGAGTTCTCTCAAAGTGCTTACAATATTTTTGTTTATAGCATGATATAGAACAGCCTACTTTTCCCTGCAGCTCGTTTACGTTTTGGTGTACATATTAACAGGCAATAAGAAGTTTAGACGTGATATTCCGTGCGCGTATGAAACACAATAATGGCAGTTAAGAGTTGATTGCCGTGATTCTTTTTCGGCCACACGACAAATGGCGCAATAACAAATCCCTGCAGCTCGTTCACGTTTTTGTGCATATACTACCAGGCCATAAGAAGTTCAGAGGTGATATTCCGTGCGCGTGTGAAAAACAATCACGGCAATTAAAGTTGATTGCCGCGATTGTTTTTCGGCCACACGACGAATGGCGCCATAACAAATCCCTGCAGCTCGTCCATGTTTTGGTGTATATACTACCAGGCCATAAGAAGTTTAAACGTGATATTCCGTGCGCGTATGAAAAACAATCACGGCTATTAAGAGTTGGTAAGACGCCCGACTACGGTCCGGAGTGCCCGGATTCGAACCCGACCTCGGAGGCTGCGTTTCGATGGAGGCGACACGAAGGTGGTGGTGGTAGAAAACATTTATATAAGACAAATACAGGAGGTTATGCGTGAGCTGACCCTGAAGGGGCCTACCCTCATAAACACTAGGTGGAGGTCCCTAGTTCGGGACCCCAGTGGCGTCTGCCGCCGCTCGGGCTCGCCCGACTAAGGCCCGTTGGGCCTTCAGGTCGGAGCAGCCGAGCAGGGTCGCCTCCCAGTCCTCCCGGGTTGAGTTGGGGTGAGGGGGGATAGCCGGATTTGAGGGGCAGGCCCACACCATGTGGTAGATGTCCGAAGACACCACCCCACAGTGCGGGCAGCTGCCAGAGAAAGCAGGGTCGAAGTGTTTTAGAGCTGCCGGGCACAGCAGTGTGTTTGTATAGAGGCGGAGTAAGAGCCGCTCTTCCGCCTTTGAAAGGCCTTTACATGGGCGGGGGTAAAGGCTGTGGCTAGATTGGTAGTAATTTACGATATCTTTGAATGTATAAGCCGGATTAGGATCAGCGTCCTGGTCGGAGGGGGAGGAGGAGGAAACTTCCCGGAGAGAGAGCACGGGCGGCGGCGTCGGCAGCCTCGTTTCCAGCCAGCCCCTGATGAGCAGGAGCCCAAATAATATATCGGGTAGCGGGGTCCCCAATGTAGGAGCTATTTTGAAGTATTCGGTAGGCTAGATAAGGGGTCCAGCCCTGTTCGACATTCCGACAGGCCCCTCGCGAGTCGGAAATTATATATTTCGAGTCAGAGTGGGAAGCAGCCAATGCTATGGCGACCTCCTCCGCATGAGTTATGTTGCGGGCCCTGAAGCTAAGACCGTTGACTGTTTTCGCCTCGTGGACGACTGCGGCCGTGTACCACCCCCCATGGTGCGGGCCAGAGGCGTCCACATAAAAAACGCCGGGCTTAGAACCATAATGGCGTGCCAGGGCTTCCGCCCGCGCCAGGCGTCTGCCATCATGGTCTTCGTGTGCCATTTCGGCGGGAAGAGGGCGTACGCGGAGGGCGCATCTCCACGGCACTGGAATGCGTGCCCGTTCTTCCATAAGTGTCGTATGTTTGATGTGGAGCCGGGCAAGAAGGCGGCGGCCCGACTGCGTCTGCGACAAACGCGTATATTGATTTGTGAGGTGCGCTTCCCTCAATTCCCTGAAGGTGTTCACCATTCCCAGTGCCATGAGGCGCTGGTTTGAGGTAGTCACCGGAATATCGAGGGCCAGCTTATAGATTTTGCGGAGAATGACCTCGAGGGCATCCTCATCTTGCTTCCGCAGGTGGAGATATGGAGTCGAATAAAGGATTCGACTGGTTACGAAGGCGTTTGCCAGCCGCAAGGCATCCTTGCTTCGTAACCCCCCGCGTTTATTGGAAACCCGGCGGACCATGCGGCCCACCTGGTCCCCCACCTTGCGGAGTTTAGCCAATGTGGTGTCTGGCTTGCGGTGTTGGTGAATGAAGAGTCCCAGTACTCGGACTTCTTGTGTTTCTGGAATTGGACCTGATTGAAGAGTAAGTTGAATTTTAGTAGTGCATTTTGGAGAGGGGCGGATGTGCACAAATTCCGATTTCTGTGGGGAGCATTGAAGGCCGCAGCGGCTAGCATAGCGGTCTACTATAGTCGCCGCCTGCTGCAGGCTGGCCTCAATGTCTCCAAGTGAGCCCTGTGTAGCCCACAGTGTGATGTCATCGGCGTACAGAGCATGCTGCACGCCCTCGACAGCACCCAGCTGGGCCGGCAGGCGCATCATGGCCAAATTGAATAGCAGGGGAGAAAGCACTGCGCCTTGCGGCGTTCCCCTGGTACCTAGGGGGAAGGGGCCGTGTTCGTTATCCTGAATGCGGATGTAAGATTGGCGGTCTCTGAGGAATTGGCGGATATATTGGAAGGCACGGTGGCCACAGTTGGTTTGACTTAAATGAGTGAGACTAATATCATGCGTTACCTTGTCGAAAGCCCCCTTAAGGTCCAGGGCGAGTACGACCCTGTCGTTATGAGGGCACTCGAGGGGGTCAAGGACTTCCCGATGTAGTTGAAGCAAGACATCCTGTGCGGATCTATGTGGGCGAAATCCGTACATGGTGTCCGCGAAGACATGTTGTGTCTCAAGGTACTCAGACAACCGGTCCCGCACCATCGTCTCCATAAGTTTGCCCACACAAGAGGTAAGAGAGATGGGGCGAAGGTTGTCCGTGTTTATTGCTTTGCCGGCCTTTGGTATGAATGTGACCACAGCGGTTTTCCAATCAATGGGGAGTGGCGCATCTCCTCGCCATATTGCATTGATGTAGTCCAATAAAGTGGTATAAGCTGAGTCGGGAAGGTTAGCTAGTAATTTAACAGTGATTTTGTCCCGGCCAGGTGCAGTACCACGTTTCATTTTGCCCAGGGCTGCCCGTAAGTCGTGGAGCTTAAACGGCTGATCAAGCTCAGCGTTCTCAGAGCCTGCATAAGAGTACGCCTGCCCACGGGTGTCCTGTATGTTGCACAAATATCGGTCCCTGAGTTTGCGCGCGAGTTGTGTAGTATTACCAGAGAAGGTGTGGACTACACGCTGAAGATGGTTTTGTGTTTCTCTACGGGTCTGAGTTGGATCAATGAGGGCGCGAAAGAGGCGCCATGTGTTTCGGCTGGACATTTGACGCGCTGCCGTGTTGCACCTATCCACCCAGTTAGAGTCGGCGAGCTGGGCCGCATACTCAGCCGCTCGCTGGGTGAGCTCGGCAATTCGAGCTTTAAGGTTTCTGTTATGTTTCTGCCGGCGCCATCGGCGGACGAGGGAGTGCCGAGCTTCCCAGAGGTGGAGTAGGTGGTTGTCCACATCCGATACCACCTCTGAAAGCTGAATCTGAGTTTCGGTGGAGCGAAGGTGTGAAACCAAATGCTGGGACCATGAGGTGTACCCTTGCTCTGTAATGGATGTTGTGTTGTCGAAATTTTGTCTGAATTTCGTCCAATCTGGGAGACGGGCTTGTGTTGTGGGTTTAGAGAGTGGACGAGTTCTGATTGTGGTATTGATAATGCAGTGGTCGCTGCCGAGGGTTTCCTCGGTGTTGACCCAGTCTGCATGTTGGATGTTATAAGTAAAGGTGAGGTCCGGACAGGTGTCCCTTGTCACGGAGTTACCAAGTCGGGTTGGGTGGACGGGGTCAGTGTGAAGAGTGAGGCCCAGCGTGGACGCAAGCTCCGCCAACCTGCGCCCTCGCTTTTCTTCACGGTGGTAGCCCCAAAGCCGACTGGGGGCGTTAAAGTCGCCTACAATCAGGAGGGGTCTCGACCCGCGACTCTCAGCGCTCGGCTGAAGAGGTCTGAAAAAGAAATGTGTTGCAGTTTAGGAGGACAGTATACATTGAGAATGTGAAGTGGTGGGTCCTGCTTGCGGAGAGGGAGGAGAGTCACCATCACATAGGAATATACAATTTGGAGGTCGAGGTCGACAAGATTAGCTGTATAATTTTTCTGGACACAAAGACAAGTCGAGGGGTCTTGTTGGAATGTCGTATAGCTTGTGAGTGCGGCGCCCATCCCTGGCTCTTGGAGGGCTACCACGGCTGGTAAGCATTCAAAAGTTGCGAGGTAAAGACGAAAGTTGGTCCGCTTACAGCGGGCACGGAAACCTCTGCAGTTCCACTGTGTTATTGTAAATGGGGAAGCCGAGTTTGAAGGTTGAAAGCGCCTACTTTTAGGGGGCCCCGCCATCATTACGATTAAATATAAATTTGGAGGGAGCGACTACCTCAGAGCCAGCACCCAAAGGCTGGGCATGGAGCTCAGTCCCCGGGTGAGGGGCAGCTTCCTCGGAGTCCGAGTCTATGACTTGACGGCTTGTTTTGGGAAGTCGAGAGGACACAACCCGAAGGGGTCCCGATCGTCGGAGAAGGCGGGCATTTTCACTGACATGTTTTGAAATCATAGCCGGAACAGTCTCCATGACCTTGGTCAGGACCTGCTCCATTGCTGCTCTGATCATTGAGGTAAGTTTCATAGTCAGGCGGGCCTCCATCTCAGCAAGGACCGCCGGGAAGGCTGGTGATGATGCCACCGGCTCGCTCTCCATGTTCTCCGGGCTAGGAGGGCAGGGATGATTAGAAGCCAATCTGCTTTATAAAGCTTGAATTTTGGTAAGCAGCATCTCATTTTGGGCCCGGATGGCTGCCATCTGTTTTTGGAGCTCGATATCAACGTGAGAATGGGAGGGAGGGGGAGGAGAGGAGGCAACCCCACCCATGCCACTCACCTGTTTGTCATTTTTCACGGCACGGGCCCAAGCATCAGCTGTGCCATCCGTCTTGTTAGTATGGGCTTTGTGGCCTTTTTCCCCATTCGGTGGTGGCGGAGGCGTCTGTCCCTTGGCGCCACCTTCGTCAGGGGACTCTTGCTGCTTTTTCGCTGTGATGTTGGTCTGACGTTTTGCGATGTCTTTGGTTGTGGCGCCGGAGTGTTTTGGCTTCCCGTCAGAATGCCGTGTTGCTGCAGGCCCCGAGCGCTTGGCCGTAGAGGGCGAGCGGAATTTCCTCGAGCACTCAGGAGAGTTTGTTGGGTGCCCGAACCCACATGTCGCACATTTCGGCTGACAGTCGTGAGGAGCCCGCACCCCCTCCACTGCCGGCACTTTTTGGCCACACAGGCCGCAGCTTTCACCATTCGGGTTGGGACATGTGGGTTGGGTTGAGTTGGGTTTTTTGGCACATAGGCTACTATGGCCATCATGCGCCAAACACTAGGTTGCTGAGCTTCTTTATGAGTGAAAATGAAAAGTTTAGAAAATTACAGCTGATTTAGGATCCCTAACTCTTTAAGAAAACTAAAAACAGATGAAATTTCAACAAGCGGGTTGTCTCCTAATAGTAAACAGGGGTTGGGACATGTGTCCGCCCGGTGTCCAACTGTGCCGCACTTCACACATGCCGGAATTGTTCTTTTGTATTCCCGGACCAGGACAATTTCCGAGTTGTAATGCACATACCGAGGCACAGTCTTCCCGGCGACGAAGAGACGTCCATGTGCTGTGCGATGTCAGCGCACGTTAAAGATCCCCAGTTGGTCGAAATTACTCCGTAGCCCTCCACTACGGCTCCTCTTTCTCCCTTTCCACTTTCATTCCCACCTTCTTTCCCCTACGACGCGGTTCAGGTTCCCACAGAAACAAGCGTGACAGATACCGCGCCTTTTCCTTCCTGTGAACCAACTATATATACAATTAAGAGTTGCAAACGAAGTGATCACGTTTCAGAGCAGAAGTGCAACGCACGCTAGCTGCCAGGGCAATCCGTCACCGAAGGGTCTACAATTGTCGCGCTCAATGCCTCTGTCATTCGCTCTCATCTTCATCCGACCGCAAGAAACAAGTAAAAACAGGTACCACTTTCTTTTTTGTGCCTTGTGGCGCAACCAACCACACTACACATTGCAGGAATATTAGGAATAATGCTTAAAAACGCAGCAAGCGCCGCGCATTCAATGCAGAAAGCCCACGCTTTTTCCTACACCGCGAAAATCACTGCTATCGCCAGCGCCGCCGCATCTCCACTAACGCCACGGTCTAACGCTCGTCTATACCCACTTCAGGGCGAAGGCTTCTCCTATATCCCTCTAGTTAACCCCTGCATCCCCTTGACCCCTCCTTTTGCATATCCCAGTTGTCAACTGCCCCTGTGTTGCTTAGACGCTGAGCTGTGGTTATTATTAGTAACCACTTCAAGCCACTATTTGAAGTGCCAATGATACTTTAAATGCGGCTAGTTGGTTGTTCATAATAATCACAGGAGCGCGCTAACTTGCAGAACAGAAAAACGGGATCACAAAATACACAACACGACACAAATAGCGCAGACTTTCAACTCTGAGTTGCAAGTATGCGGTTTTTGTCTCGTTTCATGTATCTTTTATCACGTTTGTCTGTTTTCTCACGTTAGCATGCTCCTATAATTATCAGAAGTGCACCTTGTATTAATTACATATGTCAGTGGCACGTCAATGGAACCAGCATTACCGGTTTGTGACTTCGTTATCACATGGCGCTATTCGCTGCTATCTGCGACAGCGCAGAAGCACACATTTGATTATAAGGACGTTTCCTCCCAATCTGTACTTTTTTGATGCCTATAGAACACGCGTCAGTACGCATGCATTCCTTTGGTGGAATAATATAGATGTAACACGAATTAGACCATCTATTTTTTCTTAGAAAAGACAAAGGACAACTGTCGATTTATAGGCTATTTGAAAAGGGGGTTTGGACGTATATGAAGTTGCTGTAACAAATACCGCGTTGAAATAAATGTCTCTGGTTCCACTTATAGCGATTAACATACAAAGGCAACTCAGGCTATCATGAACGCCACACTAGAGTGCTCCAGAGATTTTGACAACGTTTCAACGTGAACTGACGTTCCACAGTACGCAATCGCCTTCCTTTTCGTCTCTACAGAAAATCTGCCGCCCCTTCCAAGATCAAACCTTCGTTATTTGACTGCACACTGGTGATGGCTACAAACTCGAACTGCACATGCCCCATAATGCTCAACGCCCGATACCCAGACCAGTTCTCCTCCTCATGCAGACTTTATGGCGAATCAGTGGTCGAAATTACTCCGTAGCCCTCCACTACGGCTCCCCTTTCTCTCTTCCCACTTTCAATCCCACCTTTCTCCCTTCCCTTACGGCGCGGTTCAGGTAAGCGTGACAGTTACTCCGCCTTTCCTTTCCTGTGAACCAATTATTATTATTATTATTATTATTCCTAAACGCCCTCCACCTTCCTTCATCCCCATCAGAGAATGTCGCAAAGCTTACTGGAAGACTTATGGCCAGCACTTCCACTCAATACCAGTTCCGTATCATCTCTAGTGACATAAGAAGGATTGCAGCCAAAGGACTTCTTTTGCCTTGTACTTCATAAACTTCCTTTTGTTTCCTCGCAGTAAGGAGCATCCGAGCGCTATGCAGGGGGCTTCGCCCCCCAACGTTTGTATATTAGGCCAAAAACATTTCTTCCCCAAGCATCACACTCTGCAAACGTTCCCGCATTTAACTGCGCCCTCTCCCCTCCTTTTTGACGGTGCCTGCTGCGCTAGTGTATGGGTTCAGTTCGAATCTCTGTCGCAAAGTATCCTCTCCAATTGTCACTAAAACACGCTTGGCACCAACGACAGTTCGTGGCCTGACTGCCAGGCACACACGCAGGCCACGAACTGTTGTTGGTGCCGAGCGTGTTTTAGTGACCTCTAGTGAACTTGTTGTAGCGCTTATCGACTTCCGTGTGTTGTCGCGTGTACTTATTTTTACAATATTATTGTAAATAAAGTATCTTTAAAATCACTTAATGAAAAAGTCGTCGTAAAGGAGCTATAGCGTCTACTCTTAAGGCGAAGCTCGAGAGACCTACTGATTATTGACAGAAGCTGTAAGTAAACCTTACCAGATTTAATTGCCAGCAAAAATCTACAAGTAGTGAAGAGCAATGAACAAAATTGAAGATGTTGATTTTACTAAAATCTAGAGAAGGGTGGTAAATTATCTACAAAACTAGAAAAGAGAAACACCTTGCACGCGCTCACATTTGAGGCGAAACGTTTCTCGTCAACATGCATGGGAAATAATGCAGGCTATATATAGCGATTACAAAACTGATAAGAAGGTTTTGCGAAACTCAAGACAAGTGACACTGGTCGCAATATTGAGCATCAATTCTAATGCATGATTTGTACTACCTTTAAGTGATTGGTGCTCTGAGAAATCTTACTCTCGGCAGTTTTCAGACAACAGGTTCGAGCTATGAATTGAAACACTGGTATTCTAAAGTTCAAATGTCTGCCCAAAAGATCTGCTTGTTACCAAGGTAAAAATGTGACGCAAGCCTCGCCTAATTGACCCTAATTTGCAGATTAAGTAAGCAAAACATCGCTGTGACGTACCAGACGAGTGCAGTGGAGGATAAATATTTTGGACATTAAAAAACCAATATTTCATTGACAAATGGGTAATTTAAAAACAAACTGAGAGAAAACTTTGAGCAGCAATAGCAAAGAGAGGTTTCGATAGCAACCCTAAGACATTTGGATCAATTAGGAAGTGCAATTGTTAGATATGGAGCTTTCTTTTCCAAAACGCTTTTGCGCCGTTTTCTAGTCTAATTTAAACTTTATATACGGCGAAAATTTGCTGGCAGGAGTACCTAAATTTTTATTGCACAACTAGCATATGCATTTAAGAATGTGCAGCTGGGGTTTGTTTATTCAGTGCAAAATCTTCACGTACTAAAACAATTCCACTTCAAATGCTTTCTTCTCTTTCCGTGAGATACAGACACAGTCATTTCTGTAACGGCATGTGCGGTGTGTCCATCAGTAAATTAAAAACAGTCGAACTTGTAGGTCTGATCATGCCTCGAATCAGTAAATCAAGAACAGCTGGGAGTTGAACTTGTCGCTCTGATATCAAGTTTTGAAACCAAAGCGCAGACAGGAGCCAGAACAACAGGCTGTCGCTGAGTGACACATTAGCTACGTATTCTAAAGGCTTTGTTACTTCGGTATTTTAAAGCAGTAAGTTTTGTTACTTCCAGCCACAAGGCAGGCCGCGCTGAACTCGGCGCTAGCCTCCTCTCTGGCTGCACACATCTACAATCTTTCGTAATCTGGGATAGAATAACAGCACAAAAAGCATAGAACAGAACGTCAGAAGTCCGTGATGAACTGTGGCTGGCCATTTTAATTAAAGTTCTCGTTTCTGTGCAAAAAGAACAAGTTACCCTTATATTTTTCGCTATGTCATAGTAACTTAGCAGCTCATTTGTCCTCATCGGTAATGGTACTTTGGAATTTTTGAAATAATTGAAGGCAGCAGACGTGATGTATGTCACTTATCAAGCTACGCTGCGGTTGAACAACCAGAAACTGGACGTTCTTTCCCGAATAAATGACTGCGGTGTTCTAAAACGTGCATGACATACCGCGCACTCACAGTTCAACATGACTGCGTTCGTGCCAAAGACATGGGTGTTCTTATTGGCCCTATGGAGCCCTGCCATTGCTTCTAAGCATCCGCACGAACCCATCGGTGGCTTCAAGGCAAGCTGTTTTCCTCTTACATAGAAGGAGGGTGGTTTCTTTTGCTTTCTTGTCACATTACGCGTCAGCTGTTCATTTGTATATCTGAGGGCTTAGCGATGCAGAATTTAACTGCCTTCTTACTCTCACATTATGACAAGCGCTTGCTTCTTTTGTGATGGTGCAGGTTGATAGTTATGCTCAATTCTTCCCACGAAATTTCGTGTAGATTTAGGAGAAAAAAACATCTTTGTGGAACTTACCATATAGGCGCTTTAACGGAAGCATATTTTTTTGCTCCGCTCTATAGCAGCGTTTCCAATACTAAGCTGTTACACTTCTTATTCACACCATTCGAAATCCGTTTCCTCCAGTGCTTTATTATAAGGCACATTCAGGTATTTTACTGTCGCGATTTCTTTTTACAGTCACCGTTATTTCGTGGCTGTGATGTTAACTTGTGAAGCTTTTCCATGAGTGCCAAATTTGTTGTGTTCTGTTTATGTTTCACATTTTTCAGTGGTTTTATGTACTTTCCCACTCCCCTCTGTAATGCTTTGCCCGTAGGGTATAATAAATAAATAAAAAATAAATAAATAAATTCATTAGCGTCTTTATACTAAGAGAAAGCCGCAACTTATTAAGGTACATTGAATAATTTATTACGTATCCTAAATTATACAATGCAAGCTCTATGA